>NW_022111301.1:2992916-3010130 GCF_000313985.2 Echinops telfairi | reverse complement strand
CCTCTGCAAGGTATGTCCAGTTGTCTAGAGATGGGCATTGGGTCTCCATCGCGCGCCACCCTCATTGACAAGGATATGACTTTTCTCCCCGCCTTTGGTGTTTAAAGCCTGGTCCCTTTGGTCCTTCATGATCACACATGTTGGTGTGCTGCTTCCATGTGGGCTTTAATATTCTTATATTTATAGTTCACTGTTTTGTAAACATTGTGCGTTTTAGAAGTGAATGATAGAGCCATGTAGAAAAGCCACTGACACAAATGTGTGTAACCTCTAACACGCTTTAGTGAGCTACGTTAGACTGGAAAGAATTAAAGAGAAGCAAGATATTTTATAATCCCTGTACCCTCAAACTATAAATTAAAGAATAAGAAACTAGAATCTAAGAAAAAGTTAAAGCTGTTGGTAATCTGAACTGTGCAGGTTGCATGCCTAAAATATTTGTCATAGAGCCATCTAGTATATTTAGAACAAACTGCAAAAGCATTACTGTGGGTGTGACAAAGGGAAGACATGGACCATGAGTAGAAACATGTTACAAGTACATGGGTTTCTAGAAAGACTGCAAGGAAGAACAATGAGCAACCTATTACCAGAATGAGGCTAAGTACTGACAAAAGAACAACTACCAATGGCATATCTGCACCCCCAAAAATGAATATTAGTAAAATATTACATTTACTATTATTTTAATACTAATTTGCTGTTGTTGTTTTCCTTCATTCTGAAAAAGCAATAAAAGTAGAACATGTGTTTTTGATTAAATTCATGGACCAATACCTCTGTGCAAATCACCATCATAATAAATGGTTGCTATTTCTATCTTCTCTAAAGACATTTTGCAATTACATCTCATTTAGATAAATTGCTTGACTTTTTGTCTAAGAGTATATTTCTTTTTGTTTCCCCCAAATAAAAGAAAACAAAATAACATGTAAAGTTTAAAGCCACTGCTCTGAATACTCACAGGCTCATGAATTGTGTGTGTGTGTGTGTGTGTGTGTGTGTGTGTGTGTGTGTGTAAGTGTGTTGTCTGTGTGAGCTTAGCTAATAAATCATTTCTTTAGACAACATTTATATGCTTTTAAAAATTATATTTGCCAAAACTACAATATAGCCAAAGAGCTCAGTTAATTTATTTTGCACAGTGTAAAGGAGGATTTTGCTAAGTTTTAAAAGAAACAGAAAAACTTTCCCTTTCATTTATTATTGTTTATACCATCCAAAGGTTAAGTATATTTATGACTAAACATTTTTCATCTTATTCCTTAACACAAGCATTTTATATTATCTAATTCCTTAACACCATCTATATTTTTAATTTCCAAAAATCAGCGGTTCTCAACCTGTGGGTTGCAAACCCCCTTGGGGGATGAGTGATCCTTTCACATTCATAACATTAGCAAAATTACAGTAATGAAGTAGCAATGAAAATAACTTTATGGTTGGGGGTCACCACAACATGAGAACTGTATGAAAGGGTTGCGGAATTAGGAAGGTTGACACTCAATGGGTTAGATGTATCCTAACACTGTAAGCATCCTAATTACTTACCACAACACACATCAAGAAAAAAAATGCCTTCCCATGTCCACCTTGAATTTTCACTGGTATCTGAAAGGCAAAATGTACAGTGTAAATAACATGTGCAAAGCATATTTTATTCCTGCCTTTTACATTTCAGAAAAGCCTTGGCTGTCAACGGTTCAGAGCTCAACTGGTAATCTAAAGGGCAGTGGTTCAACAAGTCAGTCACTCCACATGAAAAAAAGACTTGGTGATGATCCGCTTCCAAAACGATCCGTTGTTATTGCTGTTAGATGCCATATTGTGTTAGTTCTGACCCTTAGAGACGCTATTCACACGCGAATGAAACACTGCCCTGGCCTGTGTCTCCCTCACAATTGTTCCTCTGCTTGAGCCCATCGATGCAGCCACTGTATCATTGAGGGCCTTCCTCTTTGTTGCCACCCCTCCACTTTACCAAACCCGATGTCCTCCTGAAGCTGGTGTCACCTGAAAACATACTGAAGTATGCATCTGAACTCTCATCATCCTTTCCTTTAAGGACCACTCTGGCAGTGCTTTGTCAAAGATAGACTTGTCTTTGTGGCACTTCATGGTACTTTCGATATTCTTCTCCAGCACCACAATTCAAGTGCATCCATTCTTATTTGGTCTTCCTTATTCTGTGTCTAACTTTCAAATGCATATGAGGCAATTAAAAATACCATGGCTTGGGTGAGGCACATGTTGGTCCTCAAAGTAGCATCCTCACATGTCAATGATGTAGAGTGGTCATGTGTAGCTGATTTGCCTAATGCAGCATGTCATTTGATCTCTCTCTCTCTTTTTTTCTGTGTCTTTCTTTCTTTTTTTTTCCAAATCATTTTATTAGGGGCTCATACAACTCTTATCACAATCCTTACATACATCAATTATGTAAAGCACATTGGTACATTCATTGCCTGCATCATTCTCAAGACATTTGCTCTCCACTTAAGGCCCTGACATCACCTCCCCATTTTTTCCCTAACTCTCTGCTCCCCCCTCCCTCATGAACCCTTGATAATTTATAAATTATTATTTTGTCATATCTTACACTGTCCAGCGTCTCCCTTCACCCACTTTTTTCTTGTCCACCCCAAGGAGGAGGTTATATTTAGATCCTTGTAATCGGTTCCCCCTTTCTACCTCACCCTCTCTCTACCCTCCAGTATCGCCACTCTCACTACTGGTCCTGAAGGGTTCATCGGCCCTGGATTCCCTGTTTCCAGTTTCTATCTGTACCAGTGTACATCCTCTGGTCTAGCCAGATTTGTAATGGGATCATGATAGTGGGTGGGGAGGAAGCATTTAGGAACTAGAGGAAAGTTGTATGTTTCATCCTTGCTACACTGCACCTTGACTGGCTTGTCCCCTCCTCGCGACCCTTCCATAAGGGGATGTCCAATTGCCTAAACATGGACTTTGGGTCTCCATTCCACACTGCCCCCCCTCATTTACAATGATATGATTTTTTGTTCTGATGATGCCTGATACTTCATCCCTTAGACACCTGGTGATCGCACAGGCTGGTGTGCTTCTTCCATGTGGGCTTTGTTGCTTCTGAGCTAGATGGTCACTTGTTTACCTTCAAGCCTTTAAGACCCCAGATGTTATATCTTTTGATAGCCGGGCACGATCAGCTTTCTTCACCACATTTGCTTATGTGCCCATTTGTCTTCAGGTATTGTATCGGGGAGGTGAGCGCACAGTGATATGATTTTTTGTTCTTTGATGCCTGATAACTTATCCCTTCTGCACCTCGTAATCATGCAGGCTGGTGTGCTTCCTCCATGTGCATTTGATCTCTTGACTGCTGCTCCATGAGCATTAATTGGGATTCCAAGCAAGATGAAGTCCTCGACAATGCCAGCCTTTTCTCCATTAAGCATGTGGTTACCTGTTGGTCTAGTTGTGAGGATTTTTTTTTTAACACTGAGTTGAAATCCATACAGAAGATTGCAATCCTTGACCTTCATTACCAAGTGCTTCAAGTCCCCCTTGCATTCAGCAAGCAAAGCGGTATCATCTGCATATCACAGGATGTAATTAAACCCTTCTCCAATCCTGATGCCACATTCTCCTTCATGTAATCCAGCTTCTCTGCTGATTTTCTCAGCATGCAGATTGAGTAAGTAGGGTTAGAAGATATGAGCCTGAAGCATACTTTTCCTGATTTTAAGCCATAAATTATTCTCTTGTTCTGTTCACACAACTGCCTCTTGATTCATGTACAAATTCCTCCTGAGCACAATGAAGTGTTCTAGAATTCCCTTTATTCTCAAAGATGTCTATAGTTTGTTGGCATCCACACAAGGAAATGCCTCTACATAGTCAATGAAACACAAGTAAATGTCTCTGTGGTATTCTCTACTTTGAGCCCAAATCCATCTGACTTCAGCAGTGATATCCCACATTCTTGCTGAGTCCAGCTGGAACCTGTGGCTGCTCCCTGTCAATGTCTTGCTGCAAACATTTTTTTCATGATCTTCGTTACAATTTTACTTACATGTGATATCATTGATAGGGTTCTATACTTTGAGCATTCTGTTGGGTCACCTTCCACTAGCCAAAATGATATACAGCTTTTGGAGCCTTACGGAGCAGCTGTATGCCAGCCTCTAAGGTGTAGCTATGAGTGGGAATTGAATAGAGAGCACACACCAGAAGCACATTAGTCATTGTTATAAATCAAGCCTTTACATCTCTAGAATTTGTTTTGTGAAGACACCCAAATTAGAAATCCCATTTTTATGTTCAACTGCTCAAGAACTCCAGCTGAGAAACTGGGCCCATTTTTAACTCCTCTTTGTTATTACACAATGAGTTTGGAGGGCATAATGGTTAGGAGCTCAGCTCCACATTGAAAACTCAGCAATTCCAACCCATCAACTGCCCAAGAGAGAGAGAGAGGTTGCAGTATAATGCAGTACATATTTCAGCCTTGGAAATCTAATGGGACAATTCCACTCTGCATTACAAGTTCTCTGTGATTGCAACTTGACAACAAAGGGTTTTATGTCTTTACACCAGTTGTTTCTTCTCTTCACCTCTCATCTATCTGAAAGCATTGCCACGCTCATATCAGGTGGATTGACTCTATTCAACAAAGGATTCCTAGACTGTATATTCTTTCTGCATATTAGTGCTATTAAATTAAAATGTTTGAGTGTGTGTGTCTTGGACTGGGACAGGTGTCCTTTCTTCCTGTTTGACTTTTCGTCCTTTATTTTAAGTCATAATGTTGATTTTATATATGTTGACATCCTGAGGGTTTTGAAATCCTTAACACTTACAATATCTGGGAAAGTTTCTTTCTAAAATACCTGTTTAGCCAAAACTCCAGTAAAATATCTTTCTTCCATCTCCCATTTTCAAGTTAGAATTTATCTAATACTTAATTAAGTTTGATATATTGTATATATTTGAAGAAGAGAATTAAATCATGCATAAATTATCAGTGGATCCTTTGAGGGCATTCTGTTAAACAAATGTAAATTTTTGGTTAATAATTATGTTTTTAACATTTTTATTGGCACCCAATCCACATACCATACAATTCAATAGTTTAATCATTCAATCATTCCATAGAAAATTGTAAAATCATTACCACAGTCAGTTTTAGAACATTTTCCCTCTATGGTTAAACCACCTTTAAAATGAGTTAGGTAATAATAATCTGTTCTAGTGCCCCCTCCCCGCTCTTGCTTTCATGGTTTACTCCCCAAATCTCCTCCCCCTACCTATCTCCTACCTCCTACCCCTACATCCCCTATACACCCTTGCATTAGTTATTATCTCTATGCATCTGCTCCTTCTGTGCTTCACAAACTGGGAAACCCAAGAGAAACAATAAAACAAAATGAAATACAGTGGGAAGGATAAAATTACAATAATATAAAAATATATAAATGAGGACAAAATAAAAGACCACCCTAAATATTTAAAAATGCAGGAAGAAATTTTTGTCGTGGAACACAAAGAGATAGTTGCATCTAGAACAATTTAAGGTTGGGTCAATAGGGCGGTCAGGTGACCAAGTATCAAGTTCAATCCAGGATAATCAAGATTATAGTGATTTCTATCTGATAGTAAGGCTGTTTGAGATCCTCCCTGTGGCTAGTGGGGGTCTGCCAGTGGTTTAATCAAATTAGTTACTCTACAGATAGGCTTTGGACTCCCACTGTCCTCCATAGCCTTTTATCAATTTGGGTGTCCATAATTTTAACTCTGATACTTTTCCCTTCATCATATTTGAATTTTGTTATTGTCATATTGGATCACATAAGCTGGTATACTTCTTCCATGTGGACTTAGTTGACTCCTCTTTTTATGGTTACTTGTTTGAATCCAAACCTTTAAGACCCCAGATACTATTCCAATTGATAGCCCCACACCATCTGCTTTCTTCACCACACATTGCTGTAGCACCCTTATCTTCAATGATCATTTCTTGAAGGTGACTATCTAGCAGGACCAGGTTATCAGAAGTAACTGTTCTTGGATTGGGGCAGGAGTTAGCAGAAGCCCAGAACCCATCTGCATGCCCATGGGATGTACATGACTGGTTTACTTTGGTGGCTATAATATGAAAAAAATAAAAACCTCATAAATCCAGCTACACCAATAATAGCAACAAACTAGTGTGTTTAGTGTGTGTGTGTGTGGGGGGGGGCAAAGGCAAGAAAACAAAAACCCATAGAAACAAACAAATACAACACTGTCAAGCATCCCCCTGTGGTTTAAGGCGATTGCACTGATAGCATTGTCAATTTTCCCAAAGACACAGACCTCCGGACACTGCCGATATGAGAAGCCTATGCGAGGACATCTCTACCTTGAGCCGCAGCCCATGAGTTGTTGCCCTACAAAGTTTAATCTCCCATTGATTGCGTTCTCTTTACTGTAAGTATGGGAATTGGTGCTGGGAGGGGCTGGGGGCGGGGGCTTCCTGGATCCATTCTTCCATGTGCAGATCTCTGCCCAACAGATCAAAATCAGTCATGTCACTGTCAGGTATTTGCTGATTCTGGGTCGCTTTCTATTGGACATCAACCAACTCGGGGGTTCCCTTAAGGGTCCAATGACTGCCAAGTCCACAGTCCTTGATCAGCACTCTTTGCTTTCTCTCCCTTCCAAGTACACCAGTCCTCAGTCCCAGGGTGCAGGCAACTTCGAGGTAGGGCTATTTTGGGTAAATAATGAATTTTTTAAAATGAAAGTGTTTTTTCTTTATTTTCTAAAATTAAATGAAATTTTATGTTAATAAGTGTTTATGGTTACAAATTCTAGTGAATATGAAAAGGCAGTTAAAATATTGGAAATATTTATTGTAAAGTATAACGGTATTTAATTATATTCTAAATCTGAGTAGAGTAAAATAGTTAAGCCTCAATACAGGATCCTTTACTGAACCCCTATTCCACTAAATATGACGCAGTTAACTGCAATGAAAAGCACTGTACTATATTCCACAAACCAGGATGAAGTGTAGGTATCTGTTTTTGTAGCTAGAACTGTTGGTAGCCATTTTTAAATTTCAATTTCAATTCCTCACCTGTTGTCTCTACTTGTACATTTTGTAATGCTGGAGATTCTCCTGTGTGTTACTCAAAAAATTGCCTCAACCCAGTTGGGTATGTTCATTGTAAGAATATCTTAAAATTGTTTATTGAAATCGGATTGGAGAACCTTCTGGTGGTGATCATGTTTTTCCACTGAATTTCCTTTCTCCTAAATTTTCTTTGCATAAAAGTTTTGTCTCAAACACAGAAAGAACTGTTCTTGTTCTGTTTAAATCCAGTTCATCACCTTGGTGCTATAGATTTGTTTAAATAAATTTGTTAAACAATTCTGTCAAATAAGCTATGTCGGTTTTGGAATCAATCAAGTTATCTCATGAAGCATACTCTTTTTTGTTTTTTCCTAAAAACTCTAGTATTGGGTCAAATAGTTTATAAGATCAATCTAAACAGACACCTTTTGGTTGTCAATGAAATTCTGTATGAAGAAGCAGCAAATGATTGAATTTTTCATTGTTTTCTATACAAAGGTATCCAAATAATCTGTCATTCAATTAATTGCTTCTGTTTTTTTTAAATTATTTTATTGGGGGCTCGTACAATTCTCATCACAAACCATCCATCCATCCATTGTGTCAAGCACATATGCACATTTGTTGCCCTCATCATTCTCAAAACATTTGCCTCCCATTCTAGGCCCTAATATCAATTGCTCATTCTCTCCCTCCCTCCCCACTCCCCCCTCCCTCATGAACCCTTCATAGATCATGAATTATTATAGTTTTGTCTTGTTATCCTGTCCGATGTTTCCCTCTTCTCTGCTGTCCATCCCCCAGGGAGGAGGCAATCCTTAGATTCTTGCAAGTGGTTCCCCCTTTCTATCCCACATTCCCTTCACCCTCCAGGCATTGCCCTCTCACCACTGGTCCTGAAGGAGTCATCTATACTAGATTTCCTGTGTTTCCAGTTGCTATCTGTACCAATGTACATCCTCCGGTCCAGCCAGATTTGTAAGGTAGAATTGGGATCATGATAGTGGGGGGGAGGAAGCATTAAAGAACTAGAGGAAAGGTATATGTTTCATCGTTGCTACCCTGCACGCTGATTGGCTCGTCTCCCCCCCACAACCCCTCAGTAAGGGGATGTTCAGTTGTCCACCGATGGGCTTTGAGTCTCCACCCTGCACTCACCCACCTATACAATGATATGATTTTTTGTTCTTGGATGCTTGATACCTGATCCCTTCGACAGCTCGTGGTCACACATGCTGTTGTGCTTATTCCATGTGGGCTTTGTTGCTTCTGAGCCAGTTGGCCGCTTGTTTATCTTCAAGCCTTTAAGACCCCAGACGCTATAACTTTTGATAGCCGGGCACCGTCAGCTTTCTTCACCACCTTTGCTTATGCTTCTGGTTCTTTTAAGGACATCTGATTGTTTTAAGGACATCTGTGGTAGTTACATAATCTACTGTCAATCTGAGACTGTGATAGTTAAGGTTTATTGTGCCAACCTGGCCAATGAACACATGTGGGATTAATTGAAGGGCAGAGAGATAAATGTCTGGGCAAGCGTCGCCTTACTGGTTTCTTGTTCTCTGATTGGTCAGACCAGGGTGCAGCTGCCTTAGCCAGTTCCCTGCTTCAGCTAGCAAAGCTCACTTCCTGCAAGACATCCCTGAGGAGAAGCCACATGGACCTAGCCCAATGCAGCCCTGGGTGCTGGAGCAGCCATGTGGAGACCCCTGCCAGCGCTGAAATGCATGCATGCTCACTGATTCAGCTTTCCTCCTGCAGTAGGTGTCATTGTGTGTGTATTGTGAGATTGAGGAGGGCCTTGTAGCTCAGCATTGGACATATGGGCTAATGTTGGACTTATAGTCTTGGACAACTCTGGGTTGGGATGCTTTCTTAATGTATACTTACCCTTTATATAACATTATCTCTTATAAAATATGACTGTCTATGAATTTTGTTTCTCCAGTCTACTCTAACACAGAGACTTATGAATGAAGGGTGGAGTTTAGCCTGTCAATCAGGTTGCAGCTTGATGACCTCATTTGGAGGCATGAAGGCAATAAATAGCTCTGTGGAAGCCAGATACACGCTCACTCCCTGGGAGACACTGCAGCTGACAAGACACATGGAGCTTTGCTAGAGCCCTGGAGGTGAAGGAGCTACATGGAGATCCATGCCAGCACAGAGATGCCTCTACCACCCGTGGATCCACAGAATTTCCCTCTACTGGTCTGTGATCTTCCTGCATTCAGCCTCATTGCATGTGTTGTGAGAGGGTGAAAAGGATTTTATAGATTGGTGTCAGATATATGGGCTAATGTTGGACCTACGGACCTGATCTGGACTGGGCTGGGTTGTTTTCTTAATATTCAATTGCTCTTATATATAAAGTCCTTTATTATACACAGATGAGTCTCCGTGGACTTGTTTCTCAAGTCTACCCGGACTAACACAACATCCATTACGATCTATATGCATTCACTCAAATTTTTATCAACTAAATGTTGACTATGAATGACAAAATGTACAACAAATACATTAACTGCTTTGGAAAAAAATATTCAGGAAACCCCCTGTAATGCCCTGTCATGCCTAGAGCAACTGACAAGATCTTAGCCAGTGGGATTTCTTTTTCTTAAAAACAAAACTCTTCCAATGCATGGAATATTGATTCTCCTTTAATATTAATTTGCAAAATTTTACCAAATACTATTTCTTCCAGATACATTTTTTTTCTTGTATGGATCTCACATATGTTAAAACTAAGGTTTCATTTCTGGGCAAAGTTGACTCATTGAGATATATAAAGCACTGGTGTGCTTTTAAATATGCACACAATGCGTCTTCAATATCTGAAGACAGGTCATCAAATCTTTGCCCTGTGTTATTGCTTAAAGACCTTCTCTTGCTCTATTCAGATGCTGCCTATAATTGAGGCTGCATAGCTCTAATTACCTCACTTATAACCACTAGAACTAGCGCTTTACCAAAAACTAGCATGTGTTTTTCCCAATTTGGTAATCAGTAATGAAATGTTGTAAGAAGCATGCAACCCCAAATCATCTTGTTTGGATGTGGTTGAAAAGAGTTTTGCCAGTGTCAACTGTCTCCAATTTTTTTCTCAAGTGCTTGAAAATAAGAGAAATATTTATCTTTCTTATCAGCGTGAGCGCTGTCAAATGTTTCTTACAGTCTTAAAATCTTCATAACTTCATTTATAAAACTTTTTGGCAAACCAGGCACATCAAGAATATATATTATTTGTAGGTGACTGAATAAAGCCATAGCTTAAATATTTAATACTGTATTGTCTACATTTTTTCATAGACACAGCCATGATATTATCTATTTTTAAAATGTAAGATTTTTTGTTCATTTATCATAATGGGGTTTAAAAATATTAAAAGTAGCAATGAATGTCATTTAAAAAGTACAATTTTTCTCGCTGAAACCAAAATGTTCAGAATAATTGTGTTACTAGATTAGGATGCACACATCAGGTTGGCATTGGCTTGTGTGTAAGATAGCAAATACAAAAGTAGTAAGGAAACTCATAAATTAGGTTTCATTTTTTGCTCAGAATTAAAAAGATGTATTTGGTAGTAAATTGTCAAATATCAATGTAAATTTATCAAGACATAAATTTTAAAAATACATCATTTTGCATTTAAAAGCCAGTTATTTGTTTTGATTGAGGTTGCCCTTATATAAATAATTTTTCCTTATTAACACAACCTCATTCACCAATAAACACTCATGGTTGCAGAGAAATAAATAAATGTTGAGTTAACTGTTTTTTTCAATTTTGTTCCCATTTCCTGTTTTCATTAATATTACAATAAAAATATGACGGATACATTGACTGTTCACTTTAAATAATATTTCCCAAAACATGCCTGCTATGACTTTACTACTAGTAAATACTGGTAGACATATTAATCTATGGTGGATACGTAAGAAAATGAAAAAAATCCACACATGTAAATTTTTGTTTTACACTGAAATAACAATTTGCTTTGTATGTGATCCATAATTCATAAAGGTCAAAGGTGTTAAATATGAATTAAATTTTACAAATTAAAACTTTAAAATTAAAACTGCACTATTGTCACACAATTCAGAAACAGTCTAAATCAGTTTACACACATGTTGTCTATTTATTGTATTGTATAGTCACCTAGTCATTCCACGTGCATATTTCTGCTGATACATGCTGGCTTTCTTGAAAATGTGCTCCACATTCACCAGCCAACACTTGTTAAGACGTGTTGACAACTAGACCACTAATTTATTCTGATTTTCATTTTGTTTTACTTTCATTTGCGTGTTTCCTTAGATAATAATCCCTACTTTATTTAATTCTGTGTTACACAATTGAAACATATGAAGATTTTTTTCAAAATGTTCTTTATGCTTTCGAACTGTTTTCCTTATGCTTCCAGTACCGTGTTACTTTGATCCAATGTCCCTCAATTGCACCGCTGGCTACTATTGCCCCTCCATCACTCCCACATGGGCCATGAGGAGGATCGCTCACTGTATACAGGGTCTCTGAGGATTTATAAATTCTTCGGGCACAGACACTCTCAATATTCTTCCACTGAGTGACTGGCTATTGGTTGGGTTATAGCTTATAACATATGAATACCTTTCTTGGAATTTTTTAGGCTACTTAGAGGCATTGTAAACAATATTATTTGTCCATATCAAACACATAAACATACTTAAAGGAGCATAAATCATTAGAGAAAAAATAGTAATTTTAACTCTGTACTCCCTACTTGGAAGTAGATGAGTTTTCAGTAGAGCTGAAGATAATATAGTTCAAATTTTTCCTGTTTGAAAACAAATTAAAAGAAGTTGCTCACATTGACCATCCAAATGTCAATCGATGCATAATGTGACTGACTGTTAAAAAGAAGAATCTGAAATGGAAATAGTTTACACTTTGCCCAGCTGAAGAGATAGTCATTGTCTGAAAACTCTGGGAAAACTATTTGTAAAACTGCATTAAACTTTAAAATGTGAATATGCTTTCAACCAGCAAATTCAATCATAGGCGCTGCCATAAAGATGCATCTATTATATGCAAAAGCATAACAGTTGCAACATACTTTATGATAAAAGGTAGGTGTGGGATGCTTAGAAAGTCTGACTGCATATCAATCCATGACCACTGCATTCAGTGTCTGAGTGCCCAGAACACATACCTACATCTTGAGGTTAGATGCCCACTTCTGTCTGTTGCACGCAGTCCGGAAACCAGTAGTGTTTTGCAGCAATAGAGGCCCAGCCCTAAACTCCCAGCCCTGTTTTCCCTTGTCTCCTAAAGCAAAGTTGTCTAGTCTCCATAATTTACGCAGTGTGTTCCAGTGGGCACTCATGAGAAGGCGTGTGCTCTGGCTCTCCACCTACCATTCATGCTCCTTTGGCCCCCATCATCCCCTCTCCAGCGTGAGCTGGATTTCCCTGATATGGCCTGTGCAGAAAAAGCTGGACCCAGCCAAGCTCTTACCTGAGGTGTCTGCAATGAGCTACCCAGGCCATCCATTGGGCATGACCCAGCTGAATGCTCATATGAAACACCTATACTACTCAGGCCACACACCTACACAAGCATCTCAGACCATTCAGCCTGGGACTCCCACTCAGCCCCATGTCACATGGAGAGAGGTACTCACATAATGTCCAAATCATATGATATCCTATTTCAAAGAATGTATCATGGACTTAAAGTGATACACACCCATAATAAAACAAACTAAACTTTTGCCAATTCGATATTGATTTTAAAAATGTGTGACATATGTATAAATTGGAATGCATATATTTCCTTTAAAACAGGATTGCAAATCACTTACATGTGATGTATGATGACATCTATCTGTGTATCTGTACAGGCAAATTTTCAAAGAAAAATAAATTCAGAAAAATAGATACGATTTTGGGCAATGAATGTACAAATGTGCTTTACACAATTGATGTATGTATGGATTATGATAAGAGTTGTATGAGCCCCTAATAAAATGATAAATGATAGATACAATTTTATAAATTGTTAAAATAAAGCAATATACTATCAATCTCTCTTCATGGTAAATGTTGATTACTTTTATAATTACTAAAATTGCAATAAAAATAACTTTCATCTTGTAACTCTCATTTTAAATATGAATTATAAGAAAATAATCTGCAATATTTATGACTAATTTAGGAAGATTCATGAAGATCAATGGAAGATTTATGGTCAATGATATTTGTCACCCCAAAAGCCAAACTCACATTTGATGAGTTGATTCTCACTCCGATTAATATAGAACATAATAGGAATGCCCATAGAGTTTCCAAAGCTCTCATTTTAATGGAAGCAAACTGCCACATCTTTGTATGCGTTTAACCCACAGACCTGTGTATCAGGGGTCGAATGTTTAAACTCTGTGCCACAAGGGATTCTTGATCACTCTCTCTCTCTCTCTCTCTCTCTCTCTCTCTCTCTCTCTCTCTCTCCTCCCCCCTCTCAATCAAGTTGCTTCCAATTTGTAGTGACATTAAGTCAGGGTAGAACCACCCCTGTGGGTTTCTGAGACTCTTTATGGGAGTAGAAAGCTTCATCTTTCTCTATAGAACTGCTGGTCTTTTCTAACTGCTGAACTTGCAGTTAGCAGCCTAATTCATGACCATTACACCAATAGGGCTCCACTATCCCACCAGGGCTCAATATATATCACAGTCATTTTTAATTGTGATAAAAGGAATCAAGTTAAAATTATTAATTCAGGAGAATAGTTAATAAATCATGGAACACCAGAATAATTTATTATTTGTAGCCATTAAAAATCCTTTAGTGTGGTGCCTGTTTTGTTGTGTCCAGAGGTTCTTGGCCTCTCTAACTGAAGAATGGACTCACAGGCCATAAATGGCAAGATAAAAGAAACATTTATTTAGAAAGGAAAGAAAAGGAAACATGGACTCAGCAGATGGGGTCTCTACTGAATTGTGGTTGAAAGAGTTTTGTCTAGGATTTTTATTAAATGTGGGGTACTGGGCCCGTCTGTATTTCCAGGTTATGAACGGACCACTTTGGTCATATCTCTCAGGTTTTCTCAGTTGTCTGGTCATGGTCTGTCCACACTAGGGTTTTACATGACCATGGGCAAGGAATTAAGCAAGCAACAGGGTCAGAAAAATTAGTCAGTGTCTGGCTGACTTTGAGTTTAAAATAACCCCGGGCTCTGGTACCCGCTGAAAAAATATTTAAATTTACTCCTACAGACATCCTGCTCCTCCCCATGCTTCCTGTGTGTGTTTGTAAGGGGCTCTGTGGCAGTTACATAATTTCTTGTTAACTTATGAAGGGGTGGAGTCTCCCTGTCAATCGGGTCGCAGCTTGATGACCTCATTTGGAAGCACGAAGGAGATAAATAGCTCACTGGGGACTAAATACACTCTGCTTCATATTCCTGATGACAAGACACATGGCGTTATGCTACAGACCTGAAGCTGGAGGAGCCATGGGAGACCCATGCTGAGATGCTTTCACCACCACTGGATCCACAAGACATCCCAACCACTGACCAGTGATCTTTCTGCATTTGGTGTCATTGCGTGCGTTTTTTAGCCTGAATAGAAATTTATAGATTGGTATTAGACATATGGGCTAATATAATATTTATGGAATTGATCTGGACTGGACTGGGATGCTCTCTCAATATTCAATTGCTCTTGTATATGAAGCTCTTTTTAATCCACATATGAATATCTATGAATTTGTTTCTGTAGTCTACAGGCTTTCTCCGCTGTTTGCCTATATCCATTTTCTATTCTCTGTCAATAGGAAATGATCAAAATAAGACTCTAAGTGAATGAAGGCTAAAAATGATAAAGGATATGAGAGAATTCTGTTTTTAATATATTGCATGTAATTGCATACTAGCCTATAATAGGGAAAGAGAAAATAACAAGTAGGTGAAGGGTAAACTACTGGGGGGGAGACTTGACTAACAGTTTACACAGTGCTGAACAGAAATGCAACCCCTCTCCGCCTAATTTACAATTCAAAATTGTGATTGAGGGAAAAGGGAATAGGAAATAAGCCTCTGGGGGTTTCCCTCCATCCATGAGAGAGGGATGGGAGGAAAGCAGTTACTAACCGGAGCACACTGGAGAGATGGCTGTAGCAGATTGAAAGGATAAACTGGACTTGGATTAGAACCTTGTCAGTTGATCCTCCTGCAGCATGTAAGGCCTGAGCTGGTTTTCAAATTTTTCTGTATTTTGTTTATTTGTTTGTTCATATGGGTTTTATCTTATATGTGTTATGTCCTTGAGGGGTCACCCTCCTGAATTGGTGTTGTATGTTTTTCTGTTTTTCAGTCTATGAAACTCAGAATTGATTATCCTATAGGATCAGCAAGTAGAATACGGGTGTTTGGGGGTATACAGTGGTGGTGATGGCAGTGGCGGTGAGGTGGCTGTAATTTGACTCACCCCTCATGTCAAGTAATTCAGGAAGGGAAAGAATGTTTGGAAACTGATTGAATGGACAATACTGCTTGATGGGATGGAACTATGGAATGATATGCATTAACTTCCAATTTAAAAAGGAAGAATAAAAGAACAAATCAGCAAGCAAACAAGTGAATAAATACAATTGGCAATAAACAGTGTTAGGATGACAATTTGGCTTATAGCACAGCCCTCCAGGCATACGTACTTTGAGAAAATGATGACTTACAGGCGCCAGCAAATGTCACAGGCATTGTACAAATCACTTCTAACACCTTCTGGGCCCTGGGGAAAATGCAGAGCTAAAAAGAAGCTTCTAGATGAATAGACAAGAAGCCCTGTTGGTGCAGTGGGTTAAATTCTAGCCTGCTGAAGGCAAGGGCAGCAGTTCTAAACCACGAGTGGTTCTGTGGATGTAAACTGGGGCTATCTACTCTCCTAGATCCACACAGATGGTTCCATGGTGCCCTATAGGGCACTGTGAGTGGGAATTGCCTTAAAAGCAGTGAACTAGAGATGAATCGATAGGAACCTCAAGGTCAGCGTGATAACAAAAGCCATCACATTGTAAACTCTCACGTTCACATGAGATCCTTACACTTTCATGTCCCATAATTCTGAAAAATTTCCAAAAGAGCTACAAAAGTAGTGGTATGATATGCCTAGCATGACTGAATTTGGTGAAGACTTGAGTTTCCCTCCGAGCTGTGTGTGTGTGTGTGTGTGTGTGTGTGTGTGATCAAAGAACTCTCTAGTGAGATGCAGGAAAGTGAGGTAGCCATGTAAATATTATTAGGATAAAAGGGAGAGCTGCAAAATATGAGGAAGGGACTCTGAATCGTTACTCCATCTGAAATGAGGGGCGAGTCAAATTGCGATCAATCTGCAAGGGTATGGAATCTCAATGCGATATTATATCTCTACACTTTGACTATCCGAAACCAAACCTATTGCTTTCTAGTCAATTCTGACCCATCACTACACATCTTTCTGGAACCAAAGAACTTCACTTTTCTCCTGCAGGGCGACTCTGGGGTTTAAACAATTAATGTCACAATTAGCAACCCAACTCCTATAAATTTGTACATGAGAGTTTTCTGAGTTGGCTAAGTGTTCAGAACTTACTGTACCGAACCTTATTTGGTGACTTACATAAGAATTTATTAAAATCTTGTAAAATGCTCATGGTAATGTTTTCATATATTAATCCACTTTTAATATTAACATATAAAATGAATATAATATGAGCATTCAGTGTTTTATTTAGTTAGATATAAAAAAAGATTATTGAGAGCTGTATCAAAATGATATTGTAGAAAAGTTTGTTTTGAAAGTTTGAAGGGTGGTACTCCTTTGGATTCAATTATTGCTACAGTAATTCTCTACATACAGAATCTTTTAATTAAATTTTCATTGGATGAAGAACACCTTGTTTATACATTCCCATTTTAAGTAATAAAACAAAAGGAAATTTAACAAATAAAAGGTAAACAAGCGGCCATCTAGCTCAGAAGCAACAAAACCCACGTGGAAGAAGCACACCAGCCAGTGCGATCACGAGGTGTCAAAGGGATCAGGTAAAAGGCATCATCAGAACAAAAAATCTTACCATAGTGAATGATGGGGAGTGC
>NW_022111301.1:2952200-2992114 GCF_000313985.2 Echinops telfairi | reverse complement strand
TTTATTTTATTGGGGACTCTTACAACTCTTGTCATAATCCATACATCGCTTGCATCAGGCAAATTTGTATATATGTTGCCTTCATTCTTTTTTTTAGATATATGCACACTCTTGTTTGTTGTAGTGCTATGTATAATTCAAAAAAAATAAAAATAAAGGAAACAACTAAAAGTCAAAAAAAGAGAAAAGGAAACAATAAAAGACTAACAAAAAACAAGCACAATTTCCATCCATTTTGAGCCACAAAAGTGTTTCAAACACTGTGTGACACCTCAATTCCCACTGGCCTTGGACCTGAGGATGGAAACAACCTCATTTTCCCAAGACTGAGACTCCCCTTTCCTCACCTCAACTTACGATGCCAACTAGCTTTCCCTCTTTGGCAAACCAGTCTAATGCCTTTGATAAGAGTGGTATCTGTGTGTGCACACACCCATAAACTGTCCTGGACACCTGGGGGTTAGTTAATAGCCTTCCAATGAGGTGAAATCTGCAAAATATAATACTTCAATGTTGATGTTACTTATCAATGTATTGCCTCTGACTCATAGCTCCTTTATGAATACCAGGACAAAATGTTGCCCAGTCCTGTAGCATCTTTTTTAAATTTTTAATTGACATGTAATTCACACTTCATACAATTTAACATTATTTCAATCATATTTAAAAGAGATATGCAATCATTACCAAAATTGATTTTAGAACATTCTCTTCCTTCTTCTGCTCATTGTTTTTAGTTCCCCCTTTCCCCACAACCCCTCCTGCTAATAATCCAGTTACTGTCTCTATAGATGTACGAATCCTGGATTTCAAATAGAGACGATCATACAATATAAAGGCAAAAAGAAAAAAAATATCCCACAATGACAAAAAACAAACAAACAAACAGAGAAAAAACTCAATCAAAAGAAAGCAAATAATTCCAAAACTGGGACAGATTTAAAATGGGAAAACAGGAACTCAAATGAGGTGTTACATTAGAACATAACTACATCTGTAGTAACTCACTTTACAGTGCACTCTGTTAGCAAGGCTACTCATATTCCTAGTATATGGTCAGAAGGGGTTCTCTGGGTATTTAATTCATGTGGGGAGCCTGTAAATGAATTTGGGGTTTTCACTGTCATTCATAGCCTTTTGCAAATCAGGTGTTCAGAATTTAAGCTCTCATACCATTCCCTGCTCTGGATTAAGATTTTATTATTTATAGTCCTTGGATCATACAGGCTGGAGTGTTTCTTCCATGTGAACTTAGCTGACATGTAACTTAAAGGCTATTTGTTTTAAATCAAGTCTTTCAGAGTCCAGACCCCTATTCTTTCTGATTGCCGAGGACCATATAATTTTTCCCCCAGACTGCTATAGTGCACATGTCTTCCGTGAACTCTTCAGGAGGGCAAGTAATGAGGAATGACATGTCATGAAAACTAAATATTCTTAGAGAGGGGCTATGAGCTTAAGTGCAAGCTCAAAATATATTCATATATCTGTGGTTGATATATGTCCCTGGTTCACTTTAGAGACATAATTATCATTTTTCTGAAGAGCATTATAAATCATCGTCATAGGCTATATGGTAATTGGTAAGTATATTGGAAATAAAATATATTTTCCAGGGGTTGTTCTTTTTTTTTTAGGTTGAGGAAAGAAAATATGCATGTATAGGACAGCTTTTTAAACCAAAATACTTGTATTGTTGACTTGTACAGATTTAAAACTTAAGTGATTGGATAATATTTACGCAAACAATGATGGATGGGGATAGGGAAAACTTTTCAATAACACATAGTAACAAAGGCAGAACTATGCCTGAAAAACTAAGACATCATAAAAAAGTAAAGAGTATGAAAATAGAAAGTATGTTGTAGTCTAGAGCTACCATTCATTGGGCACCCTCCAAGTAAGAATTCCAAACCAAATTCCAAATATCACCAATAACCTTGGAATGGCATTCATCCACTTCTTCTCACACTTCAGTGTTTCAGCTTCAAATCAAAGGGAGGATTTCAGTTCTGTAAGTATACTAACAGTGAGTTTAAGATAAAGTCAAACGGCTAAGTTGGGTTTCTGAATCAGATCCTTCTGGTGTGGCCTATGTTGTGCACCTCTAAAGGATAGAGTTTTAAGTTCCTAATGTCTATAGCATGTGCCTTGAATGGGGGCTGGATAGAAACTAGGTAAAAAGTCTTCAATTAGCATCATAATACCAGACATACTCTCTCATTAGGGGTCTCTATAAGAAATGTTAAACTTTTTTCTCAATGACAGGTTGATATACCTGGTTTACCCACCAACAAAAGTATAAATGCATTTTCTGAGACAGACATGTCTCCCCCACCTCTTGACTTGAATTCCCAGTGAGGTTCACTAATAACTCTTTTAGGAATGTCTGTGGATTTGGGATGACTGTAGAACAATATTACAGGCAAGGACTAATTGGTCTTCTCCGTTTCTCCTCAACATAAGGTACTGACCCCAGCTGAGATGAGGCCTTCCCTGTTTAAGTGGTTTTTAAGATGTACAAATAAGAGGGTGATATATGATTTGTGACCACTATGCAGGCACACTACCGCATTGCTTGGAAGGTTGGAATAGAAGATTATAATACCTGGTCACAGTAGCTTGCCTCTCTCTCGGTGTTTATCTTTATAGTACTGGTTTCATACAATATTTGTCCTTTATCCGATTGACAAATTTCACTTAGCATAATGATTTGAAAGTTCATCTGCTTCGTAGGGATGACTAGAATTTTACTGTTGACCATCCTTCTGATACACATCTGAGCTGTTCAAACTGTCCTACTGTTGAGAACTGTGTTGTAGTGGACATTGAGCAGCATGAGCATTTTGTGTTCTTCTCTAATTGTTTGGGGGATTAGCCTAGAAGGAGTGTTGCTGTACTGAATGTAGTGGTGGTATTCAAATAATTTAAGAACTGGTTCACTGTCCTAAGGACCATTTTAAGTACATAAAAATGATATGCTGAATGGTGCTTTATTATTTCATATAGTTAATACTTAAATAAGAACAATTAAAGAGATACACAAATTTAGATAGTTAAAATAAAAAAAATATTAAATCACACCTGACCCCCCAAAAAAATGAAACTGTTAAAGTTATTTCCAGATTGCTTCTTGTCTGGCATTCGCACTTGCAATATTCTTCAATTTTATTCAAGGCTTTGTGATGCATCCTTAACTATCTTTTCATTGAAGGAATAGGATCCCACTCCTTTGTAGAGGTCAATTTGACAATAGTCATTGTATTTGGTATATTAGAAAGTGTCGACTACTCTTTTTTTAACAGAACAAAAATGAAAACAAACCACATTTAATGTATTGCAAATTATTCCTAAAAACAGAAATTGCTAAAGAAATGCACATGAACAAGAAAACATTTCTTTCTCCTTTATTCCCCCAGCATTTTTCTCTCTTTGCCTTTTCTCATTTTTTAAAGATTATTTTATTGGGGGCTTATACAACTATTATTACAATCCACATATACATCCATTCTGTCAAGCACATTTGTACATTTATTGCCACCATCATTCTCAAAACATTTTCTTTCTACTGGAGCCCTTGGTATCAGCTCCTCATTTTTTTCTCTCCCTCCCTCCCTCCACCCTCCCTTCCTCATGAATCCCTGATAATTTATAAATTATTCTTATTTTTTCATGTCTTTCACTGTCCGATGTCTCCCTTAACCCCCTTGTCTGTTTTATGTCCCCCAGGGAGGGGGTTATACATAGATCCTTGTGATTGGTTCCCCCTGTCACCCCCTCCTTCCCCTTCCCCTCCTGGTATCACCACTCTCATTGTTGGTCTTGAGGGGCTTACTACTCTTCTCTGAACATATTGTGTTCATCTTGGAAGCCAACTTACAGCAATTGTTCTGATAATATTTTTAGCCCTTTGCACACATTCATTAATTAAATAATGGATTCATAATATCTTCTGGGAAATTGAGCTGTAACACAAGTGGAAACATGAAAGTTAGTCACCGTCTGGTTGTTTGGCACTTGTTCTCTTTAAGTTATATTTGTTTGCTAAAATAAAACAAAGCTAAGGAATAAAAATGTATTTCATCAAAATTATGATATTTTGATGAAATGATTGAATAAATATTGCAGAAATAGTTCTGTCTAATTTTTATACCTATGGATGGAATGAAAATTACTACAGATGCTTAGGATATGCTGCTGTGCAAATGAATGTTAAGAAGAGTAAGGAATATAAATTTGTGATTTCCAAATTGGGCAGCTTCTCTGCCTTAGTGAGAACCCTGACTACAAGTGTCATTTTTTAACAACCAGTTTACTAAACTCAACAAAATTTAGGTATTGGTTCTGCGCAGAACTCGTGTAAACTGGCTGGCTGCCAGCACTGGTCCTATGGGATTTCTATTGCTAGTTGTATCACTGTCCATATGGCTGCGCATGACTAAAACCACCGAATATGTAAGGTTTCCAGTCTTTCCACACTCGCAGCACTTGTTTTTTCTGTTTTCTTTTTATAAATCTGGTCCTATTGTTGGGGTGTAAGGGAGGATTTCATCATTGTTTGATTTGTTTTGTTTTGTTTTGAATATTATTTTGCATCTCCCAGATGGCTAGTGATAACAAACATTTTTTTTCATGTGTTTGCTAGCCATTTGAGTGGCGTTTTTGGTGAACTGTCTGTTCGTGTCTTTTATCTACTATTTAACATGATTTGTTTTATCTTACTGATAAGTTGCAGAATTCTGTAGGTTGTAGTAATTAGTCCCTGTCCATTGAATCATTGTTAAAATAAAAAAAATTCCCCAATCCAGGGATTCTTGGTTTTATTCATTTATTTTATTTAGTCTTTTCATGTGCATAGTATTTTGTTTTTGGTAGGTCTCAGTCATATATTTTTTCTTCAAATATCTGTGCTTCCTTCATCATATTTGGTAGTCTGCAGTATGGACCTTATTTCTAAATATGTGTGTTTTCTTTTTATTTTCCTTTGCTAAATTGCCCGTGGCTTGTCAACTTTGTTACAGTGAGCAATCCACCCAACAACAATATACTGTACGTTTTCCTCTAGTGAACTCAGTACAGTGAACCCTCGCCACTTCACGCTTCGACTTCTGCGGCTTCACTCTATCGTGGTTTTTGAGTAACAGCACCCACTGCCTACACCCGCTCCTTCAGAGGAAAAAGACAGCGACCCACCTGTAGAGTACATCCCTTAAGTCATTTCATAGGCTATTGATTACAGTATTTGTAAGAACTATGTATAATAATACTGTATGTGAAATATGTAATCCTGTAAAATAGATGCCATAAATAATATAATAAATAATAAATGATAATTGTAATGTCCAAAATGTTTTACTGTATTTTCCCTTTTTCGTTTAATAAATTGAGTAATACGAGTGTAATGGTGACTAAATGGTGTTTTTTCATGTCCTCTATGCTCTAACTACGAAAATATTTGATTTACAAATAAGAAATCCTACTTCGCGGAATTTCATTTATCACGGTAGGGTCTAGAACCGATTAACCGCGATAAACGAGGGTTCACTGTATGTACTCTAGAATAGATCACATGTTAGGCCACAAAGCAAGCCTTAATAAACTGAAAGACATTGATATTCTCCAATTCATTTTCCCAAATCATAGTGGTGTAAAACTGGGTGTCAGCAATAAAACAGAACCTAAAGAAAAACACATGGAGAATGAACAACATGCTACTGAAAAACGACTGGAAACAGAACATATAAGGGATTAAATTAAGAAATTCCATAAAACAAACAAGAATGGTAGCACAACACACCAAAATCTTTGGGACACAGTAAAACAACAAACAATGGGGGGAAAAGGGTAGAAATCCACACGTTAACACAACACATCCAAAAACTAAAACAAGGGCAGTAATGGAAACCCTCCAACAACACAAGAAAATAAATCATAAAAGTTAGAGCAGATATAAATGAATTAGAATACAGAAAAACAATGGGAAAAATCAATGAGACAAGAGGATATTTATTTGATAGGATTCACAAAATTGACAAGCCACGGACAAGTTAGCAAAAGAAAAGAAAGAGAAAATACACTGAGATGTACCAAACCAATGACCACAATGTTATGAGCTCCATGGTGGTGCTGGTGGATTGTGTTGTTAGTTCTTCTGTTTCTTCATGGAGTTCTTTTCTGATTATCTGTCTTACTTGCAGAGTGGGGTATTGAAGGCGAAAGCTATTGGTGTTGAGCTGACTACTTCTCTCTTCAACTCTGTGAGGATTTGATTGATATATTTCCAGGATCTTTCATTGGGAGCATATATGTTTATTATGTTAAGTTTTGGTCTAGTGTTCCTTTAACCATTCTGTTTTATCCATTCTTGTCTCTCATTATGTTATTTCCCTTGTAATCTACTTGACCAGAGATCACTATTTTCAATTCTGTCTTTTTATGGTTGTCATTGGTTTGGCAGACTTTTCTTCATCCTATGATTTTTAGTCTATTTTAGTCTTTGAATTTAAGGTGTGTTTCTTATAGGTAGAATTTAGATAGGCCCAGGTTTCTGATCCAAACTGCTATTCTCTGTCCCTTAGTTTAATAAATTGCTATCCAGTGTCCTTGTTTGTTTCCTTTGTGTGTGTGGTTTTATTGGTATATTTGTTCCTCTCCTTCTTTGTTGTTTTGAGTGTTGTTTCCTTTGGTTTCTGTGTGGTGATGTCTTATTTGTTGTTCTCATGTTTGTTTGCAGTTATTGATTTTCTGTCTAGGGTGATATATTTTATAAAGTTGATGTTGCCTTTATCCATTTCTTTAACTGTTCCATGTATTGAATAATTTTGCTGGATATAGGACTCTAGGTTGGCACTTCTTCTTCTTCTTTAACTTTCAAACTTTGTTATATGTCACTTCATCACTTTTTGCCTGCATAGTTTCTACTGAGAAGTCCCAGCTTATCCTTATCAGGTTTTCTGGTTTTCCTACCTAAAGTCACGATTCTCTCCTCTCCTTTACACTGAAAAATTCGACTATGATATGTCACATTGTTTTTCTTTTCGAATATATTTTGTTTGGCATTCTCTCTGCTTCTTGAACAGTTTTTTTTCCCCTTCTTTGTGATAAGGGGTAAATTTTGTGTGTGTGTGATTTCTAGTACTGTTTTCTTTGTAGATTTTTGTTTCTTCTTACTGTAGGATCCTGATGAGATGTAGGTTATTATTTTTGATAATATCCCATATCATTCTCATGTATACATCAAATTCCTTTGATTTTTTTTCTTTGATTGGTTCTCTCATCCATTGTATCAGAGTAATATTCCTTGAACTCACCAATTCAATTTTATTTTTTTCCATTTTATTTCTCAAGTCTTTTAACATATTGTTATGTTAACATGTTGTGACCCTGTTATCTTAATATTTATTGTATGGTGCTATTTTTGTTGATTGTTCTCTCATTCTCCAATTGTTTTTCAGTTGTGCTCATAAGTGCTCCTCACATATTTTGAAGGCACCTGGACTTCATTATTTTGATGTTCTAGAGCCTCTATGTCAGAGTGCCCAATTGGGTCAGTGTGATGTTCAACTGCTTGCATTGTTTTTATTGAATTTTTGGGTTTACCACCATTTCCATGGTGTTCATGGTGCAGCTATTAGTCTTGAGTGAGCTTCTGAATCATATATGGGTAGCTGGATTTAATAAGTTATGGAGTAGAGTTCTAATAGGAGTCAGAAGATGTAGGATAGGGAGATGGAGAAAGAGGGAGAGAGATGAGTAAGTGCGGTTTGGGGAATTAAAATAAAAGTAATAGAACTAATAAGAGACTATCCACATAGACCAAAAATCTTTGTGTATATATGGATGAATTAAAATTGAAAACATAAATGAGGGGGAAAGAGGGAGAGAGAGGGAAGGAAAAAGAAGGAGAAGACAAAAGAAGAAAGATAAGGCAAGAAAAACAGGAAGAACCAATAATGAGAGTAGCCATACCAGGAGGGGAAGGGGAAGGAGGAACTGATCACAATGATTTACATATAACACATACCCAGGGGATCAGACAACAGAAAAGTGGGTGAAGGGAGACATCGGTCAGTGTAAGACATGAAAATATAATAATAATTCATAAATGATTAAGGATTCATGAAGAAGGGAGGTGGGGGAGGAAGGGAATAAATGAAGAGTTCATACCAAAAGCTCAAGTATAAAGAAAATGTTTTGAGAATGATGATGGCAGCAAATGTACAAATGCGCTTGATACAATCGTGTATGGATTGTGATAAGAGCTAAATGAGCCACCAATAAAATGATTTTACGAAAAAAGAAAAATAAGGGGGATATTATATGTGCAGAGAATAGGAGAAAAATTAGATGGGACCTTAACTGTAGATTATAGATTTTTTTTGTGATGACAACATGAATATGGGTAGGTCTGTGTCCTTAAGGGACAAGGGCAAAACAGCCTAGCTTAAAAACAAAACTTGTTTTGGGTGGGTATAGTTTGCCAGTAACTACCTGGAAGTGTACATATATGCAGTTGGTTAGGGTTGCAGAGAAAGAGGAAGTGAGAATCACAAAAGAAAATAGAAAATAAAATTAAATAAAACAAGAATACAAAATCTGAAAAGTAAAAGAAATGAAGCTGATAGTTTTCAGGGGGATTCCTACTCCTTTGGTGGGGTTGCCAAATGCTCAGGTCCACGGCAGGTGGGAGGAGGGTACAGACGCAAGGAGAGGCTCTTGAGATGGTGGAGATAAGAAAGAAAAATGGTGAAAACATTGATTGGGTAGTGAGGATGTCTTTACCTAGCTGCCCTTGGAGTTCGCAATCCATTCAGGGTCCCTAGAGGACAGTGAAGAAAGAGGGTGGACGGAGTGAATTGAAATGGGGGCAGGGAAGGATTGGCTTGTGCAGGGGACCAAAACGCATTGTAGTGGCTTGGGCCCCTGGTAAATGGTGAAGGAGAGTAACAATTGTCAGGCATTTCTCTTCTCCAACTTTAAGAAACAAGCCTTGGTGGATTTCGCTTTTAATTTGTATTTTTTTCTGGCTTCAGGGAGGGAGCACAAGATCCCCTACTAATACAGCCTGTCTCATATTTGCTGAGGAGATCTCCCCATGCTTGTTTCCTGGCAACAATATCCCTCTCTGTACTATAACATCTTCTTGATTACCCAGGGACATAGACAACGTTCAAGTTGCTCTAGATGGTTTCTCTAAATGAGGACTTAAAATAAACACCTGTATAATTTATGTTTGAGTCATCTTAGCAGCCAATGAAGGACAGCCCCTTCAGGATAAATTAAGAATTACAAAAAAATTGGTAAAGCAAATATCCCTTTAAAGCCAAGAACTTTTCCTCAACTGCAAAGAAAAATGTGACTTTTTGTTCATTCATTTATGTGTAAGTGAATAGCCTCCCACACTGTTTTGATTTACTTAAAACAACTGTAGTTTTAGGTCTACATTGTGTAAGAATGGCCTAACTTTGTTCTGATTCTCTGTACTTTTTTAATTCCTTAAATAAATAATACTAATATATACAACTAGATTGGTCCCTTATATCCCTAAAGTGCTACCTACCATTAAACTGTTATTCTTAATAAAAATGAATTAAATATTTATAGTGAAAACAAAACTGTTACAAATTCACTTGAACATATACACTCTGAGCAATGCTCTTTGTCCACACCCTCCCACAACTCATTAGTTTGGGAACATGTTTCACTAGAGAACATCTGGCTTGCAACAAGGCTGTGATAATCCTCGAGGTGATGCTGGATTTTTAAACAGTATGTCATGGACAGTTAACTCTCTATTAAGTTTAACATATGGGTGCAGCTTAACCATTTCATTGGGCACCTTGCATTTGAATTATATTACCAAGGTCACTGAGCTATTTTACTCATACAGGTCCAGGAATATTTAGGATAGGGGAAATGGGGCTGAGCAAGCAGTACGTGGTTGAGAAAGTTGGTCATTTGAATGGAACTGAAGCTTTGTGGTAGTTATATAATTTGTTGTCAACTTGAGACTTATAAGTGAAGGGGTAGAGTTTGACCTGTCAATCGGGTCATAGCCTAATGTCCTCATTTGGAGGTGCTATGGAGATAAATAGGTTGCTGGATGGTGGGCCACATGCTCACTCCCTGAGAGTCGCTGTACTGACAAGACAGATGGTGCTATGCTGACAGAGCCTGAGCCCTGAGAGATGGAGCAACCACATAGACAGCCCTACCAGCACTGAGATGCTTACTGAGCCACTGGATCCACAAGACTTCCCATCCACTGGCCTGTGATCTTTCTGCCTCTGGCTTCATTGCATGTGTTTCGTGAGTCTGAAGAGAACATTAGAGATTGATATAGGACTTACGGGCTAATATCGGACATATGGGCTTGATCTGGACTGGGCTGGAATGTTTTCTCAATATTCAATTGCTCTTGGATATAAAGTTTTTTCTTATATACATGTGAGTTTCTATGAATTTGTTTCTCTAGTCTACCCAGATTAACACAAGCTTCTTTCATTTATTTCCCCCTTTATTTTCAAAGGCAAATAAACCTTCTTTTGGGTCCCATTTCTTCCTTATTAGTACACTGAAATATGGAGTTTCTTAAATCCGTTTTCAATTCTACAATAATTGGCAGGCCTATAAAAATAGATATATGTATTCCCAATAAGGAAGCTTCTAAGAACCATTTTAACTACACAATGAAGATGAATATTGACCTAAAAAGTGGATTATGGTTTGTTAATTCCTCCATAAGCTATTAAAAGACATAAAAATGACGTTATCTTTGGTATACATCCCTGGGCTACCTAATATACTCTTTAACAACCTTCTCCTGGCCTCATCAAGAGCACAAGGAAACTTACTTTCACTGAGTCCTCACGTTGTAAGTATCAGGGATCCAATTTTGTTATGGAAGTTGTAGTATGTGAGATTGTCTTGTAGTGTGTAAAGACAGAATGATACCCGGAGCAGTAAGTACATCTGTAGAGTTTGGTGAGTTGATTTCAACACTGCAAAGGGCTAGAAAATGCTAGATTTTTTTACTTTGGGGTTTGGGTGCAGGAATATTCATTAGGGGTTGATTATAATTGGGTTACATTTTTCCTTGCTGTGTAATGAATCGTGTCTCAAAAATGGAACTACGCTCAAAATAGATTCTAGTGTTTCACATGGATTTCTCATTTATCCCCTTTCTTTTTGCTATGTGAGCTCAAAGTGACAGAGGATTATTTTGAATCTATCCCAATTTTGTGGTGGCTCTTAGATATTAGTATTATGGGTGATTCTGTGAACTTTATTAATAGAGTTTAAAATAACCCACTGTCATTAAAGAGATTTTTGATAGAAAGTGTATATACTGGCCAGCATATATTTTAACCCCCCCAAAAAAGGTCAAAAACATCAGTTAAAAGGTAAAATGGAACATAACTATGAGAATACTTGATGTTTTAGAGACAAATAAATACATATATTAAAGGAATATGAAAGCTATGCTCAAGTGGAAAAAAGTCAGTATCAACAATGCAAGATACAGTCACCCTTTCAAGCATAGGATTGTAACTTGGTAAAAATACCAGAGAATGGATTGAAATAACTCACCCAGAGATTTAGAGCTGTGTCTAAAATTTGAGGAAAGAATTAGCTTCAAGAATAGATCAAATGGAACCTCTTCCAGATGGCCAGATCTACTACACAATATGTTAGCACCAGTGTATGTGAAAAAATTTCAGCAAACAATAAACAAAATGTTTCAGGTTCAACATATTTCTAGTTGACACAGTCTGTGTGTGGCAATGAGGGGAAATATGAATGACATATTCACCATCAAAAATGTATGTATGGGGAACTTATAGATGTATATTTAAATAAAGAACCAACAAGAAATGTGCAAAACAGTGTTAAGGCAGAGTCCAAAAGGTTAAGTCCAACTTTGAATTATATGTTGTATCTACAATAAATAGGGTAAATATATAGTGTATTGTCCAAATGGGTACACTTGTGAGAGTGAAAGAGAGTGCAATTAGTAGCTATATGAAAACAATAGGAATGAACTAGAACTGACATTAGTGGTCATTGTGAAAATAGAGGCTGCATTTTACATTAAATTATCCCTTGTCAGTGAAGAATACGTGTATAGGATTTGTGAAAATAACCCATATTTTGACCTTCTAAAGACTAGTTCTTCATACTCTCCCTATATTAAAAAAGACATATGTTAGGAGGATGCAACTATGAAACACTATGCAGAGAGAGAGGAAGTGTGGCTCTATGCCCAGTTTCTTTGTACTAAGAATAGATCTACTGGAGAAACCTAAGAGATAGGCGAAAGAGACACTCCAAATGAAAGTAAGTGCAAAATAATATTGATGGGATGATGTAGACCTTGGAGACTCAAAAGCTATTAGACATAGCTAGATGATGTCAGAACACTGCTGGGAGATTAAGTGACTGAAACTCTCAATAATGTAGAGCCATGAAAATTTCTAGGTGACCTTCTATGGAGTTGGTCTACAGCACTTTGATTAGAAGAGATATTTCGTAAAGACCAGTTCACTTTGCTGTCTGAATACAGAAATTCTCAAATCTTAGATGTAGCCTCAGGTTCAATATAGTCTATTAGGGGAAAAAATAAAGTATTATAACTTTAAACTCTATTATTATAAAATTGCACCCCAATTTCAAAGGCCAGTTAATATAAATTTACTTATTTCAAAGTGAAAAATTATTTAAGAAATTAAAAAACAAAATTAGATAAATTATAGATTACTTCTACAAACCCTGAAAACTAGGTGAATTCATGAATAAAATATACCAGGTATGCTACTTCTCATATTTAAGAGTGATCAGCTGGTACTGAAGTTTATGTTCAATGTTCAAATACCCTGGAAGTTCCTTATTAGCAATTGTTTATTAGTGCTTATTCAGTGATGTTAATATGTATCACTACAGGGAGTGAGAGTCTTCAATTGGTGGGAACCACTTTAAATGTGAGATGAACAAGGCTGTCATTATGGTTAGTTTCTAGAAAAGCCCATGAAGACCTAGTGAAAAATAGTCCTAAAGATTTTGTCCAGAGGTGAAAATCAGAGTCAAGACATTTTCTGTAGTACAAATTACTAGTACCTGTCCTTATGATAGCAGGGAAGAAACAATGTGGATATCTACCCTTAGGTAATCCAACAGACAATGGAACATCCGTGGGACACAAGACAGTGAGAACAGTATAGATTGCTATTGTAGATTTTCTATTTATTGTCAGTGATTCACTACACTTTGCCCTGTGGAAAGAATTACGCATCCACTTCTATTGCCATGTTCCTTGGTGAGTTAGTTAGTTTATTGTGCCAACCTGACTGATAAACACATGTGGGGTTAATTGAAGGGCGGAGGGATAAATGGTTCAGTGAGCCTCACCTTTCGAATTCTCGGGTCTCTTGCTTTCTGATGGTCAAACCAGGGTGCAGCTGCCTTACCCAGTTCCCTGCTTCAACTGGCAAGGCTCACTTCCTGTGAGACATCCCTGTGGAGAAGCCACATGAACCTACCCTATTGCATCCTTGGGTGCTGGAGCAGCCATGTGGAGACCTCTGCCAGTGCTGAGATGTTTACACGTTCACTGACTCAGTTTTTCTCCTGCAGTCGGCATCATTGCCTCTGTTTTGTGAGATGGAGGAAGACTTTGTGGATTAGTGGTGGACATATGGGTTAATGGGTTAATATTGGACTGGTGAGCTTGGGCAGCACTGGGTTGGGTTGTTTTCTTGATGTGCACTTAACCTTTATTAAAACTCTCTCTTATACATGAGTTTCTGTGGATTTGTTTCTCTAAAGTACGCAGACTAACATACTTGTCATGCTCTGCTCCCAATGGGAGGAATAGACACCCTAAAGACCTGACATCAATTTTGGATGTGTGACTGGATTTGACCAGTGGAATTTAAAGCTACTGGAATGATGCCCTGCCCAATACATGTTTTGAGAGTAATTTCTTTTGCCACGAGAATGGCACGTTCCAAAGCAAAGCTTCTCCTTCAGCCCAGGAGCAAAAATGAAGGAAAGCCAGAAAAAGCATGCCACAAGTGATGACATTGTGATGTCATGACATTGTGATGTGAGAGAGAAAGAAGCATGAAGTGCTGTGTAAGATTTGGTAGTCTTGTTGTTGTTGTTGTTGTTTTGCCACATCAACTAAGATACGATGTCTATATTTGGGGTCCCTTGTGGCACTTTCACATTGGCTGCCAACAATTTTGTGGCTTCCTAATCACCACATCAGGATACCAGTCATTAGCTCGAGGGTGCTCAAGGTTCACCACACTTCTCCCTAATTAGCTCACATTATTACCTCAGGCTTGATAATTCCTCCAGAAAAACTCACAGAATTCAGGGAAGTTTTATACTTAGTATTACAGCTTTATTGTAGAAAATTTAAAAAGTTACAAATGAATACACATACAAGACAAGGCCTGGGATAATGACCAATTCTCCCATCCCAAGAGCATCTATATCTTTCAGTAAGCAGAATATCAATGGAGCTTCTATGTCCAGAGTCTTTCCTGGGGGCTCATTTTTTGGAATATCCACTCTCCCTGAGATTAATTGACAACAGTTGGTAGTTTTTTGTAATATAACCATCTGTGTTAGTCTAGGTTCTCTAGGAAAACAAAATCAATGACAAATTATATATATATATATGAAAGAAATTTATATTGAGAGAAAGGCCCACACAGCCTTAGAACCAGACAAGCCCAGACCAACTCAAGTCTGTGGTATAGATTTTAAACTAGAGGCCCTTCCTGAAGGTTACAGTAAGATATAGGACAGCAAGAAGAAGGAGAGAGAGTTCTCCACATTTTTATTTTTATATATGATGTAAGAGATATTCACAAGGATACATCATCAGGCTGTTACCAAAGTCAGGGCATGTTCTACCCTTAATCTGCTCATAATTGCTTGACTGCTCAAAACCATCCCATCATGGGGTTGTTCACATTATGTTATGTCACATCATGGGGGTGGCCTCTACTTCCAAAATACTGAGTACTCCGGCCCAACCAACTTGACAGAACACTTAACTATCATACTGAGTCACTTTATTTATACAACGTGTGCTAATATTGAGCACATGGGTCACAAATCTAAGTGAGTATAGCATGGTATTAAAGGTAACTAGCACCCGGGTGAATAAGTGAATATTAGAGTGCAGGTTATAAGGGATTTACATATTCTTTTTTATGTTTTTTAACTCTAACTCAGATGATAAAGACAAATTGTGCCCTGGGTTTTATGTATATATAAGAGATATCCAAGTCAAATGCAAGAATTCATTAAATCCATACAGGAAGTTAGTTTTTATAGTCCTGAAAATGTCCATAGTAACTGTAGAAGCCATTGAAGATAGCTTCATTATTTTCTCAATAAAAAGTGTGAATCAAAGAATTAATGCAAGTTCAGGAACTACAGCCATTATATTTCATAAACACTTCTAATAAATATTGGGAATCAGCCATTGGGAATCAACCACCATTTTTGGCCAATGATACCCAACCACTCTCCTCTCATTATTTCTTCCCTCCGTCCCTCACTGTTTTCCTCCCTTCCTCCCTAATTCCTTTCTTCTTTAAGTCATTCCTATGTATTCAATCTCTCCATCATCTTTATCATTCACATTTTTCTACATCATACCCTGAAACAAACACCCAGCAGTCAAGTTGATTTCAGTGCACAGTTACCCTACAGTACAGAGTAGAACTTACTGCTCCAAATTATTTCTAAGGCTTTAAATCTTTACATGAACAGAACGACACATCCCACCCACCCCACCACCCCCAGACCAGATGGTGGGTTGAGCCACCTATGGTGTGACTAGCAGCCGAGCACTTCCACCACTGCATTCACTAGGGCCCCTTTTCTGTACCAACCTATGTGCCTTTCTTGTCTATGTTTAGGTCTTATTTTGTTTTGATTTGTTTTAATGCAGCTAAAGAGCCTGGAATCTCCAGACACTGCCCTGCCCCGGGAAACACACTCAAGTCTTGACTGTATCCTTCCACAACTATTTGGTGTTATCTCATTGCCTGCACTCAGAGGTAGGCTGGTACTAGTGACCTGGAAATTGAACTCCAGAGATTCGGGAACCTGCTGAGATCTCCCTTATTTTTTTAATATGTGTGACTCACTAATTTATTTATAGATATGTGCACTTTTGCATTCCATATAAAGCAATTTGAAGTCTAAAGGGATTTCATCCTGGTAAAGAGTAAGAGGGATATTCTCTGAGAAGCTTTAATTGTAAGTCGATGAATGTTTATTATATTTTAAAAAGAGTCAGAAGCCACCTTTCATATGTTAGTGTATTAAATTAGAAATTCCTTGATTGCATTGCTTTCCTGCTTTATTTGGTTTCATCTTGTTGGCTGTGCATCTTGTTATTATTATTTTATTTATGTTTTAAAACCAGAGCAAGTTATCTTTCAGTCCATTTTGACTCAGGACTACAGTCCATGCTAGTGTGTCAGACTAGAAATGGGTTCTGTAGGGATATCAATGACTGGTTTTTTGTTTGTTTTTTCAAAGTAGATCGCCAAAGCTCTCTTCTGGGGCACCTCTGATTGGTTTTGAACCTTCCAATTTTTTTTCTGACGGTCTAATGCAAGCTCAAAATCTTAAGAATAGCCAGTAAATTGAATTTCCCCTAATTCAGGGAAAATATCAAAGTAAATGAGGGGATACTAGATTCTAAAAATGCTTTAGAAATTGCATTTAATAAAAATTAAAAATGAAATACTTGCATTTTGTTTAACCTTTTGATGTTTGCAATTTTATGCTTTATTAAAGTAATGTAATCTTTTTGCCTTTTAAAATAATGAAATTACACTTAGCTCACAGTATTAAACCCAGACCAGTAGTTTTTAAAACCAGAAAGGTAAAAATGATTTTATAATTACTAGAATATTGGATAGAATCTTTTGAAAATTCATAAATTTTTGGTGAGTAAAACAAACATTGTTTTGTTGTCACCATACTTGCAATCCAATGGAAAGGTGAACAATTAAAATAAATTGATAATTGTTATGAAGGATGGACAAATGCAGAATACTATAAATGGGTATCCTCACTATTTTCCTGGGGTAGGGGAAAGTCTTTTAATTGATTGTTAAAAGGTAAATTATTATCTGATGAAAAAGAGAAAAAACAAAATATACATTGGGCAGAGGCAGCACTATATCTCATGACCCAACGTAGACACAGTATAACTAAAGGTCAGTGTGAAAGGAAATTTTGGTAGAATATTAGACAGTACATCTGGAGAATGAAGTATATACCAGATAATAGCAGGATAAATTGTACATGTGGAAATCAGGTAAGCCATTAAAACATTATGAGCAACAAAAACATGTTTGGCTTTGCAATATTAGTTGATTGATTTCTTTATATTGTACAGAAAGAATTTGAAGGACCAAAAGGAGGTGGGACCACTTAGGAGGCTTTTGCATGAACTCAGAGAACACATGATGATCACTTGGATTAGAGCGTTGGCAAAGAAGATGCTAAATGATGAAATGTTTTGAGAGCTATTTTAGAGGCAAAATCAATAAGGCATAAGGCTTCATTGATATAGAGAAGAGAGGGAAGTGTTTCCAAAGATTATCAGGTCTCAAACTTTTATAGTTTGCTAGACATTGCTATAGTTCACAGAGATGACTGTCACAAGAGGAAGATACATAACTTTTGAACATGGGGACATAAAAATTGGTAGTTGCATGTATTAAGATATGTTCAGAAGAGAAGACTAATGATATAGATAGAGATAGAGATAGAGATAGAGATATCAAGGGCATAAATTTCATAACTGAAGGTGTGGTAGTTACATAATTTCATGTCAACTTGCTAAATAGAATGAAGGGGTGGAGTCTAGTCTGGCAATTAGGTCACAGCCTCCTTTCCTCCCTGGAAGCGGGTCACACTCTCTCCTTCTGTTTCACCTTCCTGTTGAAAAGCCACATGAACCACACTGATGGAAGCCAGAGCCCTGGGGATGCTTCCACCACCACAAGAATTTTCACCCACTGGCCTATGGTCTTCCTGCATTCAGCATCATTGCATTTGCTGTGTGAATCTGAAGAAGAATTTATAGAGTACTATCAGACATATGGGCCAATATCGGACTTAGGGAGTTGATCTATATGGAGATGGGATGTTTTCTCAATATACAATTAACTTTGATATAAAGTTCTTTTGTATACACATATGAGCGTCTCTGGATTTGTTCTCTAGTCAACTTGAACTAACACATTATGGTACCTTGGGAGTGGGATACGTGAGAAACAAATCATAAAGATGGACAGTGGATGCTTGTTTGACCTCTATCCCAATATAGAATATAGTTTTTCTTCTTTAATAGGTAGAGGTCAGATATGGCAATGTAGTTTACTGGGTTGATTTCTGGAAAGAATATAGGAAGTTAAAGTTATGATTGTTGTCTTTGGTTATTCCTGTTTGAAATGGCAACAAAGAATGGCATTAATGTATATTTTGAGCTCAGGGACTGAAAATGCCCCTTGAATTTCTAGAGACCATGATGCTTAGTGAAAATGGTTGACAGATCAAGGCCCCAGCCCTGGCATGATGAAGTCAGAGGGCTAAGGTCATATTTTGTAGCAAAGGAATAGTGTGGATAAAGATTGAAATTGACTGTTTTAGTCCGGGTAGATTAGAGAAACAAATTCATAAACACTCCTATGTATATAGGAAAGAGTTTTATATCCAAGAACCATTGAATATTGAGGAAACATTCCAACCTAGTCCAGATCAAGTCCAAGTCCGGTATTAGTTCATTTGTCCGATACCATTCTCTAAAGTCCTCTTCAGAATCACAAAACACATGCAATGACACCAAATGCAGGGAGATCACAGACTAGTGGGTGGAAAGTCTTGTGAATCCAGTGGTACTTTAAGCATTTCAGTGCTCTCCACGTGGCTTCTCCAGCTCCCAGGGCTGTGGCTACATTAAGGTAGCTTCATGTGGCTTCTCCTCAGAAATGTCTCCCAGGGAGTGAGCAGGTGTCCTGCCTCCACTGAGCTATTTATCTCCTTAGCACCTCCAAATGAGGTCATCAAACTGTGACCTGATGGACAGGTGAACTCCACCCCTTCACTCATAAATCTCAAACGGACAATAGATTATGTAACTACCACATTGACTATTTTATGAATTGAGTTTAGGATCTGGCTGTACTAGGTTTATAGTGTTTCCTATTGACTATTGTTATTGATGAAATTGATTATTGGGAAGTGAAAATAAAGAGTTTTAAGCCTGTCCTGATTTGACCTTGCTAAGGATGTGGACTCACAAGGTTCCAATTGCAATGAAGAATCCCCACATCAAAGAACATGCTTGTTTTCTTAGAGTACTGGGTTGATGTAAGTGAGCAGTATAGAAATTGGATACCCAAAATTGGCAGAAAAAAGGCATGAAATGGATGAGTTACAAGCTTTCGCAGGGGGGGGAATATATTTATAGGATTATGGTGCTGTTGTTCATTTAACTGTAATTGTTAGGCATAGAATACTGCTGTTTTGTTCACTTATTCAATATTATGTTTAAACAAGTATGTTAGTCTGGGTAGACTAGATAAACAAATTCATGGACACTCAAATGTATGTAAGAGAGAGGTTTATATCAAAGAGTAGTTGTGCATTAAGGAAACATCCCAGCCCAGTCCAGATCAATTACATAAGGCCGATATTAGCCCATATGTCTGATACCAATCTATAAATTCCTCTTCAGACTCACACAACTTAGGCAATGATGCCAAATGCAGGAAGATCACAGGCCAGTAGGTGGAAAGTCTTTTGGGTCCAGTGGCAGTGGAAGCATCTCAGCGCTGCAGGGGTCTACATGTGATTCTGTCAGTTGCAGGGCCCTACTGTAGCTCCAAGTGTCTTGTCAACAGGAATGTCTCCCAGGGAGTGTGTGTTCTGCCTCCAGTGAGCTATTTAACTCCTTAGTGCCTCCTAATAAGGTCATCAAGTGCGACCTGATTGTCAGGCTGAACTCCACCCCTTCACTCTTAAGTGTCTCAAATTGACAATAGATTATGTAACTACCATAATTAGTCTGGCACAATTTGAATTGTATGTATTTTAGTTATATCCTGTTAGGTATAGATATGATTTTATTTTTGTTTTGTTTAAAAATTATGTATGGCTAATGAGTTCTGTAAATGTGTCAAGTTGACAAGGAGTGGTCTATGGTAGTTACATAATTTCAGGTCAACTTGATAAATAGAAGGAGGGGCTTAAGTCTAGCCTATCAATCAAGTCACAGCCTCTCTTTCTCCCCACTCCTTGTGAGACCACCTGCAGGTAGGATTAGAACCCACTCTGGTCCTATTGTATGACCTCATGTTATCTAATAATATCTTCAAATGTCTCAATCCCAAACAAGGTCATATTCACACATACCAAAGTTTAGACCTTTAACTTTAATTTTTTAAGAGACACAATTTAATCCAATAGAGAAAGTAAGACTCTATATGCATTTCAATGTTGTCTGAAGAGTTCAAGCTTATTTCAGAGATAACGGAGGGGAGCCTTTCTCACTGACTCAATTTTTCTCCCAAAATAAAGTCGATTTTTACCCCCGATTAATAAACTAAACTAAAACCAAGTCCACTGCTATTCTAGTCAGACTCACAGTGACCCATGTAGAGTAAAATTGTTTCTTTTGTCCCGAGAGCTTCTGAGACTGCATATATTTATGGGAGGGAAGCAGATAACCTCATTTTTACTTCAGTGGAGCAGCTGATAAATTTGAACTCCCAAACTTGGATTAGTAGCCCAAAGCTTAACCCATTGTGCCACAAACCTGTCTAAATAATAAAATACACATGAAAATTCTATTACCGTAGATGATGAAATAAATGCTTAGAAGAGACAAGAAATGCTCTCAATTTTATTTTTGTAAAAACAAATACCAAATGTTAACCAAAATCTGTTTAAAACCGTTGAATTTTCACATTGCTAAGATGCATGATTTTCCAGTTCTCAGACATGAAAGCTGCCATTTTGCTGATCATAGCCCCCAAATCAATCCCTGAATGTTGCTTTAGAGGAAACCTTTTCTCCTTTATTTCTTTATCCATCTCCCAGAGTCTACAATAGTAATTCAAATGTGCTCCCTTTCTTGATGCTTCCAAAGTTTCCCATCCTTACTTCAAATTTAGTACACCTCTTTGTATTGCAAGCATCTGTTTTCTATGAAACAGAATACCTGTTAATGGAGTTATTTAATGAAAAGTGTTAATAGGTAACTTTTTTTAAAAGTAGCATAGTTGAAGTAACATGGAACAAATCTTCTAGACCAAGAACATTACACACACACACACACACACACACACACACACACACACACACACACACTTATTGTGGTACCTGGATAATTTTACGTCAACTTGAAGATGGATAAAAGTATAGGAGAGAGGGAGGGGCCGGCCCCAATCCCAACTACATGGACACCTGCCCCTCCCCCCAGAATAATTTATTTCACAGGGCAGCACTGAAGCTGCAGCTCAGGGAGAGGGACATGTCTGATCAGAGCACACAGGAACAAATGAAAAGGGAGGGAGAGAGGGTGGAGCACATCCTGACCCACCAAGCCTTGTGGATGATATTCCCACTCAGAGCAGCCAATCCTCAGAGAAGACCATATGGCCAGCCCCACTATGTGATACGACCCTCACAGACCCATAGCCCTACAGGGGACAACACTGGAGACACAGTGTGGAAATTGCACCTGATCTGATCCCACCACACCAAGGCAAAACACTAAGGGCATGCAACAGAACAGCAAGGGAAACAAAGCAACAAAGTCCCAAGGGAATACCAAAAATAGACTTTGGGGCCAGGCTTGCCACCCCATCAGACTCGACTAAAAAAGACTCCTAAAGGCAAACAAACAGTCCTTGAACTAACTGCAAACTTTTCTTTGTTGTTGTGTTTTTGGATTTTTTTGTCATTGGCTTTTTGTTGTTGTTTTTCTTTTGGTGCTTGGTTTTGCTCTGTCTTTTTCTGTCCATGTTATTATCTTTGCAGGTCCGTCTAAATAAGATAGGCTGGATGAACAATCTGGAGGAAAAAACAATGGGACTGACAGTTCCAGGGTGACATGGAAAAGGGGGAGATTGGGGGAAAGGAAGTGGAGTTAACAAACCCAGGGACAAAGGAACAACAAGTGATCCAAATTGGTGGTGAGGAGGGTGTAGGAGGCCCGGTAGGGTGTGACTAAGGGTAATGTAACCGAGAGGAATGACTGAAACCCAAATGAAGGCTGAGCATGATAGTGGGACAAGAGGAAAGTAAAGGAAATAGAGGAAAGAGTTAGGAGGCAAAGGTCATTTATGGATGTCTAAATACATGTATGTACAGATGTATATATATATATATGGATGGGGGAATAGATCTATGTGCATATATTTATAGGTTTAGTATTAAGGTAGCAGATGGACATTGGGCCTCCACTCAGGTACTCCCTCAATGCAAGAATACTTTGTTCTATGAAACTGGCATTCCATGATGTTCACCTTCCTGGCACGATCGCTGAAGACAAAGTGGATACATAGGCAAATGTGGTGAAGAAAGCTGATTGAGCCCAGTTATCAAAAGATATAGCATCTAGGGTCTTCAAGACTTGAAGGTAAACAGTGGCCATCTAGCTGAGAAGCAACAAAGCCCACATGGAAGAAGCACACCAGCCTGTGTGATCAAGAGGTGCTGAAGGGATCAGTTATCAGGCATCAAAGAACAAAAAATCATATCAGTGAGTGCTCACCTCCCCAATACAACCGCTGAAGACCAATGGGTGCATAAGCAAATGTGGTGAAGAAAGCTGATGGTTCCCAGCCATCAAAAGAAATAGCATCTGGGGTCTTAAAGGCTTGAAGGTAATCAAGCGGCCATCTTGCTCAGAAGCAACAAAGCCCACATGGAAGAAGCACACCAGCCTGTGTGATCACAAGGTGTTGAAGAGATTGGGTATCAGGTATCAAAGAACAAAAAATAATATAACTGTGAATGGGGGGAAGTGCGGACTGGAGACCCAAGGCCCATCTGTGGGCAACTAGACATCCCCTTGCAGAAGGGTTGCAGGGAGGAGATGAGCCAGTCAGTGTAGTGTAGCAACAATGAAACATACAACCTTCCTCTAGTTCCTAATTGCTTCCCCTTCCTTCTCCCCCACTATCATGATCCCAATTCTACCTTAAACATCTGGCTAGACCAGAGGATGTACACTGGTACAGATAGGAACTGGAAACACAGGGAATCCAGGGCAGATGATCCCTTCAGCACCAGTGGTGTGAGTGGCGACACCGGAGGGTAGAGGGAGGGTAGGATGGAAAGGGGGAACCAATTACAAGGACCTACATATAACCTCCTCCCCAGGGGACAGACAACAGAAAAGTGGGTGAAGGGAGACGTCGGACAGTGTAAGATATGACAAAATAATAATTTATAAATTATCAAGCATTCATGAGGGAGGGGGGGTGGTCAAGGAGGGAGAGGAAAAATGAGGAGCTGATGCCAGGGGCTTAAGTAGAGAGCAAACGTTTTGAGAATGATGAGGGCAATGAATATACAAATACACAATTGTTCTATGTAAGAATTGTGGTAAGAGTTTTATGAGCCCCCAATAAAAAGATTTTTAAAAAAAAGTATAGGAGAGGCATCCAACCTGTCAATCAGTTTACAGCCTAATGGTGCCTCCTTGAGGATGTGGCTTTCCCTTAGGGTGGACCCTAGGGACCTTCGTTTCTCTCTGCCACTGACCAGAGTCCTGTCATGTCTACATCAACCTTGGGTCCATTGATTCTGCACCAATGAAGATAGACCTTCCTGCAGTCTGTGTCATTGCGTGGGGCTACCTGAGTCTGAAGAGCAACTATGGACTAATATTGGACTTAAAAACTTGAGTTGGACTGGGCTGGGATACTTCTTGCTATATAATTATTTTTTGATATAAAGCTCTTTTTTATGTATATAGGAGTGTAACTGCATTTGTTTCTCTAGTCAACCTTGCCTAACACACACACACACACACACACACACACACACACACACACACGCTTATCGAACATTCTATATAGTCTTTGATTTTCATCCATCAGTGCTTCATGTCCTCCTAGCATTTAGCAAGTTTTAATCATTTGCATATTATAAATTTACTCATGAGTCTTCCTCTAATCCTGAGATAATATTCTTCATATAGGTCCAACTTCTATAATTATTTGCTCAGCATATAAGTCTACTGAGTATAGTGAAGTACACAACCTTAGACACACATTCCCTGATGTTAAACCACATAGTATTCCTTGTTCTGTTTGTACTACTACCTTTATGGTTCTGAAACAATTAAGTGTTCTGGAAGTTGTATTCTTCACAATGTTATCTATAACATTATCCCCCCTTCTAATATTATAGATAATATCTATAATATTATCCCCCGAGTCGAATGTCTTTGCATTGACAATGAAACATGGGTAAACATCTTTTCCAATAATCTTTATTTTAAACCAAGATCCATCTGACTTCACTAATGTTCCCCATCTTTATCTGAAGCTGGTTTGAATTTCGGATGCTTCCTGTTAATGTACAGTTGTGAATGTTTTTACATTCTCTTCAAAAATTTACATATGAATTATATTAATTATATCAATTGCTAATTTCTGCATTCTATTGGCTCGCTTTCTTTGGAATAGACACAGATATATATTTTAACAAGTCAGTTGACCAGGAACCTGCCTTTCGATGTTTTGTTTTTTATAACTTTTTATTTTTGCACAGAAAAATGTTCCCTGTCAATATTCCATTCAGTTGTTGAAACATTTCTGTTAATGTTCTATCAATTCCTGAAGACTTGTGTATACCAATGTCTTCATTGCTGCTTGAATTTCTGCCTTCAATGCCATTCATTCTTTATCTTATAGAACCTCCTGAAATGGTTGAGTGTTGACCTTTTTTGGTTTTGTTTTGTTTTAGTTCTGCGACCATGCATATCTTACATATTTTCTGTGTTGCTCATAGAATCCATTAATACAAGTATTACAATTCAAGGCTTGAATTTTTCTTCAATTCTTTCTGCTAGAGGCTAAGCTTATTTTTCCCTTTTATTTTCCATCTCCATGCCTTTGTACATTCCTTTATAGCACTTTACTTGTCTTTCTTGAACAGTTCTTTGAACCCTTTTCAGCTCTTTGTTATTTACCCACCCGCCACCCACCACTTAACTATTCTATATTACAGCCTCTTTTAGCATATATTTTTATCTATTTTTTTCCTTTCCTGCTTTTAAAATAACCTTTTTAAAAATTTTCCCATATGGTGTCTGTTTGATATTAGCACTCATTTGGCTTCCACTCTTTTAGTGTTCACGGGGTCAAATTTGTTCTAGTGATAATCTTTAAGCTCAGGTACAACATATTCAAAATTTTATTTTTGGTCTCAGGAATTATTTTAATTTTCTTCAGCTTCAAGTTGAACTTGCAGATGAGGAATTAATGGTCTTTTTGTAGTTGGCTGTTGGACTCGTTCTGAGTGATAGCTGAGCTTTGTCATTGTCTCTGCACAGCTGCAGTTGATTTCCTTCCGGTGCTTTGCGTCTAGCAAAGTGGATGTGTACAGTTTTGGCTTATGTTGTTCATTCAAACAATATTTTCAATGAATAAGTTGTTGGCTTTGTAAAATTCTATTATGTGTTCTCCAGTGTTAATTCTTTCACCAAGCCATATACTGTAGTTATTGATTCTACTTCTTTTGTACCAATTTTTACATTGCAGTCCCCAGTAATTATTGATGTGTCTTCACAACATGCTTTTCCATGTTACCTTACAGGAGTTGGTCAATTTTTCAATGTTCTCATCTTTGGCATTAGTGATTGCTGTGTAATTTTAAATACTATGAAGGTCAAGTTTAATGTTAGGGTTAAGTTAACTGTTCTCTCTTGTATTATCCTATCACTGATATGATTGTACTTCAAAATAGATAATGAAATATTCATTTGAATGATTCATCATGATGTTCGTCTCATTTAACATAATGCCATTCTCTCTTCAAGTGTCATTCATGGGGTCATAGGCCGTATAACTATCTGCTTCAAAATGGCCAATACCAAGACATTTTAGTTCACAGATATCTAGGATCTTGATATTTATGCCTTCTATTTAATATTTAGCGACTTCCAATTTTCCTAGATACATACTTAGTAGATTCCATATTATAATTTTAATGGATATTTGCAGCTATTTCTTTTGATTACATGGAGTCTTGGTGATATGTTTGTAGTCTGGAAGCTCTGCTGACCACTGTACACCTTGGATGAACCCATTGTTATTTGAAATACCAGAGTCACAGCAACACACAAGCCAAACAGGACGGTAAACTCTCAGGAAGTGATTTAAAGTACTCTATATGGGATATTCACAGCCCCCCCACCACCACCAATGGACTCCACAATCAGGTATTACAAACTATTAAATGTACAGGTAAGACAAGTAATCATTCTAGCTCTAGGTTAAACCTCTCTGGAATGCAGTTAAATGCATAGTTATTTTTGGAGTTTCTATCACATTGACGTTTACTATCTAAGGAGTACAACCTTTTTTCTTTTGGCCATCTATCTTCCAAGGTGGAAATATATAAAAAGGTTAAGTGAAATAATTTGAAGGTTTCCAGGGCCCAAATATCTGAACTTGGCCTCTAACTTTTTCTCCTTTGGGCCCAAGTTGCTGATGAAGGCTGCCTTTCTCAGTACAATTAATGTATAGTCATCTCTCTTTTTCCTCTGTTTATGGCTCTGAAATACTTATATTCAATGGCTTCTTTTCTCCCTTCTTTTAAAATACTTTAAATTCTTACTCAGTTTGATGGCTCCCCAATCAGTCTTTATTATAACTGGATTTTTTTTTGTATATTTGAATAGTCGATACAATAGTCCTTATTAAAACTTAATTAAACTAAAATTAGGACAAAAGACAAGTGAAAACATCTTCCCAGGGTTCCTCTTGAGTAGCTGACTTGAATCAATTTAGCATTATAATTCAATGTGGTTTTCTAATTACGAGCATTTCAATATTAATTCCTCCAAGGTGACATTACTAAACTGGCATTTTATAGTTTAATGCACAGGAAGAGAGAAAACACATTTGAATCACATGCAACATTGCATCTCTGACTTGAAAAGCCTCGTGTCTCCTGTGTGCATATAAGTCAATATATGTGTGTGTGTATGTTGTGTTATATTTATATACATACATGATACAAAAGAACATCATACACACACTTGAATATGAGCCCTATCATTTTAAAAACTGGATGCTCTTATTTTTTAATGCCTATTAACATATCAATCTTTTTTTATAGACTGAGACACTGTGGAACATATTTTCTTTTCTGAAAAGGAGAAGTTTATGTTTAATTAATGAGCGGAAGTGTATCAAATGTTCTTTTTGTGCATGTGGGTGTATGTTAAGTTGTAATTTGAAATATCAGTAATCAATTCTAAGGTAGCACATCTAAGCCAGGAACATATCCAATAGCCCATGAAAATAAGATGTCACTGATGCAGAAACAATATAGAAAATTACAGTAAATCTTTGTGAATGATTCTATATTTATAATGATTAAATTCACTTGTTTAAAATTTTACCGAGAACATAGACTTTTATGGGTTTCAAAAGAGATTTAGACACTAAAATAAAATGTAGTTTATTTCAGATAAATATTATAAATACTATGAAAACTGACAAGATTTCAGTATAAGCAGCAGTAACAGCCACAGAATTTTCTAATGACTAAGGTCAAATAGCACGATTTTAACCAGGAGAATCAGACTTAGCATAAGATAAGAGACAGACTTTTTCATGAAAGAAGATAGAGTGAAACCTGTAGAGGCCTTGAGTGAGGCCGGCTGGCGTCTCACCTCCAACGCAAAAGGCTTCAGTCTAAGCACCACTTAGTGCATGAAAACATTCATATCATGCTTTTTTTCACCCCTCAATTTATTTGGGTTAAAGAATGTAGTGATACCAGCAGTAAAGTGAAAGGAAAAGTGTGGGAACCATAATAGATTAAAAGACAAAAATCAGTACAGATTTTTAATTAGGTCACTGCTTATCTGATTTAAGGGCTGACTTACAACATGGCTAAGTTGACATGATCAACATTTTGGGGGGAAGCAAGTGATTGATGAAGCTTAAGTAGCAAGCGAAAGGTGTGAAGTCTTTAACCAGGAATCAAAGAATGGACCATCAAAGAGGTTGAAAAGTGACTGTTAATTTGGATAAATCAGAAACAACTGCATGGCGTTAGGGTATCCAACACAGTAATATGCAGGAAGGCTAAAGTATATCATCGTGATAAATGAATTTATAAGTATAATTTTTGGGTCTCAGACTAATTATTTGGTTTTCTATTCTCTCTCTCGCTCTCTCTCCTCTCTTCTTCAAACCATTTTATGAGGACATACTCCAGGCATCAAACCTTTCAATAGTCAGTCATTTCAAACAGTGTTGTACAATCATTACCACAATCCGTTTCTACCATCTTCTTCTTTCTTGTGCTCCTTAATATCAGCTTCTCCTTAACCCTCACCAGCCACCTACCCCCCAGGAACCATTACTCTAGTATCAGCGGATCTCAACCATTTGGGGTTGAATGACCCTTTGACAGGGGTTGCCCGATTCATATCAGTAGCAAAATTATAGTTATGAAATGGCAACAAAAATAATTTTACGGTTGGAGGGGTCACCACAACATGAGGAACTGTATTAAAGGGTCAGGGCCTTAGTGAGGTTGAGAACTACTAGCTATTATGTCTCTATAGACATAATAAAGATTCACCCATCTTGTGTTTCATATAAGGAAAAACAGAAAAATACATAACGGAGAGTCAAGAAGGCTATCAACAATAACAAAATCCAACAGACATAAACCCTAATCTGAAAAAGAGAAAATATTAAAAACTAGATCAAAGTCAAAATATATCAAAACGGAGATCAAATAGCAATATTTTAACCAGTTAAGTCAGATTTAGCAATATAAACATTATAATCATATCTACAATATTCTGTTTGATAGCCCACCCCTCGGTTCTCAAACTTTACAGGGTAGGAACAGGAATTTGAAATGAATTGAGTTCAACAAACTGAGGTATCACTGTACATAATCTTAGGTGGCTTTTAAAATTAGGTCAATTAATTTGTTAATTGCTTTTTCTTTTGAAAGGTCTTTGGAGGGATTTTAATGTTATAGTTATTTTATTACTAGCATACTTTTATTCTTCCATTTCCAATTTGATTATTATAACTCTTAGTATCAAGGGAAACCTTTGAATCAGCTAAATTACATGAATTAATTATTTATCTCTAACAAAGAGCTCACAAGTTTCCATTCCAATAACTCTCAAGTTAATAAATTTCCAAATAAAATACGATTTGTGATTATATATCATTCACTTAACTTTGCTTTTAAATGGTCTTCTTGTAGTTATGAGTAAAATTAGCAGGTCAAAAAATGGAATGATTTGACTCGAAATTTTCCATAGTCAGTTTAACTGGCATGCTGAAGAAGAACATCAAATTTTTACTAAATTATAAATATAATTTAGTTTATATTATGCTAAAGAATAGTTTATATTAGTTAAATAATAAACATAATAATCATGCTGATGCAAATACATATATTTATATTAGTAACTTATCAGATATATAACATTCAGTATTAAAAGTACATCATGGAACTCAATACTGTGAACGAAGCATTCCTATGAAGATAAAACGCAATATAATTGAAAATTTAAAAATTCACATGTCATATATATTATTTTACATATATGTATTATTTTGCATGGTGAATTTTATTGTTATAGTCCATCAAGTCAGCCCTGACTTAAAGAAACCTCAAAGGAACAAATGCTACCCCGCCTTGCGTCATTCCCATAATTGATTGCACAGCGGACTATCGAAGTCTATAGAGTTTTCTTTGGTTGATTTTCTTGGCAGTAAAATCAGCAGATCTTACTTCCTAGTCTTCTAAAGTCTTGAAGCTTCACTGAGAACTGTTCGGCTTCAAACTCCTAATTCATATTAATATTTAATAACATCAAACCAAAACACACTCAGTGCTATCGAGTCAATTCCAACCTACAGTGACCTCATAAAGACGGAATAGAGCTACCCCTTAGGGTTTCGGAGACTGTAAATCTATATGGGAGCAGAAAGCCTTTGTCCACTTCTGTAGCGATACTGGCAGTGGTACAATGATGTCATTTGCCTGTAATGTATTGAAGTAGTTATTCTGCAGTTTGTAATCTGATGTGATCATCCTTCATTTTCACATCATGGCCTAATCTTTGAGCCTCGCCCCGCCCCTCCCTTTTTTTTCCTTTCATGTTTTGCTCTTTTTATCTAATTCTGGTATAACAAAAAATGCTGTGAGTGGGTGGCTTTAACAAACAAATGTTTCACAGTTGAGGAGGCTAGAAATCGGAATTCAAGGTGCTAACTCCAAAGAAAGACTTTCTTTCTCTTTTGGACTACAGTTTAAGAGGGGGTTTCTTAGCGTTTAAGAGGGGGTTTCTTGAAGCAGTGGTGAGGCCTATCAATTTCCGCGCACAGAAATCCTGGTTTCAAATGAATCCTACTGTTCCCGACTGTTCTTTCTTAGTGGTAGTAGATTTTTCTCTCTGCTCTCTTTTTAAATTTTCTTCTCAAACAAAAGGTGATCTAGCGTACATTTCAGGGATCTCTTCTTACTTTAGAGCAAGACTGATCACACCAAGGGCTCAAGTAGAAAGCAAATGTTTTGAAAATGATGATGGCAACAAATGTACAAATGTGCTTGACACAATGGATGTTTTTAGGATTGTGATAAGCGTTATACGAGCCCCCAATATAAAATGATTTTTTAAAAAAGACTGATCACATCAGGTCCTATCTTTGGGAGGCAATTACATCATAACACAACTGCCAATCCACTGGAAATCTGTACAGCCAAATTGTTACATATTTGGGGGAGAGGGGTACAATTCAATCCATGAAAAACCCGATGATGTCAATAAGTGAGGAGTTGTTAGGTAGGCCAGCATAGGACTGGGGAATGTCCGTTAAAGCGTTCCCAGAGGGCCAAGCCAGGGGAACGAAGGAGTGGCGCATGGCACATGTTCAGGGTTCCCACGGTAGGCAAGGGTGGGCGTGAACTTGAATTGGCTCACCTAGCCAGGTGAATTCAATTCAGCCAATGGTGTCGATCAGGGGTCGTCCACCACGCCTCCCCGTGGAATCCTTGAAAAGGCAGAAGCCTGGAGGCAGGAGGAGAGATAACTTTGGCGCAGAGAGTTTTGGTACACTCTGCGGGACACCGAGCAGTTTCCAGCTAGGCCGCGTGTCCGGAAGGAGCCCCTTGGGTGCCGTGTAAACCTGAAACTTGTAACCCTCATAAAATTCACTTCGATCATGAACCAGGCTTCGGTGTGAATTATTTCTCGCGCGGAGCCAAGGACCGAGGTATAAATCTAGCTCCAGAGAGATCTAACAGAGTCAGTTAATTTCTATATTTTTCCATTAAATTTGTACATGAAGGTCAAGATATAAATTCTGTATCAGTGTTAAATCCTTTAGAATGCACTCAATGGCAGTGCGTTTGGTGTTTTTCTTTTGTTTTTTTGACAACACGTTAGAGTAAACTTGAACTTATCAACTTGAGAATTTAAGTTTTTGAAAAATGTCCTTGTAAATTACTTCTGTTTAGAAAAATGAGAACAAAGGGCACTGTTTATAATAGCATTAAACGAATGAAGTGAAGAAGATAAACAAGAAGAAATAAAGTAACTTTATCAGCTATGTTACAAGGTAATCTCAAACTTACAACTTCAGACAATAGATATTTGTTATCTCATCATTTCTGTGGATCAGGAAATTGTGAATTTCCCAACTGATTGATTCTGGATTCGGATCTCTAATGAGACTGTAGTCAATGTGTACAGATCTGCAGTCATATGGGGACTTGACTGAGGCCAACAGATATGCATCCAGGATAGCTGGGTAGCATAAGTCTCTGCTTTTATTATGAGTAGCATGGTGGCTGAGTTAACTGAGAATGTGTTATACAGTAGAAAGAAAAAGATACAACAATGCGTTTTATGGTATAGTTTTTGGATTCAAGATTATTCCCTGCCATATTCAATTTATTAGGAGGTACACTCAATCCATATTCAAGGGAAGAGAAATCAAGCTATACTTCAAGAAGGAGGAATATCAAAGAGTTTGTAGTCATGGTCTAAAACTATCACACAGAATGTAGTCTTAGTGAAGCAGATTAGCCAATGAAACTCCATTTTGTCGACTGTTAGGTGACCTGCCCCCCACTTCCCTTCTCGGAAATCCCCACTGGTGAGTGATTTTAGAATGCAACTCTTAAGTTCCCCGGGATGAGGATGTTGTAATTAGACTTGATTATTCTTTAATCTTGTTTATTTTTTGTGGGATTATAAAGAGACTTTTCCTCAGATTTGTCTCCCCCAAAGACAAGTCAAACATTATAGGCTATTTGCTAGCATATGGTGGGAGGTCAGATGCTTAAAGGCTTCCTCCCTGAAGGAAGTCCATTGTCAGACTACTGTCTTGTCCTACCACAGGTACGCCTGCTCCCTGCTGTTAAGGACAATGGGCTACTTCTCCCTAAAGGCTTGTGGCCATTAGCTTGGTTCCTGTAGGTGGGGTTTACACCCTACTGATAATGGTTTCTATGGAGATCCAGAGAATAGGTCAAACCGGCTGGCTCAGTGATATCCAAAGTTCTGCTGCCATCCTGAATCTAGGATCCGCCTTTCTTGTCACATGTATACTCCAAATCCCTCCTCTTCCTATTGCGTACATATCCCTAGACAGTCCCCCTCCCATTGCTGTATAACCTATAGTGCAACCCCTTCCTATGACGTACGTCTTTACCTGTAATTAGTGGGCTTGCACCCCCCCACCCCCCCACCCCCCGCAAATACATAGGCCTGGGTTAGCAATACACATCAGTCTCAGGCTCCCCTCCTAGCCTCTCATTGGTCCCCCCTCCTCTCCCATCCTCTCTCCCCTGTTCCTTTTCCCCTCGTCCTCCTTCCCTCCCCCTCTCTCCATGTGGACCACCAAGCCGGCCTGAGGTGAGCATGCTACTATCAAATATGCCTGACTCCATTATTTCAATCTCATTTCTCTCTTTCATGTTCTCTATGATTTTACTATAATATTATATATATCTCAAACGTACAATTGTGCCTATTGAATCCGCAATTAGTTGTGTGAGGCTGGCATTTCCCTCCCACACTTTTTGATGTTGTAAGCCTGCTTATTAATATTATTATTAATCTTAGTTTGTTAAGCAGGATGTTACAATACATGCTGCTATCATGGCTTTTCTTTGTAAGAGATGTACTCTACAATGCTTACATGATCTTTCTGATTACAATGAATCCATTGATTTTGCTATTCTAGCTTTTGCCATACCCGCTCACTTCATAGGAACGTCCCTAAAAAATGTTTTTTTTTGCCTATATCAGTTGGTTAGGAATTTCAATCAACACTGCAGCTCTGAGAGCATACTAGCTCCCTGCCAGCCAGTTAACTGAAGAAAAGACTCTTCTAAATTACCAAGACATTATAGTGGCTATTCTTTAATTGAACCCACAATGTTATTTTACAAAAGATGAAGAAAAGTGAAAGAAAGCCCGTGTAAGTCTTTGAACTACACATATTTTTTAAAATGTGGTAAATATACATGTAAAAATTTGCCATTTCAACATTTTTGAACATGTATAGTTCAGTGAAATGAATTGTATTAACCATGTTGATGAAGATCAAGGATTGCAGACTTCAGTATGGATTACAACTCAATGTGAAGAAGATCAAAATCTTAACACCTGGACTAATAGGTAATTATTAAATGGAGAAAAGATTGAAGTTGTCAAGAATTTTGCATTGCTTATATCCACAATCAATGTTCATGGAAGTAGCAGGTGGGAGGTCAAAGGATATATTGCATTGGGTAAATCTGCCATATAAGATTTCTTTAAAGTGATGAAAGGCAATGCGGTTACTTTGAGGACAAAGTGTGCCTGCCCCATGCCAAGATACTTTCAAATGCCTCATATGCACTTGAAAGTTGGACACTGAATAAGGAAGACCAAAGAAGAATCTGTGCATTTGAATTATGGTGTTGGTAAAAAATATTGAAAATACCATGGACTGTGAAAAGAACAAACAGGCCTGTCTTGGAAGAGTACATCCAGAATGGGCATTCAAAACAAGGATGATGGAACTTTGTCTCAAATACTCTGGACATGCTTCATGAGAGAGAGTAGTCAGCGGAGAAGGAGACCATGTGTGGTAAAGTAGAAGGGCAGTGAAACAGAGGAAGGCCCCGAACAAGATGGATTGACAGAGTGGCTGATGCAATGGGCTCAACATAAGAGATACTGCAAGGATGGCATAGGTCCAGGCAGTGTTCAGTGTTTTGTTCTGTTGTATATGGGTTTGCTAAGCATTCAAACTGACTCAACGGCACCGAACAGCAACATGGTCGTTTAGGAACCAGTATGTTTTCTGTAGGGGTAGCAATGGATGAGTGATTTCTTAATGAGTGATTTTATTATAACCCAAACTCCCATCCTCCCAAAACCCCTTTGCCATTCCAACTCATAGTGGCCCTAAACAATTTCAGGGGAAAAAATTTTTATCTGCATTTTGTTCAGTACACCCATATTACATGAGTTATTATTGTAGACTATGAATATAGAGATACAAACACATAATTATTATACACCTTCTCCTCACTTATTGACAAGGCTAGTTTCCAAAGTCTGTCATTATTTGAAATAGTAATTGCAACAATGGAAGATGATTATATCACATAACAAAAATCAAGGATAACTACATTATTAGATGACTCCAAGTCACTGAGAATCATGCATAAATGGAAACATAATCAATTATAATCAGTGTTAACTATTACACTCAGTTAGCCATTACAATCAATTTTATCTTGCCTTCCAGTGGGTCTCAACCTTCCTAATGCTGTGACCCTTAATACACTTCCTCATGTTGTGGTGACCACAACATTAAATTATTTTCATTGCTACTTCTTAATTGCAATTTTGCTACTGTTATGAATCATCATGTAAATATCTTATATGTAGGAAGTATTTTCTTTGTTACAAATTGAACATAATTAAACATAATTAAAGCATAGTGATTACTCACAAAACAATATGTAACAACATATTGTGAAATATTTATGCATTTTCTGATGGTCTTAGGTGACCGCCGTGAAAGGGTCGTTCGGGTTGAGAAACCGTTGCCTTACATCTTAGTGCTTATTACTTTGCCACATAAGCCAAGATAGACTGATAGAGTTTGTTTTTTTTTTTTTACTATTGTGGTAAATGTGAAATGTAGGGTAATAAAATAATTTCTATTAGGTGGTATACATACTTATAGTATTTAAAAATATTCTGGAAATCGTTTTAAGCTCTTCATACCAACCTTTATCTAGATGTATATGTCACGAAAACAATTTTAATCAAAGCTAGAATTCACCTTAAATATTTTGTCATTTTATATTTTGAAAATATGTACTATTTTCTTATGGTTTTCATCAGGATTTCTCTCCTACATTTTCTTTATGAAACAAGTATCAAGGCAATTTTTGCTTATTTGAAATAAATGCAATAATATAAAGTTAGGTGAAAGATAATAAAGTCATATCTGCTGAACATTCCACTCCAATTTACTTCTTAGAGGACATTAGTTGTTTGAGATGTTTTCTTCTGAATAATTTTTGGTTTTTCTTCTTTGATATAAAAGAACATAAATATATACCAAACTTAAAAGCCGCACTTGCTGCCATTGAATCAATTCTGATTCATTGTGACCCTATGTTTTAAAAAGATAAAAGTTAGACTTCTAAATCCCATGGGATGTTTAAGTGTACATAAGTAATCTCAGTAGCTATTCCCTCTCTATTTTCTCTTTTGGGGTCATTTTGGTAAATCAATCTACTACACGTTTTCTAAGAAATTAAAAAAATCATTTTATTGGGGGCTCGTACAATTCTTATCAAAATCCATACATCCACCCATTGGGTCAAGCACATTTGTACATTTGTTGCCCTAATTATTCTCAAAACATTTTTTTCTACTTGAGCCCTTGATATCAGCTCCTCATTATCCTCCTCTCTCCCCAGACTCCCCCTCCCTCATTAACCCTTGATAATTTATAAATTATTATTATTTTGTCATATCTTACACTGTGTGATGTCTCCCTTCACCCACTTTTCTGTTGTCCATCCCACAGGGAGGAGGTTGTATGTAGATCCTTGTAATTGAGTCCCCCATTCTACCCCACTTTCCCTCCACCCTCCCGGTATCACCACTCTCACCACTAGTCCTGAAGGGAACATCTGTTCTGGATTCCCTGTGTTTCCATTTCCTCTCTGTACCAGTGTCCATCCTCTGGTCTAGCAGGATCTATAAGGTAGAATTGCAATCATGATAGTGAGGGGAGGAAGCATTTAAGACATTTTACAAGTGTACAACTATTGACAGCACATACAGTAATCAGCTGTGCAACCCTATGTTTAATTAACATGATTGCTCCATATCAATGAATTAAAACTCAGTATTCCATAAGCAGCAATAATCGCATAGCCTCCAGCTTTTGGTAACTACTAATAAACTTTGTTCCATACGCATTTGTCTTTGTCTATTTATATAAATGAGGTGATACAATATTAGTCCTCTTGAGGTTGACATATTCACTCAGCATAATGTCTTCTAGCTCCATCTATACAGTATCAAGGCTTCATTTCTCCTACCACATTTTATTTATCTATTTATCTGGTGATAAATATTGTTGGGTACTTAGAATGCTTCCACCACTTAGCTACTGCGAATAGTAATGGAATAAATATTGGTGTACAATCTCTATGTGTGTCTAAGCTGGATCATATGATATATATATATACACACACACACATATATACATAAATATGGAATAAAAAATGGGACAGATATTGTGGAAAGAAGCATGGAGATTTCTAATATATATTGATGTGTATTCCACCAGCAAAGGATAAGGGTTCCAATTTCACTACATTCTCCCATATTTTTAAAAAAATCTTAGCACACCAGCCTGTAAGATGACAAGGCGGTGAAGGGATCAGGGATCAGGCATCAAAGACCAAAAAAAAAAAATCACAACATTGTGAATGAGGGGGAGTGCAGAGTGGGGACCCAGAGCCCATCCAGGGGAAACTGGACATCCCCTTGCAGAATGGCTGCGGGGAGGAGATGAGCCAATCAGAGTGCAGTGTAGAAACAATGAAATATGCAATTTTCCTCTAGTTCTTAAATGCTTCCTCCACCCAATGCTACCATGATCCCAATTCTACCTTACGTATCCGGCTGGACCGGAGGATGCACACTGGCACAGATAGGAACTGGAAATACAGTGAACCCAGGACAGATGAGCCCCTCAGGATCAGAGGTGAGAGTGGCGATATCAGGAGGGTGATCGGAAGGTGAGGGAGAAAGGGGGAACAGATGACTAGGTCTACATATGGCCTCCTCCCTGGGGGACGGACAGCGGAGAAGTGGGTGAGGGAGACGTCGGATGGGGTAATATATGATGAAATAATAATAATTTATAAATTATCAAGGGTTCAGGGGGAAGGGGGAGCGGGGAGGGAGGGGGTAAAAATGAGCTGACACCAAGGGCTCAAGTGGAAAACAGGTGTGAGAATGATGACGTCAACATACAGTATGTACTAATGTGCTGGACACAAATCATGTATGTACGGATTGTGATGAGTTGTATGAGCCCCTAATAAAATGGTTATTAAAAAAATCTTAGCTATCTGAATGGTAGTGATATTAATTTTACAAACCACGACACACCTGGCACATATCATGGTATTTATAATAACCACTTATGCATGTGAAAACCAGTGTTCAAAAAATAATGAATGTGCCTCTTTTTTTTGCCAGAAAAATGGACATATCTTCTATGGAAAAAGACAGAATGCTCCTTTGAAGTGAGTATGGTAAACATTTATATTATCAGGTAGGATGACTCCCTGGAGAAAGACTTACTTGGGGAAGTACAGAGTTAGTGAAAAGGTGGAAAAACAGATTCATTGAGACAATGGCTTTAACCATGACCTTCAACATGACAATGCCTATGAAGCTGGCAGAGGACCTCCAGTCCTTCAGGGTCTGTGGTCACTTTGAGTCTGAGTGACCTCAAGGAGAGCTAACCACAGTTCCCAGTGACAGTAAGATGGAATCTTAATGTAGTCTTGTATTTAACTAACAAAATTGAGCATCTTTTTATGTGTTTGGTGGACATTTATGCATCTTATTTAATAAACTCCCTATGCAAATCTTTTGCACCCTGTATAATAGTTGTCTTTCTGTTGCTAAATTTCAATGTTTTAGATCTCTATTTTGTTATTAGATTAATATTAAATATATGGTATCTGGAGATCTTCTTCCAGTCTGTAGCTTGTCCTTTCACTTTTTGGTAAAGAATATTGATTAAAAAATTTCAATTTAAAAAAAAAAATTCAATTTTTTTGAAGTACCATTTAGGTATTTCACTGTTTCTGTTTGTGCTTTTATTATTATATTAGATAACCTATTGTTAACAGCTAGTCAGAGAATATTGTCCTTGCATCTTTTTTCTTAGAATTTTATGGTTTTAGCTTTGACATTTAAGTCTCAATTCATTCATTTTTGTCTATGATGTCAGGCATTGATCCTATTTCAATTTTCTGCTTGTAGTAATCCAATATTATCAGCCTTATTTATTGAATATATTCTTATTTACTCATTGAATGGATTTAACACTCATAAAAAATCAATTGATCATAGATGTGTGGATTTATTTCTGGACTCTCAATTTTGTTGCACTCATAACTTTATCTATTGTTACAGCAGCACTGAGATGTCTTTTAATTTCTAAAAGAGTCTAAATACAAACAAATCCATTGTTATCAAGGAGATGTCATTCAAAACCACCCTTTGGGCAGAGGAGAACTGTTCTTTAGGGTTTCTGAGGATGTACACCTTTACAGGATCAGACAACCTCATCTTTCACCCATGGGGAGGCTAATGTGAAAAGTAACCGCAATGCTCCTTTTAAAATCAGGAAGTGTGAATCTGCCTACTTGAACTATATTCTTATCCATTATTGGAAGGAGGAGGCTTCCATAGTTTTGTGAGTGTCCTATACTTTGACAGAAATTTCTCAGCAGCAAATTCAAGACTTGATAGCTCTCTTAATTTTGAAATAATTTTGATAATCACTGTGTCTTAAACTCTAACAGTCATCTAGTCAATGCCGAGTCATGGAGACCCTATAGGACAGGGTGAAACTGCCCCTGTGAGTCTGCTAGGAGTGTCTCTGTGGGAATGAAATGCTTTGTCTTTCTCCCTGGGCGCAAATGCTTAGTTATGTAAACTAGGACAAAGACCATCTTTCCAGACGCATTTCTTGGTTTTGAGTATGTTGCTGGAGGATGTGTAGCTTTAAAAATGAAACAAAAATAACTTGAGTTTGTAATCATAAAAAATATTAAATGTCGGGGCACCATGCCCTGTCTCCAATGTCCATCCTCATCATTCCCTGGGGATCTTGCTACTCCCCTCCCCTGCTGTTCCGCTGCACGCCCCCAGTGCCTTGCCTCGGCGTGACGAGGTCAGATCAGGCGCAGTTCCCACACTGTGTCCCTGGTGTTGTCCCCCGCAGGGCCATGGGCCAGTGAGGGGCATCATGTCTCATAGTGGGGCTGGCCATGTGGTCCTCTCTGTGGACTGGCTGCTCTATTTG
>NW_022111301.1:2920911-2950586 GCF_000313985.2 Echinops telfairi | reverse complement strand
TTTTGAGAAACGATGTACAAATGCGCTTTACACAATTGATGTGTGTATGGATTGGGATAACAGTTGTATGAGCCCCTAATAAAATGTTAAAAAAAAAAAAGTTGCATAGAAGAATGAAAAAACAAACAAACAAAAAAAAAATTAAATGTCTTTATAATCAATAAGATACAAGGACAGATAACTTTAAATATTATCTTTGGGAAAGCTTAAAAATATACAGGCATATCATGACAATTAAAAAGATATGCTGAGAAGACTAAATTAAAGAGCTTTACAAAGATAAAACAACTATACAATACTACTAAGATATAAAATCGCTATTATTTTTTCAATCTTATTTTCAAACTCATAGAAGAGTTTCAAACATTGCACAAATGTGATTTTCTTCTGTAACTTTTGAGGTTAACTTGCTGAGTTGATATCATGTTACTGTCAAATTCTTTAGCATATTCAGTGGTATGATTACTACCTTCCATGTGTGAGCACTGACTCCTACCTAGCCCATGCACTTCATGCTCAGCCACCACTCACCTGTCAGTAGAGCCATTTGTGTAGAAAGAGGCAGGCTTCCAGACCAAGGGAGACTAGGAAAAAATAACCAATGCCCTTTCCCAAAAATCAACCCATGAAAACCCCATGGATCATACCTCCTCTATCCTACAGTGCCTGGAGTTGATATGAGTCGTGGACTGACTTAAAGTCAAGCACAAATAAATATAACCAACACAATCTGTAAAGTGAATGCTTCCAAATAGCCAGCCCAAACCAGTCAAATCAGAATTTTATAATTGATACATAAAGCCATTAAGTACCTTAAATCAATTTTGGTCAATCATCTTAATATTATTCTTTTTGGTAAACTGATTAGCTTCATAACCAGCCATTACATTGAGTTGTTCTGATTCTATGGGCTCTTTTCAGCAGGGATATTTCTGTTTCCTTGATTCTCAAAACCTTGAAAGTTTGAAGACTGCAAAAAAATCTTATTTGCAGAATATACATAGTATTAGCATGATCTTTCTTCGTGATCAGATAAAGCTTACAGATCTTTTCAACAATATCCCCAAAGCAATGATGAACTAGGTGACTATGACTTGTTTCTTTAATCATTTTATTGGGGGCTCGTACAGCTCTTATCACAATCCATCCATCCATCCATTGTGTCAAGCACATTTTTACATTTCTTTTTTTTTAATCATTTTATTAGGGGCTCATACAACTCATCACAATCCATACACACATCAATTGTGTAAAGCGCATTTGTACATTCATTGCCCTCATCATTCTCAAAACATTTGCTCTCCACTTAAACCCCCGGCATTAGGTCCTCATTTTTCCCCTCCCTCCCCTCTCCCCCCTCCCTCATGAGCCCCTGATAGTTTATAAATTGTTATTTTGTCATATGTTGCCCCGTCCAATGTCTTCCTTCACCCACTCTACCGCTGTCCGTCCCCCAGGGAGGAGGTCACATATAGATCCTTGTAATCGGTTCCCTCTTTCCTACCCACTCTCCCACTACCCTCCCTGTTTCGCCATTCACACCACTGGTCCTGTAGGGATCATCCGCCCTGGATTCCCTGTATTTTCAGTTCCTATCTGTACCCGTGTACATCCTCTGGTTTAGCCCAGACTTGCAAGGTCGGATTCCAGTCATGGTAGTGGCAGCAGGGAGGAAACATTTAGGAACTAGAGCAAAGTTGTATTTCTCATCGTTGTTACATCGCATCCTGACTGGCTCGTCTCCTCCCCGAGACCCCTCTGCAAGGGGATCTCCAGTGGCCTACTAATGGGCTTTGGGTCTCCACTCCGTACGCCCCACATCATTCACTATGGTAAGATTTTTTTGTTCTGACGATGCCTTATACCTGATCCCTTCGACACCTCGTGGTTGCACAGGCTGGTGTGCTTCTTCCATGTAGGCTTTGTTGCTTCTGAGCTAGATGGCCGCTTGATTACCTTCAAGCCTTTAAGACCCCAGACGCTATACTTTTTGATAGCTGGGCACCATCAGCTTTCTTCACCACATTTGCTTATGCACCCGTTTGTCTTCAGTGATCCGTTCGACACCTCGTGACTATGACTTTTATTGATTGTGATTACTTTTACCATTTAATTAAGGTTATGTCTACTGGATTTCTGTAGTATAAAATTATGTTTTCTTAATTAAGAAATGTTATTGTTATACTTAATGTTATACTTATGATTTTGTAGAAAGATATATTGAAATGACAAACATATGAGTTCCTCAACAAACAGTATTTTGTTTATTTTTGTTTCATTTTGTTTATTTATATTACTATGGACTCATTTTGTAAACTTGTTTATTTTTGTTTATTTATATTTTGTTTATTTATATTACTATGGACTCATTTTGTAAACTTTACTACATGAGTTAAAACTCATGATCATTATTTGTTTGGTCATTGTGAAAACCTCTTCAGGTTGCTCCTTTAACTGTCTTACCTTTTGTGATTTCTCCACCTATTCGTGTTCCAGCACCCAGATTTTTGTGTTATGTATTTGCCCTGAAAATTGGTCTCAACCACAAATAATGTCTATAGATAAAAAACTAAAAGGACAAATTGGAAAGATACTGTTGTCTGTTGCCTTCAAGTCATGTGAAGTTGTCAAGCACTCATGTGAATCAGAATTACTGCGCAGGGTTTCCAAGACTGTTACCTTTGGGAAGCAGATTGGCAGACCTTGCTCCTGAGGCATATTGGGGGACGGGGAGGGCAAGGTTTAAACCACAACTCTTCCCGGGTCAAGATTGCAGTAAAGATGGCTGGTAAAGATTTGTGGTCCAGTGTTTAACCCATTTGTGCCACCCAATGCCCCTTACAAATATACTGTTACTTATGTTAATATAATCACCTTCCCAAAATAAAGCAACAGAATTATATTTGATTTCTTTCCCTCTCATCTCTCCAAAAAATAAAATCTGTTAAGCTATGTTGGCAACATTAGTCAATTCCATGCCATTAAGTTGATTCTAACTTAGAAAGAAGAGGTTATCTGCTCTCTGGAAGATTTATAACCGAAGAAGCCTCCTTCCCCTCCCTCAAAAAAGAGATAGCTCTATTTTTTTCCTGTAGGGTCGCTGTGTGTGTGTGTGTGTGTGTGTGTGTGTGTGTGCATATCTTGTTATTTTAATTTCCTTTTGTCGTTCTCCTTCTGAGGCAAAATTCATTCTTCTCATTTGCTGCAATTATTGTATTTATGCTTTCATCATAGGGCCTGTGCCAAATTAATTATCTTCCATGAGAATAAAAATCATCTACAACTTGTAGGATCTCTTTGGTATTCTATTCTTTCTCTTCTTTCTTTTCAAAATTTGTCACCCCAGCTACAGTCAGGATTTATTGTTCCCTCTGTGAACCCTTGGATCTTCAGCTCTGGCCCCTTGCATTTTCACCAGTGGGATCATACTTAATACTCTGTCTGCTCGGATACTTGCCAACACTTAAAGCCCAGCTCTAAGGAAAATGAAATGTTACATGAGCCCTCTAGGTAGAAATTATTATAGTCAACTCTTTAGTATATGTGCTGCTGAAGTAAGCATGATTATTGTCAATTCTTAATCAATTGGCATAAATTGCTTTCTAACATGCATTTGATTTTTAATTTACCAAAATATCAGGGTTAGAATATGTCACATATTATTCTAAGCGCATTGCAAATATTCAGTGATTCAATCTTCAAAACCAGCCTATTGTCAATATCTTCCATTTTTAAGATTAGGAAATAAGCCACATGATATCTACATAATTTATCAAAATCCCACAACTGGCAAACAAGAATCCAGTGTTTTAAACAACAGTTTTACTTTTGAAACCATGTATTTACATTGTGTGCCTTGGGCTTCCTATATTTAAAAACTATTTTCATATTGTACACAAGTTTAACAAGGGAAACCATTCTAGCTTCCCAGTGTGTCACGAAAACAACAGCAACAGATATGACAAATGAATGGCTTTTAAAAATAGAAATGTTAGTCTCACTGAAATTTAGGAAACTAAAATGCCACATGAGGGTTTCAGACATTTTGGTTTCTCCCATACTTTCTTGATGTATCTTTGCTTATAGAAAATCCTCTCATGATGTCTGTCTTCCTCTGATGTATAGGAGTGCTTATCTGTGTTCATTCTGCATTGTTGTCTAACACCTCTCAGGATATCTAGTTCTGGGACTACCCTAGGAATATATGGTCTCACTAACATAACAAGAGAAGATGCCTATTTCCAAAAAGTGTCATTTGTAGATGTGAAAGTGCTAAAACTCCCACAAATACACGTGGAAACCACAGAAAGCTTTGGAGGCAAAACTTCACTTATCTTTTAATTCATTTTCCCAGTTTTAGCTTCATTTAATTCATGTTGAAAATGCTTTACAGTTTTATGGGGGAAATTCAATCAATATAATCCATGCATCAGCCATTTTTAATATAATCCATGCATCAGCCATTTTTCCTCTGATATCATATTTACAAAATACCCCTGAAATGTTGGAATAATAAACAGAAATGCTAATTAAGTATGTATTACAGGGAAACTATGATTTTGGGGTCTTCAAAAGCAATATTTAATGATCATTTATTACTATTTTCTCACCAAATAATGAAGCACTCCCTGTATGATGTGATTTGAATTTATCAGCTGGCACTGTCGAGTAATCAACAGGGTGTTAACTCCAGTGGGAGCTGCTCTGTGGGAGAAAAATGAGGCAGTCTGTCCTTGTAACAATGTACACAGAAACCTTAAATAAACCTGCAACAATGGCCTCAAACAGGTCAGCAAGGCAAGGCGGATGACTGCAGGTCAGGTGGTGTTTCTTTCTCTTGGACACAGTTAGAACTTGCAGTGGGTTCGCCCTTCCCTTTGCATGGTGCTTTAGTAACCTGAATGACACGTACTGTTAGAGAAATCTCCAGCCACTTGTTTCACTCTCTGACCCAGGAAGAGCATGTTAAAAGCATTTGGACACGAGATCTCTAAACTAATGATATGGTGGTGCAATGATTAAGCATTTGATTGCTAGCCAGTAGTTCAAAGCCACAGGCCGCAATGTAAGAGATAAGACCTGCTAATCCGCTTCCATAAAGACAACATCTTATAGAACATTATAAGGTAGTTCTACTTTATCATGTAGGCTCAATATTGACCTGTGTTGAATGCAACAAACACAGCAAACTATTTTTAATATCATGTAGGTACTCTACATCTGATAATAGCTGTGAAAATTGGAGAGTAACACACTTACTTATGTAAACAGGGAACAAGTTCAGAAAGGTGATCTAAAGCACCTCCATTATGCATTTATAGGGAGTATATCTTAGATTTTAAATCTGTACTTTTTGACTCATTAATGTGAATCCGAATTTATCCTCTCTTACCCACACTTGCTCTTAAAATGAATAAACCAAGAAAGGAGGATAATGTTCTGAGGCATAGTCTCCCTGAGTTAAACTTTGTAGAACTAAGATTAGAGCATGAGAAATATATCACTTATCAAGGAAAATATTTTACAGCATTAATATGCAAAAGAGAGATGCTTCCACAGAGAGCAAACATGAGAGTATCTTTATTCTCAAGGATTGTATATCAGATCAAAATCAACTGGGCAAGTATAAAACTTTAAAAACTTGAAGGTATTCATTGTCTTACTTGAATAGGAACACATCATATCCAAGATAATAAAGAAATAAGCTATTAAGATGTGATTGATTGTGTTATTTAATTGCTCAGACTTTTTATCTTATAAACATAATATACCTCTGTAATTTCTTAATGATATGCTTTAGAAAAAGAAAAAGCATATCTAGATAAATCTATTCAATTGTAAAATAATATTAGAAGGAAAATGAAACAGTGCAGCAAAAATGAGATTGAGTTTTAACATTATAACTATCATATTAAAAAAACTAAAAGTTATATCTCAGAACTGCTAAGAATATCAACATTTAATAAATCTTCAGTATAATTTAATTCTTCATGCACAGTAATGATTTTCAACATATAATCTACCCAAATCCAGAGTTCTATGTTATATTCACATTATGGAACACTTGTTCACTGAATCTCAATCAGGAGATAAAAGTAGTTACACTCCTCAAACACTGTGAAACTAAAGAACTAGATAGAGTCCAATTACCACTACTGACTATTCTAATTAGGGCCAGAAAATGACCTACATGGTTTTATTTTATGCCCCGTGATTCTTTTTACATAATGAAGATGGGGAACTATGCTTCTTCAAGGTTACAGGACCCAGTCTTTTCTGACTCTCAGAGACAGCATGCCGGGTTTCTGAGACTGTGGATCTTTATATGAGTAGACATCTTCATCTTTCTCATGTGGAATGGCTTTTGGATTTGAACCGGGGACCTGGCAATTAACAGTGCAATACCGAACCCACAGGGCCAACAGGGCTCCTTGGTTATAGAATAGGTAAGTAAATTGTACTCATATTAATTGGCACCACTTCATGCCCGTCTATGGAAAGTGGTAAGGAAGAAAATGAGCAATATCACAACAAGAAATCAGGTATACAGACTGCTGCCACTCACCACTTAATGTTTCAGAGTTGAATTGCTTTACGTACTATGAAAAATATAACTATAGGATAAGCCATATGTTATTTCTAGATAATCTTTAAGTCAAATGCAGTTTTTCTTCTGTTAATAACAGAATCATTATAAAGCAAAATCTCAAGTTTGTCAATAGCCAATTTACAATAATAGGAGATAAGAATATAGACTATTCATGATATACACAAGTGTTCTATAATTTATTGTATATCGATAGTGTGGCTTTCCAACTCTGTATGCTGCTATGCTAATTATTCAGACAAAATTTCATATAAAAACTCTGTGCGCTAATGAATAAAAGCAAATATATACTGTTGAAGAGGTTAGTGGAAAGAGTGCATAAAGCTCTTTCTTCTTCAGGGCAATAGTTCCAAAATCACACTCATTAGAAAAATAAAATAACAGGGATTTTTTGTTGTTGCTGGTTTGGAATAATACTGTTTGGACCTAACATATCCAGTCCAGTTTCCAGCTATGAAAGCCATGAAAAATTCAGTAATTTCTCTTGTACATGATTTACATGTAAAACGAAAATTTTAAAAATTGGTTTTTTAAAATACTTTTATTGGGGCCTTGTACATCTCTTATCACAATCCATACAATTCCTCCAATGTGTCAAGCACATTTACACATATGCTGCCATCATCATTTTCAAAGCATTCTCTTTCCACTCGAAGCCCTGATATCAGCTCCCCATTTCTTCTCCCTCCCTCCCCCACCTGCTCTCCCTTATGAAGCCCTGATACGTTTTAGATTATTTTGTCCATATCTTACATCATCTTCCATCACCCCTCACCCACTTTTCCATTATTCATCCCCCTGGGAGGGGGTTCTAGCTAGATCCCTGTGATTGGTTCCCCCTTTCTCCCCCTCCCCTCCCCTCCCAGATCCTCGTGGTAGCTCTACTTTCCTTATTGGCCCTGAGGGGTTTTTCTACCCTGGATTCCCTGTGTTGTGGGCTCTTATCTGTAGGAGTGTGCATGCTCTGGTCTAATCCGATTTGTAAGGAAGAATTGAGGTCATGATAGTGGGGTGAAGGATGCATCGAAGACTTAGAGGAAAGTTGTAGGTTTCATCGGTGCTATACTGCCACATGACTGGCTCATATCTTCCCTGTGACTCCTCTGTAAAGGGATGTCCAATTGTCTACAGATGGGCACTGGGTCTCCACTCCATGCCCCCCATCATTCACCTTGGGTATGGTTTTATTCTGGGTCTTAGATGCCTGATACTTGATCCCATTGACACCTCTTGATCAAACAGGCTGTCGTGCTTCTTCCTTGTGGGCTTTGTTGCTAATGAACTAGATGGCCGCTTGTTTATCTTCAAGTCTGTAAGACTCCAGATGCTATATCTTTCGATAGTCGGGCACCCTCAGCTTTCTTCACCACATTTGCTTATGCACCTATTTTGTCTCCAGTGATCATGTTGGGAAGGTGAGCATCACAGAATTCTGGATTGTTAGAACAAAGTGTTCTTGTGTTAAGAGAGTACTTGAGTTGAGGCCCAATGTCAATCTTCAACCTTAATTCTTAACATAACTAAAAAAAAAAGAAGTGGGTTTTGGGGAGCACTTATCCACCCAAGAGAAGGATATTGTTTATCCTGTTATCCACAGGGGAGAGAGACCAGGCTTCAACCCAGTGCACCAAGGCGTGAATACAACATATGGCATCTACCAGGGAACCAACGCAGAGGTCTGCAGGGCCGGCCCCAATCCCGATTATGTAGAGACCCCCCCCCACTGCACCCCCTCACAGGAATGCACTTCAGAGGACAGTACTGGGGCTATAGTGGGGGGAGAGGTGTATGTTGAATTAGAGTACAAGGGAGAAATGCAAAGGGATGGACAGAGAGGAGAGGACCTCCTGGCGCACCATGACCCAAGGACGATGTTCCTCCTTGGAGCAGAAAATGCATGGGGAGGACCGTAGGGCTGGCCCTGCCATGGGACATGTCATCCCTCACTGAACCATGATGCTGCAGGGGACAGCACTAGAGACACAGTGTGGGAACAGTGCACAGTCTGGCCCCATCACGCTGGGGTGAGACACTGAGGCATGCATCAGAGCAGCACAGGGAGCAGAGTGATGTAACCCCTGGGAATATCAAAAATTGACTTGGGAAACAGAGTGTGGCACCCAATCAGGCTCCAATGGAAAACACCCGTAAAGGCCAACAAACAGACCTTGAACTGTTTATAGGCGTTTCCATTTTTGTCAGTGGCTTTCTTTTTGTTATTGTTATTTTGTTCTTCCTTTCTGCTATTGTTGTTATTGTTTGATTGCTTTTGACTTCCTTTGTTTTATTTGGCTTTGCCTGGTTTTTGTACTTTTTTGTGTGACAGATATTCTTTAGTTTATTTCCATCTTTTTTCTTTTTTTTAAATCATTTTATTAGGGGCTCATACAACTCTTATCACAATCCATACCTCATCAATTGTGTAAAGCACATTTGTACATTCATTGCCCTCATCATTCTCAAAACATTTCCTCTCCACTTAAGCCCCCGGCATTAGGTCCACATTTCCCCCTCCCTCCCTACTCCCCCCTCCCTCATGAGCCCTTGATAGTTTATAAATTATTATTTTGTCATATCTTGTCCTATCCAACGTCTCCCTTCACCCACTTTTTGGTTGTCCATCCCCCAGGGAGGAGGTCATATATAGTTCCTTGTAATCGGTTCCCTCTTTCCAATCCACTCTCCCTCTACCCTCCCAGTATCGCCACTCACACCACTGGTCCTGTAGGGATCATCTGCCCTGGGTTCCCTGTATTTCCAGTTCCTGTCTGTACCACTGTACATCCTCTGGTCCAGCCAGACTTGCTAGGTAGAATTCGGATCATGATAGTGGGAGCAGGGAGGAAACATTTAGGAAATAGAGGAAAATTGCATTCTTCTTCGTTGCTACATAGTGAATGATGGTGGGGAGTGCAGAGTGCAGACGCAAAGCCCATTAGTAGGCCACTGGAGATCCCCTTGCAGAGGGGTCTCGGGGAGGAGATGAGCCAGTCAGGGATTTTGCACTTTTTAATGTATCTGCATGTCGATCTAGATAAGATTGGCACGATAAATAATTCAAAGATGAAAAGAAAGGGACCAATGTTTCCAGTGGAATACGGGAGAAGGAAAAGTGAGAGAAAGGAAGGGGGGAGGGGGGCAACCCAGGGACAGGGAGCAACAAGTGAACTAAATCAAAGGAAGGAAAGTAGCAGGATGCCTAGTGGGGCTCAATCAAAGGCAATGTAGCAGTGAGGAATTACTAAGCCGGAGTGAAGGCCAAGCATGATGGTGAGATAGGAGGGAAGAAAAAAGGAAATAGAGGAAAGGACCTGAAGACAAAGAACATTTATAGAGGCCAAATGGAGGCGCTTTTAGATAGATAGATAGATAGATAGATAGATAGATAGATAGATAGATAGATAGATAAAGGGGGAATAGAACTATGTACTCATATCTCTATGTCAAAAGTGGATTTTGTTGTGAAAATAAAATTAAATTGTGATTTTTAAAGTACTTTACACATTTTAAGATAGATACAAGGAATTCTGGTGGCATAGTGGTTTGTATTGGGCTGTTAACTGCTAGGGCAGCAAGTGGAAAACCCAGCAGCTTGGCAGGAGAAAGATGAGGCTGTTTACCCCTGTAAAGAGCTCAGTCTTGGAAGCCCTCAGTGATAGTGATAGTTCCACCCTGTCCTGCAGGGTAGCTGTTATTCTATATTAACTTGGCACTTTGTTGGGTTTGAATGATAATGACCATCATAATTATCAATGTATTTAATTTAACTTCTGTTTTCTCTATGTACTGTCCCCTATTCTGTCAAGAGGTAGCGGACCAACATGATTCTCCTCCCCATCTTTCTTTATCTATTCTGACACCAACCATTCCCTCCATAGCATTATACTTCTAGGGTGGTGCGATCATTTATCATAGCTCACGGAGAACACTCACATTTAAGGCGAGTTATTAGGGAAGTTAACCAGTTATAATTCAGCATCTGTAAGCAATAAGGATACAGTCATTGGTATACATCATCACTTCTCCTCAGCCAGCAGCCAAGTCTACCTTTTTCTCTGCAGAGTCTCAGCAACCTTGTCCTTTGGCTTTGACCTTCACGGGCCAGAAAGCCTGCCAGCTGCTCTCTCTCACAAGCTCATAGATTACTCTTTCTATCTCATAATCTCCTTGCCTTGGCCTCTCGTTTGGCCTGATTCCTTCGCTTTGTCCCATGGTTTCTGTGTTGCAGCCTATGGTGCCGCTGGGCTTGGACTGTGCCACTTCAAAGATCTCAAAGGGGTTCCACGGGTGACTTTTCTTCCTGTGGTTCTGAGATTTTCTTTGTCTGCTTCACACAAGCAATGAGTTTGCTAAAGTTATTTTGTTTCTGTTTTTTTTTTGTCTTTTTTGTATATTCTACTAAAGTGGAGACAATCCCACCTTAATCCTATAACAGAGAACTCCTTCTAAAATGAGATTATAGCTCTAGGCATAGAGGCTACACTTCATAAGATATCACAAAGAAATTATGGTTAGAAGAACCAAAGTATATAATTGACTAACATGTCACTCAATAAGATGTGGTACTGCACTTACTGATATGCTATAACTGAAAATATTTTGTATATTCCTATAAACTCAAATGATCTAGATTTCTATAAAGCACACAGCATATATAAAAAACTCTTTCCATGGTAATCTTATCCTTTTGTTTTGATATGCAATTTTCTAGACAACATATTCTGCATGAGATGACAGAACCAATGATTTTTTTAGGATAATTTCATTTACAATGCACAATGAAAGTACAGACCTTGAAGAAAGAAAATTTATAAAGGTGTCATTTCCAATGTTGTTTTAAATATATCAGTTATTTGCAATACATGTCTAGATATTTGATTAATAAATATCATTTTGAGATAAAAGATGCACACTGCTGGCTATACAAAATGTTAAGCCCAACATCTTTCTCACTGGTTGGCATGTCCTTTTTCTCCCCAGTAATTGAATTATTCTGGTTGTTATACATTGGAAAGGCAAGAAGAATGGGTGGATAAAAGCTGAAAGCACAATAAATATAAAATATTCCAACTTCACAAAATGTTTAGCAATTTGAGAAATAATAATTGAAATTACTTTATTAATAAAAATACTCTTCTGACACTTCAAAGATACAATCTAATTTTACTTATTCTCTAAGAGGAAATATAATTATATCATCATAAGGAATGGACTGGGATTTTGTAAATATACATATAATATTTTCAAGGAAGAAGTTATAAGGAAACAGCCCTGATATTTTGACCTTATATACGAAGAAACAGCTATAATGTAACTATGCTCATTTTCTCTTGGTGTTTGCCACTGCAAAAGTATTTTTGCAAGTCTTGTACCTGAATAGATTACATTTTGATTATGGGCTACATTAATTTTATTTATACATGTATATTTCCATAATGAATTATTGTTACAATATTTAGAAGGTAGAAGGATAGGTTTTCCTGTATTAATCCATGCAATTAGATGATGGATGCTTACTTTTAAAACCAAATAAGCACACAAAAACCAGTAGTTTTATTTTTTAAACACAGAAAATAAAACAAGCTAATGCCCACATTTAAATATTAGATCAGTTAAGAAGCTGTTCGATCTTATAATCACTTGACATCAATCCATTAAGTAAACATAAAAAAAAGTATTTTTGGTAATGGTATAACAATTTCAAAAGTAGGAATATTTGAGGGATAGTATTAAGCTTATTATGATAGATATATTATAGTCTTTCTATTGACAGCTTTGTACTAGACAAGACATAAAGGAATAGTGAGTGATCGTGTATGTGTAAGAAAAAGTATGTGAAGTAAAAAGGAAGGGCAACCTGAAAAATCACCAACTTCCACTTTAGTAGATAAATAGCTTGTACCCGAAGAAGAAAAATAAACTATCCAGCTTGCTAAGGGCAGATCTAAATGCTACTATTTCAAGCGTGACATTGTATGGTAAGATCAATGTCTCTGCCCCTGCTATTTGTCTATCTGCAAATGATTAAGATGATGCTATTTTAAGTCAGGTGTCCACACAACTGTCAGCCATAATGAATTGTGAAGCAGGTAGCATAAGTATAGGAGTTAAAAGTCTATATCTTATGTGATGCCCAAGGCACAAAAGAGAATGATAGTGAAGACTAACGGCATGAAAAGTGTGCCTTTCAAGAGGGATGCTGGTCTTGTCAAATAAAGCTTCCATTTGCTAGAATGTAATAGGATGCCCATGTTTTGACCAAAAATGCAATGCACATTTACCTGAGATTAGGTTGAAATATGTGTTGTTTTGTAGCTCTTTTTCCATTCTCCCAATACACGGCTTTTGAAGTGTATTACTGAGAGTGAAAAATAAATGTGGCTAAAGTGACAAGACACAACTCAAGTATCCTATATAAACTGATAAATTCTATAAACCATAGTAAGCTAGTATGATGGCTATTAAAATTTTATGATCTCTATGTGAGTCCTATTTTAAGTTATATTTATAATTTGTATTAGATAATATTCCAAAGCATGTAAATGTTTATAATTATCATTTTAAATCTTAAATTGTTTCTATTGTTATTTTTGTGAAAAAGTGATATTGTTCTGGTATGAAAGAAAAAAGTTACCATCTCAGCAGAAGGACATTGGGCCTCCACTCAAGTACTCCCTCAATGCAAGAATACTTTCTTCTATTAAATTGGTATTCTATGATGCTCACCTTCCTGACACAACCGCTGAAGACAAAGTGGGTAAATAAAAAAGTTGATGGTGCCTGGCTATCAAAAGATATAGCACCTGGAGGTCTTAAAGGTTTGAAGGTAAACAAGTGGCCATCTAGCTCAGAAGCAACAAAGTCCACATGGAAGAAGCACACCAGCCTGTCTGACTATGAGCTGTCGAAGGGATCAGGTATCAGGCATCATCAGAACAAAAAATCTTACCACAGTGAATGAGGTTGGGAGCGCAGAGTGGAGACCCAAAGTCCATTTATAGGCCACTGGAGATCCCCTTGCAGATGGGTCTCGGGGAGGAGAGGAACCAGACAGGTTGCAATGTAGCAACAATGAAAAATACAACTTTCCTCTAATTCCTAAATGTTTCCTCCCTGCTCCCACTATCATGATCCGAATTCTACCTTGCAGTCTGGCTAGACCAGAGGATGTACACTGGTACAGATAGAAACTGGAAACACAGGGAATCCAGGGCTGATGATCCCTTCAGGACCCGTGGTGTGAGTGGCGATACTGGGAGCATAGAGGGAGAGTGGATTGGAAAGGGGGAACAGATTACAAGGATCTATATGTGACCTCCTCCTTGGGGGACAGACAACAGAAAAGTGGGTGAAGGGAGACGTTGGACAGGGCAAGATATGACAAAATAATAATTTATAAATTAGCAAGGATTCATGAGGGAGGGGGAAGCGGGGAGGGAGGGGAAAACAAGGAGCTGATGCCAGAGGCTTAAGTGGAGAGCAAATGTTTTGAGAATGATGAGGGGAATGAATGTACAAATGTGGTTGACACAATGGATGTATGCATGGATTGCGATGAGTTGTATGAGCCCCTAACAAAACGATTAAAAAAATAAATAAGAAAGAAGGATGACAAAAAAAAGTTACCCTCTCATTCTTTCTAATGAAAACATGATATGACAAATGACAAAACAATATTTTATTACTAATTACTAATATAGTGGTCATGGAATTTTCTATTTCTACAGAAGTTTTGAGGCTACACCAGGGACTTATAGTTGCCCACAGTCTTTCCTTTCAAATCTATCTCAAGTATGTAACTCACTTTGAAAGCATAGCCACTCTCACTTGGCATCTCCAGCACACTGCCAGTGTCTGCAGCGCCCACCAATGCCACCATGCAGACATTTTATTTTGTAATGCCTCAATTGCATTATCTGTAATATAAATTATTGCTGTAAAATTATTGCTGTAAAAATTAGCAAAAGATAACTTGAATCCTCAACTACTATAATCTAAAAAACAAATTCTATTTTATAACATAAAAACACAAGGTTGTGGATAAAGAAATCCAGATAGAAAATAAAACTCAGACGTGGTTTGGTTGTAGCATAAATAACACCAATGCTAGCACTTTACTTTGCACCTGTAAATAGATGAGCCACCAGCAGACCACTGAGAACAGGTGTCATGTCTTCAGTTCAGCTGAGAATCGTTAAATAAAATCCACTTCTAAATGTACTACGCCATGCGGCCTCTGGGCGCGTGCGTCTTCAAGAAGCTCATGACAGTGAACCTTTCTTTTATATCTAAAATTAGTGATGTTTAAATTAGTCCAATTGTTTTTGCCAGCGAGATATAAAAAGTCTGTGGTCTTACTGGGTACATCAAAATCAATATGTCTGTTCTCAGAAAGCTGAGGCAAGAAGCATATTGTATAATACCCCTAATGTTCTGGATTCATTAATAAAGGAATGAATATTGTTTTTCCAAATGAGACATGGTGAATTGATTTTTTTCTAACAAGCTTAGTGGGCAACTCCAATTTTAGAAGAACGGAATGAGTACTTGCATCAGAGAATGGGCTTGAAGTTTTCAGAGGAATTTTGAAACGTGTGCTTTTCTGGCCCCACATCTGCAATTCTTAGTAAGTCTGCTTATGGTCAGGAATTTGAGTGTTTGAGAATTCTAGGCCACCAAAATTTCTACAGAAGTTAAACTCTAAGCTGAATTTTTTTTCATTCAAGGTCAGCTTTACTGAGGCATTACTTACATAAATAAAAACACCTTTTCAAGAGTATAATTTTTAAAGTTGTGACTAGTGTAGGCACTTGTGTGATAACCATTATTATACATTTATGGAAGAGTTTCATTGCCACAAGATGGCTTGGAGTCATAGGATAACCAAGGTACATACCTTATATATGCAATCAGAGATTAATGTTTTCATACCTTCCTTTTTGTGGCTTTGATTAACATAGATTTTTCATCATGCTTTGAATGTTAGCCTATTTTTGTCTGAGCTGAAGGTGCATCTCTTGTCGGCAGCGTATAGATAGGTCTTGTGTGATAATGTAGTCTGGTATGCTCTGCCTTTGGTCCACTGACATTCAGTGTCATTACTAGTGCATGCAGGTTTGTTGCTGTCTCTTTGCTATATTTGCCTTCCTCCGACCCCACCCCTTTTTAATTGGTCTTTTTGTCCCTACTCTATTTCTGTGTAGTTTGAATGCTCCTTTCATTGCACTGACTTCTGGAGGCACTGTCCTCTCTGACATCCTCAGGTTTACTATTGTTTCTCTGTCCACAGTCATCTGGTTAAAAAATCTTGTAATGCTAGTCTCATTTTCACGAATTCCTTAAGCTTTTCTGTTTTCTGAATATATGTCTTTTTCTCTCATATTTGAGGATAATTTTGCTGCATATGGTATTTTTGCAGTCTTGTCCCTCCTTTCAGAATTGTGTGTCATTTCATTGTCTTCTTGCCTGCATAGTTTCTGCTGAGAAGTTCAGCCCAATTCAAGTCACTGTCTGATATGAGGCCATAAGTCCCTCTTCAGACTCATGCAGCCACAAGCCATGACGCAGAATGCAGGAAGAGCACAGGCCGGAGGGTGCAAAGTCATGTGGATCCAATGGGGTGATAACAGCTTCTGGGCCCCGGCAGCACCCAGGATCCACCACCAGGCAGAGATCGTGAGAGGCGAGGTTCCCAGGACCCTCTTTAGGAGAAGGCCATGCCCTCGAGGAGGCACCATCAGGCTGTGACCTGATTGACAGGTTTAATACCACCACTACACTGTTATATAACTTCAAGTTGACATGAAATTATGTATCTACCACACAGGCCTTCCTGCCCTTTAAACAGTTACAGTCTCAGAAATTCATAAGGGCAGTTCAACCAGTGAGGGCTTTTTGGTTTTGTTTTGTTTTTTGACAGGGATAAATCAATAGCTGCAGCTTAGATGGTGCCCTGAAAAATCTTCAAACACTAGACACTACTCACCAAGGTAGAATATAGAACATTGTGTTCGTTTATGTTGTACTAATTGACAAATGTGGAATCAGGTCAAGAATTAGGTCATGAATTATACATTGACCTGATAATCACAAGGTCAGCAGTTCAAAACCGCCTGTCCCTATGCTGGAGAAAGATGGGGCTTTCTACTCCCATGAAGAGTAACAGTCTCAGAAACCCTCAGGGACAGTTGTACTCTGCATTATGGGGTTACTATGATTTGGAATGGATAAACTGAGAGTTTATTTTGGGGTTGTGTTGCTGTAGCTATTCTTGAAGAAGTTTTTATAATTTTAACACACATTCATAGACGTATTTGTGGTAGTGGCATTGTTTGATCATTTCATATCTGTGACACCATGGGAGTGAGTTTGTGTTGTTGGGGTCACCTTTCCTCAGAATGGGCACAGATATGGATGTCTTCCAGTCAGCTGGCCAGGTAGTTGTCTTCTCATGGTCTTGCCATAGACTAATTATTGCTTCCAGCGTTGTGTCAGTTTGTTGAAACATTTCAGTTAGTATTTTTGCCAACTTTTGAAGGAAAAATTCCTGCTTATTCCTGTCTAGCATATAGATCTCTGTGCATTCTATTTCTTTTTAAACATTTCAAATTTTCCTAGATTCATCCTTCACACATTATTTGTGATCATTATTAACAAGTGTTTCCTTTCATTTTTAATCACGGCCTGTCAGCAAATGTAGTTCTTAAAAGTTTGCCCCATTTAGATAATTACGGTCAATTCTATTAGCAGGGGAAGTGCTTCTTTGGTTGTAGTCGAAGTATTTTCCAACCTAAGAAATCCTTCTTCTAGCACTGTGTAAGACAAGTTTCTGCTGCTATTTATAAAGTTTACAGGGCTAACCCTGCAGAACTGGATTACGTATTGCCCCTTCCTGGTCTATTCTTTTTCTGGGAGATGTGCTGAACACTTTTCACCATGGGTGACCTTGCTGGTTTTTGAAACACTGGTGACATAGTTTGAGCATCACAGCAGTAAGCCAGCCACAACTGCATGAAATACTGACAGAAAAAGGGGCATTCCTTTGTTTTAGAGGAAATGATTCACTCTGCCGCTATGCAATATGATGTTAGCTACAGGTATTTTGTAAATGTTATTATCTAGTTAGAAATTTGCCTTCTATTCCTAGTTGGCTGCGGGTATTTTTCATGCAGAGTTGTTGAATTTGTCAAAAATAATTTTCTATATCATATATTGAGATGATAATGGGCTTTTTCTTTTGTAGTCCCTTAAAGATGATTAATTATCACAACAGAACCAAAAACAAACTCACTACCATCACGTGGGCTCTGACACCTCGTGATCCCAGAGGACCGGGTAGACTGCCCTGCCAGCCTTTGAGACAGTACATTTATGGGATAGGAAGGCTCCTCTTTATCTCCAGGAGTAGTTTCTGAGTGCAAACTACTGAATATTCTACCAGGGCTCTGATGATGAATCATACATTTAAAAATAGTGAACATACTTTTAATTATTGGCCTAAAATATACTCGTTTATGATATATTGTTTTTCTTGTCTTTCATCGATTTGATTTTGATTATTTTGCTCAAGATTATTATCCATGTTCATTTTCAGAAACTTGGGGCTAACATTAACATCAGAGTAATTCTGACTGCATCACATGATTGCAGCATCCTGTTCGTTTCTGCAGCAGTCTGTGGGTACTAAGTGCCCTCACGTTGATTCTTGTAAGATAGTATAGAGACCAGCCCTTGGCTTACACATCGAATAGGTTCGAGAGGGTCCAATCTGCAATTAGAAAAATTTACAGCTAAGAAAAAAGGATAGATATAGTTGGAGCACCAGGGCCCCTGCAGTATAGAAAATCTAGGGCCCCCAACTTTATGAGAGGCAGGCTTCAATACCTTTTCTGCTGGCTTACCTAGCCTGCAACTCGTGACAAGATTACACAACGGGATCGCTCACAATTCTTTGAAAGTTGATGAAGAAGCATTAACACATCAACCACGTTATTCACAGATGGGAGGGGAGGATGAGGCTGGAAACATGAAGTAACTGATAAGTTTGCAGAAGGCAGTCTTTGGCAGCTTTTGTGAGGAATCAGGGGGCAAGTGTCCATTGATCTCAGGTGAAGAGACAGCCAGCCATTGCTTCATCAGCTCCCATGTCTGAGCCAGCAGCATTCTCCCACAGTGGACGGTGGCGGGCCTGTCCCGTTTGCCTAAGGAGCAAACGACTTTTCCCTCACAGATTCTGATTAGCAGTGACTCTATAGTTACCCTATAGGACAGATTAGGATCGATGCTGTAAGTATCTTACATGGTAACTCTTTATGGGAGTAGAAAACCTCATCTTTCTTCCATGAAATGGTTGGTTGTTTCAGACTGCTGACCTTGCAGTTGGCAGCCCATGTGTAACTACTATGCTATTAGTTTTCCTTGAAAGCTCTGGAGAATTAACAGTGAAATAATTTAAATCAGGAATTTTCTCTGTGTGATTTTAATGAACACTCGAATTTCTTTAATGGATAGAATAGATCTGTTTTTCTAACCCTTCCTAAGTGAGATTTGGTGTTTCTAATATTTAAAAAAATTGTTGACTAAAGTGACAGACTAATGTTCATTATGTGGCCCACTTACTATTTTTATTGTAGGATCTATAGTGATGTTTCTCCTTTTATTTACTAAGAAGTTCCTTTTTCAAAAATATTTTAATGGGAATTCACAGAGATAGTTTTTCATTTCATAGTTCAATCATAACAAGCAGAATTTTACAATTGCTACCACAATCAGTTTCACAACATTTTCTTCCTACATAAACTCCTTGATATCATCTCCCCTTTATCCCTCCTAAGAACCCTTATTCTGCTTATCTCAATCCGTGCATCAATCCTGGGTTTCATATGCTGAAAAACAGAAAAATATATAGCTAAACTTTAAGAGGGTTACCACAGTGACAAAATACATCTGAGATAAGCCCCAATATGAAAAGAGAGAGAGAGAGAGAGAGAGAGAGAGAGAGAGAGAGAGAGAGAGAGAGAGAGAGAGAGAGAGAATGTTGAAAGTCAGACCAGGTCCAAAGAGAATCAGATCAACTGACAAGTTTTTAACTGTTCATGTCAGGATTGTCATTTTGATCTCCAGTACTTATCTCTCCAGTACTCTCTGTTGGATAACTCTGTTTTATTCCTAACCTTCTCTTATGGATAGAGGGAAGTCACCCGAGGTTTATTGACTGAGGAGATTTCACAAATGTATCCTGGTTTTCCCGTGTAATCCATAATCTTCTGCAAACCAGACTCTCACAATTTAGGCTGGGATGCTATTCCCACCTCCTGCTTGGAATTTATAATGTATAGTCCTTGAGTCTCAGATGTTGGTGTGCTTCCTCCAGGGTACCTAAGTTGACATCTCACTTAGGTGGCTACTTGTTTGTAAATAAGCCTTTAAAACCCCAGACACTATTCTAGTTTTTAGCCAGTGGGATAGGTAGGTCTATTGTGCCAACCTGGCCAATGAACACATGTGGGATTAACTGAAGGCCAGAGAGATAAATGGCTCAGCAAGCCTCCCCTTCTTGTCTCTTGCTCTTTGATGATCAGACCAGTGTGTGGCTGCCTTAGCTTGTTCTCTGCCTCAGTTTGAAAACTATACAATCTGTGGGACACCAAACCCATGGACTATGTCGCTATAATTTGATGTTCCTTTAAGACATGCCTCACCACATTACTGGAGTACACATCTCTTGAGCTGGGGACTGTCGGACCCTGTCATCTGGCTGACTGAGGGTGATCTGCCTTGCTCTTTGCTGCCTGTGCCTGGATAGCCTGAATTGCTCTACAGAGGACTACCCAGCGGCCCTCAAGACTTGAATGACTGCCAATGTGTTAGCTGTCTCACGGAAGTGAGTTGCATTGAGCCATTTGTACTGCTATAAAGATTAATTAGCTTTTTATTTCTTATGTTATCTATCTAGCTATACAAATATATATATAAGATCATAAATGTCCTGGTTTTGTTTCTCTAGAGAACCCTGTCTAACATAGCCGGGTACCCTCTAATTTCTTTACCACACTTTACTATAGCCACCCATATCCTTTGTGCTTCCTTCCCGAGGGCGATCATCCAGCTAGGCCATGATGTAAGAACTAATTGTTCTTATGGTGAAGCTAAGTTTTAACGTTATCCCAAATTCATTCTTGGATCTTTTTGTTGTTGTTTTGATTTTTATCTGTCTTTGGCTCCTCATAGAGACCTCCTTATTGATTTATAGAAGAGTCTTATGAATCATTCCCCTGGAGCATACAGGTCTTCTGTTAATATTGTTATTAATTAGCTCTGGTATTAATTTTTACAACACTGTTCAGAGAGGGATATTGGACCAGTGTAGACTAACTACATGTCACAATAGCTGAATTACTCACTGGTATGGAATAAATCCTTATGTGGCTGTACACTGTTACATGAACAATGAGAATTTAGTTGTCAGGCAAAATTTTCAATAATACTCACTGATAATGTCAATCAAAGGTCTGCTGTAATATTATATATCTTATTAAAGGAAGGAGGGCATTGAGGTAGTAAAAATGTATAAATATTTTTGTCTTATCAATGTTATTCATGATCATGCTGGATTGAATTAATCAATTTCTTACTCTTAATTAAATTAAGCATTTTTTATTTTAAATATTAATTTTCGAACACAAAACATAAATGTTTGTTATATAGTGATTACTCTAACATAAAAACTAAGATGCCTTACTATATATGAGAAAAATCTTCGTATATTCATGTTCATATAGTAAACTAAGGGAATAGTCCCCCAAAATGGAATTTTAGTTTCAAAACTCTGTATTTAAATTTTTTTATAAAGCAACCTTATCACCTTCAAAGTACTCTCCATTAGACTTAAGACATTTTTCAAATATGCAATTCTATTTTTGGAACCATGTTTCAAGCTCTTCTGTTTGAATAACTGACAGCACTTCCCTTGTTTTCTTCTTTACCTCTTCTACATCATCAAACCACTGTCCTTTCATGTCCCTCTGCACTCACAGAAACATAAAGGAGTTGCATGGAGTGAGTTTGACTGAGTCAAGTGTTAAGGGCAAGAGAGGGATGCTGTTTTTGTCAAAACTGGTGCATTGACTTGGCTGCTGAGCAGGTGCATTGTTGTCGTGGCAAACCAGTTCCCCAATACCACAAATGAGACTTTTTTTTTCGTCAAACACCTTTATTTACACTGTCCTTTCAGAACCTCTAAATAGAATGCTTGATTAACAGTCTGACTTGATGGAATGAACTCCAAATGCATTAGGCATTGACATTTTCATACATTCAGGATGTTGACGGAAGTCCAGAATGAGGTTTGTCATCAATTGACTTTTCTCCTTTTTTTTGGAATGAGAAAACCCCTCATACACTTGAGTTTCTCCCATATGCCATCGTTGCAAGCTGTGTTCAACATCACAAGTTTCTGGGAAAATTTTTTCTCAAGCAGAAAGCAAAATTTCACAGTATCACACTGTTCTCCTAAATCAGCCATCACAGAAAATGAGGTTCCAGTGAAACTATTTTTACAAACACATTCACTGTGCCCAGAGAGGTGCACTAACTCAGAGCAATTCGTCGATACTCACCTAGGGGGAGAAATGCATACCATGAAAACTCTGCCCAGCAGAGCTTTTTCTGTTCTTTTGAGGGTAACCCCTTGTATATTGCAAGTTTTAAAAAATGCTGCAGAATTGAATGAACATATAGTGGCTTTATTTCCATGAACTTTATGAAGCTCTCTCATATAACTCAGAAATAAAGAGAAATTGAATTAATGCATATCATGAGCAGGCAATGGGATACTGTGTCTGGCTGGTTTGACTAGAGAAATAATTCCAGAGATACTCACATATGAGTAAGCAAGAACTTTATATGGAAGAATAATTGTATATTGAAAAAACACCCCATTCCAGTACAGATCAAGGCCATAAGTCAGATATCAGCCCATATGTCCGATACTTGTCTATAAATTCCTCTTTAGAGTAATATAGCACATGGGCTGATGCTGAATGCAGGAAGATCCCAGACCAGTGTGTGCAAAATCATATTGATCCCATGGCGTGGATGCATCTCCATGGCTTTCTCCATGGGTCTCCACCGCATGGCTCACTCAGGTCTCAGTGTAGCTCCACATGGATGGCTTGTCCACAGGAATATGAAGCAGAGAAAGAGGGTAGACTGCCTCCCAGGAGAAAAATGAAGGAAGTTCCCAGAATCCTCATGAGAAGGCCATGCCCATCTGGAGGCATCATCAGGCTGGAACCTGATTGACAGGCTAAACACCCCTTCACTCAATTTATCAGGGTGCCATGAAATTATGTAACTACCACAGATACTAATTATAATTTTAAAAACCTACTTTTGATTCAAGTTATTTCTGCCCTAGTTTTCACTAGGTTGGCATCCTTTCATCATAGTTATTCAATGTGTATGCTGAGCAAATAATCAACGCTTCTGGACTATATGCAAAAGATTAGAGCATCAGAATTGGAGGAAGACTATTTAGCCATCTATATATGCAGAGGACACAACCTTGTTTGTCAAAAGCAAGGGATATTTGAAGCACTTGATGCAGATGAAAGATAACCACATTCAGTATGGATTGTAACTGAATTTCAACAAAATAAATATCCTCAATACTGTACCAATAAGGAACATCTTGAAAAGGTGAGAAAAGTCTGAAGTTTCAAGGATTTCATCTTGCTTGATTCCATATTTAAAGCTCATGGGAATAACAGACAAGAATTCAGAGATGCTTTTTACACAAATTTGAACCACAAGACCTCTTCAAAGTGTTAAAGAACAAATATGTTGTGAGAACCAAAATTCACTTTACCTAAAACCTATGGCATTTTCAAATCACCTTATATGCACGGGCAAGTTGGACAATCAATAAGGAAGACTGAGGAACAATTATAGCAGGTAGATTATGGTGCTGCCAAAGAATATGGAAGGTACCACGTGTGGTAATAATGGAAGAAGTCTCAAATGTCCAACCTTGAAATGTGAATCTGCTCCATTTCCTCTATCTCCACTGTTCCCTTTAATATATTCCTTCACATTTCTGGATTCCGAAAATCACTGCAGTGTACCACAGAGACTCCTGAAAGTGCGAGGAAATATCTTGCGTGGTGGTAGGTATTGTTCAGACCAAAATCAGAAGCTCCGGCAGTAAGCTCGTCGCTGGGACTAGAGGAGGCCCTACCCTCTGACGCTTGCTAGTGATGAGATCATATCCCCTCCATCTCAGAAGGATTATTTTATATGCAACAGAATGGTGTTACAAGGAATTCTGTTTACAATTACTCAAAGGCAAATCGCACCAGTATCTCCCCCTACTTTTACCAGACCCATGCAGGGAAAGTTTGTTTAGTGGGAGTTATTTTATCAATTGTGAAATAAAATTAATATATAACCCTTCACTCAAATAAAATAATTTATTCTCCTCCATTGGACTGTATCTTTTTGTTTTAATCATTTTATTGAGGCCTCGTACAACTCTTATCACAATCCATATATCAATCCATTGTGTCAAACACATTTGTGTATCTATTGCCCTCATCATTCCCAAAACATTTGTCTTCTACTTGAGCCCTTGGTATCAGCTCCTCATTTCCTCCCCTCCCTCCCCACTCCCCTCTCCCTCATGAACCTTTGATAATGTATAAATTATTATGATTTTGTCATATCTTACACTATCTGACGTCCCCTTCATTCACTTTTCCACTGTCCGTTCCCCAGGGAAGGGGTCATATACATATACATGTCCCCTTTCTACCCACCCTCTCTCCACCTTCCTGGTATTGGCCCTCTCACCACTGGTCCTGAGGGGTTCATCTGTCCTGAATGCCTTGTATTTCTAGTTTCTATCTGTACCAGTATACATCCTCTGGTATAGCCAAATTTGTAAGGTAGAATTGGGATCAGAATATTGGGGGGAGGAAGCATTTAGGAACTAGAGGAAAGTTGTATGGTTTATCATTGCTACACTGCACCCTGACTGGCTCATCTCCTCTCTGTGACCCTTCTGTAAGGGGTTGTCCAGTTGCCTACAGATGGGCTTTGGGTCTCCACTCCTCACTCTCCCTCATTCACAACGATATGATTTTTTGTTCTTTGATGCCTGATCCCTGATCCCTTTGATACCTCATGATCACACAGGCTGGTGTGCTCCTTCCAAGTGGGTTTTGTTGCTTCTGAGCTAGATGGCTGCTTGTTTACCTTCAAGATTTTAAGACCCCAGATGCTATATTTTTTGATAGCCGGGCACCATCAGCTTTCTTCACCACATTTGCTTATGTCTCCAGCAATTGTCTTGGAAGGTAAGCATCATAGAGTGCCAGTTTAATAGAACAGAGTGTTCTTGCATTGACGGCGTACTTGAGTAGAGGTCCAATGTCCATCTGCTACTTTAATACTAAACCTATAAATATATACACATAGATCTATTTCCCCATCATCATATATAAATATATTTACATATGAATTACTGAAACCCAAATGAAGGCTGAGCATGATAATGGGACAAGAGGAAAGTAAAAGGAAATAGAGGAAAGGACTAGGAGTCAAAGGGCATTTATAGAGGTCTAAATACAGTCATGTACACATGTCCATTGGACTGTATCTTATTTATGCACATATGACCTGGGTTCTCTCACAGAATGTTCTCAGGAGACATCGGATTGCTACTAATTTTAATCAGTTTTGCTTTTCCCCAGGCCATTCTAAAAGCAGTTTTTCTCCTGTCCTCTCCACTACTCCTCTCCTCTCCTCTCCTCATTCCTTACATCGATAATCCTCAAACAAAGAGCGCAGTCCAAAGTCCCTAGTCTACTAAGGGCAGATCCTACTCTTATCCTATTCTGGATGTCATATTTCAGGCATATGACATCCAGAATTATATTACATCATAAAGGATTACAGCTGGAAGGTCCATAGTAATTGGGTATAATTCAACATGGACCTTCAGAACAAACATACCGATTTTGCACAAAGTGTAACCAGTATGCTTCTTAGAAATCAGGATAGGTCAACTTCGTCATATGTATTTTGGACATATTATAAGGAAAGACTGGTGCCTTTAAAAGGACTTCATGCTGGCAAAGCAGAGGGTCATCAACAAAGATCTCTTTGAAGGTCTTCTTTGTTGATGACATTTTATTGCTTAAGGACATTTTGTTTCTTTAAATTTGTTGAGATATTTTAAATATATACAGGCAAATATGATTTATTGCTGAATAATTCATGAATATGAAACACATGCATTCCCATTTTGTAGTTATCTTTAAATGATAATTAAATCAAATAAATTGTGCTTCAGAGCTGATAATTTTCCAATTTGTTTGATCAATTTCCAAAAAGGTATATTAAAGTCATTAACTAAAATTATGTACTATTGTAATTATTCATTATTTGAATTATTGCTTTATTTTGAAGCTCTACTATTCAATAAGTGAAAAGTTATAATTGCCACAAAAAAATGATACATTGATCATTTTATCCTAAATGTATCTCGCTCAAACACACGGCCATCGAGTCCATACCAACTCATAGTTACCTTTAATCCTGCTGGCCTGTGGATTTCCAAAATTATAATTGTTAATGGGCATAGAAAGTCTCTCTTTCTCCCTGTGAACAGCTGAAGGTTTAAGAATTCCCAACCATGCAGATCACAATGCAATGTGTAATCACTATGCCAGCAAGCCTCCTTAATATATCTCTAATACATCTCTAACAATAAGTAGGTAGAAAGGCAGAAAGAGAGATAGAAGGAAAGAAAGATGATAGAAATTTTAAAATCAACACTTAGAGTCCAAATGGCACATTTTTTAAAGGGCAGCAATCTGCACATTCTTAGATTTTACTATTTTATTATTTACAATCCTTGGATCACATAGGCTAGCGTGTTTCTGGTATAAACCTACTTGTCATCTCCCTTAGCTGCTTGCTTTCAGACAAGTCAAAAGACTCAAGAGGTTATTTTTTCTGATAGCCAGGCACCATCTTCGTTCTTTCCCACGTGGTTCTATTACTCACTGCCACGGGACTGGGTAGAACTAGCTCTGTGAGTTTCAGAGTCTGTAACTATTTACCGGAATAGAAAGCCTGACCTTCAGCCCACAGAGGGGCTGATGGCTTCAAACTGCTGATCCTATGGTTAGCAGTTGGCTGCCTAACCTCTGTGCCAGCAGGGCCCATATAGTCAGTGATCTCTTCATGAGTGCAAGCTTCAGGTAAAGCCATGTTATAAGAACTAATGGTCCTGAGATCAGTACTACAATTAATGAGAGCTCAAAATCCACTCATAATTTTGAGACAGTATCAATTCTGCCATGCTCACCTTTTTTTGATTAGTGTTATAATAGTATGCCATTCTATATCCTACTAAGATTAAAGTATGAAATTACACAGTGTATTTATTACATAAATAAATTTTGAAACATTTTCGGCAATTATATCAACATATAATTCACATATCATATAATTTAATAGGATAACCATATTAAAAATATGTACTAGCATCACTACAAACAATTTTAGAATGTGTTCTTCTTCCTTGGAGTCATTATAATTAGCTCCCTATTTCCCTCCTAGATCCTCTTCTATAACTCCAAGAAACTATTAATCTATCTAATATCTCTAAAAATGTACTTATCCTGGATTTCATATAGAGAAAAGCATACAAATACAAAATGAAAAAAACTAACAAAAGAAAACAAAAACCATAGTTGTATAAATTACATTATTTCACGGTGAATTGTTTTTTAAAATATGTTATCAGATTCTATTGATCAAATCTTGATGAGAATTTTTGGATCTAAGCTCAGGAAGGATCTTAGTCTATAGTTTTGTGTCTCTGTGGGCTCTTCGACTGGTTTTGCTATCAAGGATATTCTTACTTCATAACATTAGTTTGAGACTTTGCTGTCTCTTTCTATATTCTGGAGTAGTCTGTGTAGAATTGGTGACACCTCTTCACGGAATATTGGATAGAATTCCCCTGTGAAGCCATTTGGTCCTGGGGTTTTCTTGGTTGGAAGTTTCTTGATGACTTGTTCTCTCTCTTCATCTGCCTGTGTTAGTTTGGGGAGATGGTTTATTTCTAGGCATTAGTCCATTTCTTCTAGATTATCAAACCAAACTCCCTGGCCTTGAGTCAGTGCTGACTCCTAGTGACCCACTGTGGGTTTCTGAGACAATAACTGTGTACAGTAGTAGAAAGCCCAGTCTTTCTCCCACAGAGCTGCTGGTGGCTTTGATCTGCCAATTATTGTAGATTACAACTCAGTGCATAACCTCTATACCACAGGGCTTGTTAATATTCTTTTCATTAAATTTGAATATGTTGTGATGTTATCTGTTGCATCTCTAATTCTAAATACATTTTCTGTCTCTTTTCCTTTGTTAAATTTGCCAGCAGTTTGTAATTTTGTTAATCCTTTCAAATAACAAACGCCTTCTTGTTGATTTTTTTTATTGATATTCTGTTTTCTAGTTCACTGATTTTGACTCTAATCATTACTACTTTGTTTCTTTTGTTGTTGGAGCACTTATGTGGTTGCTAATTTTCAGTTGTTGGAGGTGTTGTGGTAAAGTGTTGATTCTGGATCTCGCCTCTTTTTTCATGTGCGTATTGATTATTATAAATTGCCCTCTATTAACTGTCCTTGCTGTGCCACAGAAGTTTTGAGAAGGTGTGATTTTTTCTTATTTATTTCAAGGAGTTTGTTGATTTTATCTTATATTTGATGGAACGCCTGGTCATTTTCCAGACATGTATTATTCTGTGTCCATACATTTGGCATTTTATTCTTGGTCTTTGTATTGTTGATTTCTAGTCTTATACCATTATGATCTGAGAAAATGGGCTGTAGGGTCTTACTGCTTTTTAATTTGTTTAGGCTTGCTTTGGGGGTTAACTTGCGATCAACTCTAGAGTAAGCACCGGGTGTTGTGGAGAATCATTTCTAATGAGTTACCGTTGGGTGAAGTGTTCTGTATATGTCTAGGAGGTGGAACTGGTTGATTGTGATTTTTAGCTTTTCGGTTTATTCATTGAATTTATTTCCTGATGACATGCCTTTGCTTGAGAGTGATGTGTTGAAATCTCTTACTCTGATATCAAGCTGTCTATTTCTAACTTCAACTCTGTGAGGGTCTGACTGATATATTTTGAAGGTCGTTCATTGTGGTTGTATATGTTCACTTTGGTTATATGTTGTATTTCTATTATTCCTTTAATCGTGATGTAGTGTCCATTCTCGTCTCACATTATGTTACTTGCCTTGAAATCAGAGATTAATATATGCTATTCCTGCTATTTTATAGTTACCACTGGCTTGTTAATTTTTCTCCAGCCTTTGATTTTTATTGTCATATTTTCTTGAGTTTAAAGTTTGTCTCTTTTATGCAGCATATAGATGTGTTTTGTTTTCGAGTACAGTATGCTATTGTCTCTTGATAGTTGTACTTATTCCATTTACATTCAGGATTGTTATTGATATATTTGAGTTTGTTTCTAATGTTTTCCTGTTTGTGGTGAGTGTGTGTGCATGTGTGTGTATGTGTAAGTGACATTTTAGTGGTATCTTTGTTCTGCCTATAGTTCTGTGTTGGTTGTTTCTTTGTGGTGTTGTCGTAAATCTTATTCTCAGCTTTGTCTCATGCTCTTGTTGCGTCTCTGTCCAAATGGAACCTGGTAATGTTTTGGTCATGCTGTTCTTGTTTTTATGAATTTCTTTAGTTTTTCTATGTCTGGAAATATTTTTATTCCTCACTCACATTTGAGGTATAATTTGGCTGGATCTAAGATTCTTTGCTGGCAGTTTTGTTGTTTTGTTTTGTATTTTTCTCTTAGCGTCTCATACGTCACTTCATTGCCTGTTGTTCACATAGTTTCTGCTGAGAAGTCCGTGCTTATTCTTTTTTTTACAATGTAGCTATTGATCTTTTTTTTTTTTAACATTTTATTAGGGGCTCATACAACTGTTATCCCAATCCATACACACATCAATTGTGTAAAGCGCATTTGTACATC
>NW_022111301.1:2896831-2919876 GCF_000313985.2 Echinops telfairi | reverse complement strand
TCCCCATGTCCCCCCGGAACTGTCAGTCCCGTTGTTTTCTCCTCCAGATTGTTCATGCAGCCTGTCCTATCTAGACAGGCCTGCGGAGACAACATGCATAAAAACAAGACAGAGCAAAACCAATCAACAATGTACAACAAAACAGCAACAACATCAATCCACTGACGTGCTTATTCTTAATGGGTTTTATTTGTAAGTGACTGTTCTTTTTGCCCTGTATTTTTTATCTTCCTTAGAATCTCTCTTTTTTCTTGAAATTGACAGTTTTGGTACACTATAGCTGCATGGTTTTCCTTTGTTGTCTATTCTGTTTAGTTTCATACAGCGTCTTGAATAGTTGTTTCCTCTCAATTTTTGATTTTGGGAAATTTTCTTCCAAGATGACTTGTACTATTTTTTCTCTAGATTACGTTGTTGTTTCTTCTTGCTTTGGGATCCCAGTGAAAGGTAGGCTGTTTCTCTTGATTGGATACCACGTAGTTTTCAGATTCTTCAGGTTATTTTGGTTGTTGGTTGATAGTTTAATCAGCTGTAGTCAGAATTATTGTTTTCAAGCTGGCCGGTTTGATTTCTTTCTTCCATGTTTTTTCTCAGGTCTTTTATCATGTTGCCTAATTCTGTTATCTTATTGTATATCCTTTAGGATTCCTTTTGGTGTAAGATTTCTAGTTCTTCTAATTCTTCAATTGTTCTTGTGAATATTTCACACATCTATCTTTTTTTAACTTATTTCCCCTTTTAATTGGATTTAATACATATATCATATCATTTCATAGTTCAATCATGTCAAGCAGAATTGTACAATGCTACCACAATCAGTTTCCAAGCATTCTTTTTCTTCCCGGATACCTTGACATGGTCTCCTTTTTAACACCCCCACCCGCACCATTGTACCCCCTGCCCCCAGAAACCAATATTCTACTTACTCTCTGTATAGGTTCATTCATTCCTGGTTTTATTTACCAAAAACAAGAAAAACACATAACACAATTTCAAGAGGGTGACTCCAAATGACACAACACCTCTGAGATAAACCCTAATATGAACAAACAAAAAAATAAAACAGAATGCCCATCACAGATTTGCCGGAACAATACATGTCTTAATTTAGCATACAGGGTGTTGCTGCAGTAAGACCTTGTTTGTATGCCTACCAACAGTTCACCCATCTTGGTACAGTTGTCTTCTGCTTCCTCAGACACCATGGATTTTCCTACTTAAGTTCTCAAACTATCAGTGTGTCTGAGGGAGAGTCCAGATCACCCAGTGGGGTTAGTTCCCACCTAGGATCCCACAGGCAGCCTCTGGAGCATGCTGTCCACAAATCTATGAATGTCAACTAAACACTATTCTTCTGCATTCTGTTTCTGTTAATTCTAGACCCTTTTTCTGAGAGAATTCCATTGGGATTGGGTGATTTTTCAGTTGCTTGTATTTGTTTTTATTGCTTGTGTGTGTGTGTTTGTACTGTATTTACTGTTGTTTTGTGGCATAATGTTTCAGTTAATAGTTATGCATAGGGCACTGACGTGTTTAGATTTGTTAGCTCTGTGTGGGATGTGTAATAGGTACTGGAAATATCCAACGTGGAAGGAAATGGAGACAAAGGGAAAGAGAGGATTAATTGGATTAGGCGATGGGTAGGCAGGAATAAGAGAAAGAATAAAACAAATGTAACAGCAATAACATGGATATGCCTGATTAGACAAAAAGATTATTAAAAATAATGAGAAAAATTATTTTAAGAAGGGTAATAAGAATTAATAGGTATCATGAAAATATATTTGCATGAAGAAGAGTAGAGAAAGGAGCAGAAAGATATAGTAGGTGTGGTAACAGAAAGTCTAAGCATACAATCAGACAAGAAGAGGATATATATATGTATACATATACATACACATACATATACAGAATTAAAGAAGAGAAAAAGGAAAGAAGGATGCCAAGAAAGATGCAAGAGACAAAGAGAAAAAGAAGACTGCAAAGTGTGCATATTCAGAGGAGAGAAGTAAATCAAAAGATGGGAGGGTGTCTTGGTTGGGGATGTTGGAGTTCTGTTCTTATGGCAGTGTGTGACATCTGTGCTGTCAGGGGAGAATAAAAGAAAATGGCTTATAAACAGTATCCTTCACTCCAAAACCCCTTTGTAGGCCACTGGACCCTTACAGAAGGGTCACAGGGAGGAGACAAGCCAGTCAGGGTGCGATGTAGCAACGATGACAAATACAACTTTCCTCTAGTTCCTAAATGCTTCCTTCCCACCTACCCCCACCCCCCACTATCATGATCTGAATTCTACCTTGAAAGTCTGGCTAGACCAGAGGATGTACACTGGTACAGATAGGAACTGGAAACACAGGGAATCCAGGACAGATGATCCCTTCAGGACCAGTGGTGTGAGTGGCGATACTGGGAGGGTGGGTTGGAAAGAGGAATCAATTATAAGGATCTACATAAAACCGCCTCCCTGGGGGATGGATAACAGTAAAGTGGGTGAAGAGAGATGATGGACAGGACTAGATGTGACAAAATAATAATTTATAAATTATCAAGTGTTCATGAGGGAAAGGGGAGGTGGGGGAGCTGATGCCAGGGGCTTAGGTGGAGAGGAAATGTTTTGAGAATGATGAGGGCAATGAATGTACAAATGTGCTCTACACAATTGATGTGTGTATGGATTGTGATAAGAGTTCTATGATCCCTTAATAAAATGATTTAAAAAAAAAACAATTATATACCACACACACACACACACACACACACACACACACACACAATTATCCTTCGTTGAGTAGATTTGCCCCGCTCTGCCTCTTTTGGCCTTGGAGAGATTGTTTGCAGGGAGGTAGGGTTGTATGGGAAGCAATAAGAGAGAATTAGGGAAGAAGAAAAAAAATACTAAAATTGATTAAACACTCAAATAATCCAAGAGGGAGACCATAAAAAGTAAAAATTAAGCTGCAATTTGTGGGGGACTCATGACCCCTTGTCCATGTTATTTTGTGCATGTGTCTGCTGTACAGGGCAAGGGGAGCTGGTAGGGAGGAAGGTCACTCTAGCAGAAAGCAATAAAGACAGGGGAAAGTAGCAAAAAACATTACTTCTGCTTTGAGGATGTCTGCCCCAGGCTGCCTATGTGGACTGCTATCCATGCAGGGGTCTTCGAGGACAGCAAGGGAAGAAGGCTGGCTGGGCTGAATTAGGGATTGGGAAGAACCCGCTTGTGAAAGTCAGGGGACAAGAACAGAAATAGCTCAGGCTGCTAGTCAATGGTGAAGAGGAATCAGAGAGATCAGTAGGCATTGCTGATCTCCAAGTTCAAGAAAGTTCAGTGTATTTGCCTTTTAAGTTGCAGGTCATCCGTTCAGTTTTGTTTTTGTTTTTCTAATCTCTGCTTGTTGCTGAGAAGATTTTCCAATGCTTGTTACTCATATCCCCTAAAGCCTCTAAGAACACTTAAAACTGTCACCAAGCTAGATGTTAACTTGTTACCCATCTACCATTCCATGCCTTATAATGAGGAAGTTTAAACTTTGTATTTGATATCTTTGTCAGTACAATTGTATTTAAATCTATTACTTCAGTGTTTGCTATCTTTCTTAAGCAATTATTTGCTCACTTTTTCTACTCTTCCTCCTATTTCTAAAATAATTAACTATTTTGGATGTAGTTCATCTCACATATTAACATATGATTGGGTAGTTTTCGTCCCCCTGCAGTATGTATGGGCTACTGTAAAACCTGAAACCAATATAGCTGTTTTTGATTAGATTTAGACAGCAGTGTAAGAACTACACAATAGAATAGTTCCAGTTAATTGCTTTCATTTTTTTCATTGTTGTTATAAAATTACATTATAAAACTGTTTTTATCTACACACCACATTGGTCCTAAGTTTTGTTTTAGAGAGTCAATTTTCTGTTATTATTTCTTGGTGTATATCATCAATTTTATGCCACAAGAGCTTTTTTGTTTTAACATTTCTTGCAGTGCACTCTACTAACAATGAAACTATTAGCATTTTCTTTCTGAACAATTACTTAGTTCATTCTCATTTTGAAATATATTCTCCTCCCTCTAGTATTTTTTGCTGCTATACTTTATCATTTTAGCAGTTTAATGATTTTGCTCAATTGTATCTAACTGCAATTTCTGATAAGAATGCTGTTGTTTGTATTTTAGTTCCTCTGAATATATTTCTCTTTTCTCTGAGTGCCTTCAGAATTTTTTCTTTTTATTGGATTTAACCAATCGCTTATGATACACATGTATGTGTATGAATCTTGTATTTGCTTTGTTTCCCTACATAATTTTAATTAACTTTGTAATATCCTAAATATATCCATTCTTCAATGACTCTCCTAATAGTTCTCAGTTGCCTGATGATAAGCCCAATTTTTCATTCATATTGTACATATGTTCCACTAATATAGTAATTGCTATTTTATTAATCTCTCTCTCATAGTATCAATTTTTATTGCCATTATCTGATTACATTTTTTGACTTAACAATGGAATAAAACAAATGTTGCCATTAAATCAATTCCAGCTTACAGTCCATCCACGTGTTTCCGGGTAGAATTGGGCTCCATAGATTTACCGTCGGTGGTGATCATTTAGAACAAGATTGCCCAGCCTTTCGGGTACCCTGGATAATTTTAACAATCAATCATTTGTTCCATCTAAAGAATTCTTGTCTCTTTGATGATAGGTAGCTTCATTGCTTTTTATATGCCTTCAAATGCCTATTTATTTACTATTGGTAAAAATATATCTATTTATTTATTGGTAAAATTGCACTAATACCAAGATCAAAATATTTATTCCTAAGAATGTATTATTCTCAATTCCTCCAAATATAGAAAACTGAGTTAGTATATCATGTAGTTGAACCAATTGTCCAGATTATTGTTAGAATTATGTGTCCCATGGCCTTCAAATCCCTCCGGAGTAAATTGCAGCTACCTGGTGCTAAGAGTAAGCTTCAGAGCGCTAGAACATTCTTCTCAAAGCTGGTTTTCCGGTCTCTGGTTTTACTAAGTCCGACAGCTTGCACGACAGATTAGCAGATTTCTACCGCTATCAGAAAAGCACTGAATTTTGTAGAGTAGCTTAGAAAGAGAGATGCATGTGTAGATAGTTTTGTGTGTGTTTTTTCTCTGTTACGGAAAACTTCTGTTTCTCCCCACCGCAGTGGCAGTCAAGAGTTGCCAGGTTCTTGGTCTAGGGTGATAATGATAACAGAAGGTTTTCCTTTCCCCAAGACAAATTGTTTTATTTTGTGTGAGAATAGAGTTCCATTTTTCCCCTTTTCTGAAGAAGAGTGTAATCACTGTCTGAGGAAATCTCCCCAAGTCTCTTGCTCTGGAGTCAAATGTTCCCATGTGCACTTAATATCCAATATAAAAACCCTGGCAATTAAGTAATGACTCTTTTGAGCATGTGCATCCTAAATTATTTCATTAGCTCATGCTGGGCCTTGGGACATTTGTTAAAATCCCTCTAAATTTTTTATCCCAACCCACCCCTTGCCAATTAATGACTGCTACTCCCTTCTTTCATACTTTCATATTTGTTCTCTTCCAAAAGGAGTAGGGACACTCATATCATGCCTCCCTTTTGAGATGTGATATTTGTGATATATGTATACACATATCTGTCACCTTTGGGGTAACAATTTGTGGCATACATGTATTTTTCTCATTGCTGCAGTGAAGTGGACATTTTGGGTAGTGTTCGCAATAGGAAATGAATTGTGATGTAAAACAAATGAGAAGAAATACCTTTATTAAAATTTTTGAAAGTACTGAACACCCTGAATGTAGTTGTAGAGTTCTATCTTTGTCACTTATTTTTTATTAATTCAGATTTAATGCACATATCCTATCATTCCATAATTCAGTCACGTCCAGAAGAATTGTAGAATTGCTGTCAGAATCCATTTCCAGACATTCTTTTTCTATATGAACTCCTTGACACCACTTCCCTTTTACCCAACCACTGCCACTGTACCCCTGTGCCCCCGAAACCCTTACTCTACACGCTGTCCCTACGAGTTCATCTATCCTGCGTTTCATAAACTGAAAAATGGAAAAACATGCAACACAACTTCAATAGGGTGACCTCCAACGACAATACCTCTGAGATGCACCCTAAGTTGAATACACCAAAAAGCAAAGCAAACAAAAATACACAAAATGTTGGAAACCAGATCAGATCCAGCCTACATCATAGGGGAAATCTACTGACAGAATTTTAACTTCAAGTCAGTTTTATACCTTTGTTCTTCTATGATGATCTCTCCCAAGCACTCTGTTCATTATCTCTTTCCTCCCATCCCTCAATTTTTAATTGGCAGAGTTCTCCAGAGGCTTATTTCCTATGGAGTTCCACAAATGAATCTTGGATTCCCATTGTCATCTATTACCTTCTGCACATCAGATTCTCACAATTTAGGCTTTGATACTGATCGCTCCTTCAAATTCAGATTATATGAATTCCAACCCTCCGTTGACTAATGATGGTGTGCTTCTTCCATGTGGACTTAGTTGCCATCTCACTTAGATGGCTGCTTGTTTCGAGACAAGCCTTTAAGACCACAGACACTATTTTATCTGATAGCCATCTAAATATAGCACCCCATTTTGCTATAGCACCCATGTCTTCTGTGTTCCTTCCCTGAGGGCCAGTATTTAGTAGGGCATGATATAAGAAGCAATTGTCCTTAAGTTGGAGCTAGGATTTAGGTGCTGGCCCGTGGATTCCCACTTACAGCAACACTATGTATAACAGAATAAAACACTGTCTAGTTCAGTACAATATTCACAATTGTTATTATCTTTGAGCCTATTGTTTGCAGCCACAGTGCATTCTATAACTAGGTACCTCAAACCAGTGCTTCTTGGAATTTAATTAGTATATGGGGCTATGAGGGGTCTTGATAAAATGCAGATTATGGTTTATTAAATCTAGGTTGGGACACAAGGTTCTGGATTTTAAAAAACTCTGTGTCTAATAAAACACTGTAAATAGCAAGGCTATAGAAATGTCTTTTTATTACTAGAGGATACCAATGACATGTGGAAGTTAAAGGAAATAAAAGAAAAATTTATACAAATAGTTATCATGATGAAATTCTATTATAGCTTGTAAAAAGTTAAGTGAAAAAGTATTGCTAGGATTTTTATATAAATATTATATTATATATTATAATATATAATATGTAATAATATAATATATTTTTATATAAAATACTGAATATATATATGTATATATTCTGCAATCAGTGGATGATTATATGCAAATAACTACCATTAGTGAAAGGATACTTTTTGTGCCATTTAAATGTAACATTTTCAAATTAGGGTTAATTTCAAAATTTTAATGAAACTCAAGGGTACATCTTCCCAAATCCCTTAAACTTTGCAACAAATTTACATGAAGGATGTCCCACTTACAATGGCAGGGTGAAGATGCTTTACACATTTTAAGAAAGGCTGGGAAGATCACAAAAATAAAGTATGAATGTGAAGACTGTTAACCTGGACAGATGAAGTCCTCTTAAACATGATTGTAGCAAATGAAAATTACATTGTGATGCAAATGCTTGCAAGGGGCTGTGTTTGGAATACCAATATAATCCAGAGATGGTGCACTCAGAACAATGGCTTCCAAGGATAGCTGCTGGTATACGGAGTGAAATTCAAGATAGGAATGTCAGTTCAGAAGAATTAGATTTTCAAATAAATAAGTGTTAGATCGAATGAGATCTAACATATAGCTTCAGAAACCCCGTAAGTCAGTTTTACTCTGTCTTATAACATTGATATGAGTCAAAATAAATTAGATGGCAGTGACTATTTTGGGCACTAAATGTGAGCCATCCGGGGAATCCAGAATGGTCTCATCTCCAGCTCCTTAAACACATCTTCAAATACCCTTTTCCCCTCTTTGACCATATTCATGGGGACTGGGGGTGGGGGTGGGGTGAAGAGAAGGGGGTGAGGGATTCAATGTCAGGACTCAGAATTATCTTTGGGGTGCTGCCGTCCAGCTAACTATGCTGATGTCTTGCACATTGCCTCGCCATGAGGTCATTGGAGCTTCAAATCCTCAATGACTTCCTGTCCTATTGTGAGCTCTGCCTACATTTGTAGACTGCGCAAGGATTTCAGCACATCCATCAATGTCATGAATGATCTGCTTCCGTTAAAAAAAAGTTTTAGTATGTGAATATGTGCTCAAATATATATTTAAAATTAGATCAAATGTAACATTGTTTATATTACCCCAAAATAAAATATAATTCTTCATAGATGGCATTTTATCACAGAAGGCTGTTGAAATCAAATATAGTAAGTACATCCATTGGCATATTGTTGTTTTCAGGGGTCATACGCTCAATTTTGATTCATTTTGGCTCCATGTCTCAGAGTAGAACTACCCCATAATATTTTTGAAGGTTTTTTTTTAATCGTTTTATTAGGGGTTCATACAACTCTTATCACAATCCATACATACATCAATTGTGTAAAGCACATTTGTACATTCATTGCCCTCATCATTCTCAAAACATTTCCTCTCCACTTAAGCCCCCGGCATTAGGTCCTTATTTTTCCCCTCCCTCCCTGCTCCCCCTCCCTCATGAGCCCTTGATAATTTATAAATTATTATTTTGTCATATCTTTCCCTGTCCGACGTCTCCCTTCACCCACTTGTCTGATGTCCATCCCCCAGGGAGGAGGTCACATGTAGATCCTTGTAATCGGTTCCCTCATTCCAACCCACTGTCCCTCTAAGCTCCCAGTATTGCCACTCACACCACTGGTCCTTAAGGGATCATCTGCCCTGGATTCCCTGTGTTTCCAGTTCCTATCTGTACCAGTGTACATCCTCTGGTCCAGCCAGACTTGCAAGGTAGAATTCGTATCATGATAGTGGGGCGGGGAGGAAGCATTTAGGAACTAGAGGAAAGTTGTATTTTCCATCGTTGCTACATCGCACCCTGACTGGCTCGTCTCCTCCCCGAGACCCCTCTTCAAGGGGATCTCCAGTGGTCTACAAATGGGCTTTGGATCTCCACTCCGCACTCCCCCCTTCATTCACTATGGCAAGATTTTTTGCTCTGATGATGCCTGATACCTGATCCGTTTTTGAAGTTTTAATCTTTAAGGAAACCAAGACTGTCTCTCAGAGGTGCTGATGAAGTTGAAGTATCGATGTTTTAGGTTTAATGACTGAATTCTTAAGTATTATATAATCAGGGTTTCTTAATGAAAGATTAGACAACATTAAAAAGCTGAGGCACATAAAAATGACTTTATTGGAGAATATCACCTTCTCTTTGTAAGCCTGGTGACTCTGTTTTGCTAATGTCTGTAATAATAGTGTCAATATGCTGTGATTCTCACACAGCAGGTGCTTAATATTCAATAAAATCTGGTTGCATGAAAGAATAAGTAACTTCTAAGACATGTTCTTGGATAAAAAAGCATCCGCATTTTATGTTTTGTTTAGTCGTTTGAAATTTCTGCAAAGTTTGAGTAGAAAAAGAATTATATTTTTTTGATGAGGGCAATGAATGGACAAATGTGCTTCACACAATTGATGTATGTATGGATTGTAATAAGAGTTGTATGAGCCCCTAATAAAATGATTAAAAAAGAATTATATTTTTATTTTATGTTTTTCTCTATCATTTGATAATTTACTGTGTGATTTGCTGCTTTTGAGAAAGTAAAATTGAGTAAGATATATAAAAGGAAATAGAGATATCCAAAAGTTAGGATGTTACTTTTTTATTCCCTTTGTTTTAGTGTAAAGCCTTCAAACTACCATGGAACCAAAGATACATTTAAATTCCCTTTCAGATATTTTGGACATATTGTATATTTATTTAAAACTACATAAAATCAAAATTGATCCCTTGTCAGAAAATAAGCTTAATCGAATTTGTTTAGGCAACTGTATCAAAAGTAGGTCGTATCAATTTTGTTGCTAGATGTCGTCAAGACAATTCCAACTCGTATTTACAGCAGAGCGAGACTCGGTCTGCTCCTGTGCCGCGCTCACCGTTAGGGTGTGGCGCCCAGTGTTGCACCTGCCGCGCCAGTCCATGGCTTTAGAGGCTTTCCGTTTGATTGTTGTTATTCACCTTCTACTTTACTAAACACGATGTGCTTTTCCAGGGACTGATCTCTCCTGATGATAGGTCTAAAACACTTGACAGAAAAATCTCACCGTGCTCACATTCTGGCTGTGCATCTTCCAGACAGATGTGTTTGTTTTTCTGGCAGTATTTAGTTACTTTTCATATTACTTACCAACCCCCAAATCCAAACGCTCCCACTCTTCCTCAGGCTTCCTTACGCACTGGCCAACTTTCATCTGCATGTGAGGCGATTGAAAATACCACGGCTTGAGCCAGGCACACCCTAGTTCTCAAAGGGGCATACTTAACCTTCCAACCTTTAAAGAAATCTTGTGCAACAGGGTTGCTACATGCAGTGCATGGTTTACTTTCTTGGCTGCTGTTTACATGAGACTTGATTGCGGATCTAAACAAAATGAAATCCTTGACAACTTCAATTTTTGTTTCATTTATTATGATGCTGTCCATCATCTCAGTTGTGAAGATCTTAGTTTTCTCTACATTAAATTGTAATCCATTCTGAAGGCTGAAATCCTTGACCTTCAAATGCAAGTGTTTTAAGTCCTCCTCACTGTCAGCAAGTAAGTGTATGTCATGTGCATATCACAGAAATTCAAAATCAAGCATTTCTCCAATCCTAACTCCACTTGCTTCTTCATATAGTCCACCTTTCAGGTTATTTGCTCAGCACACAGACTAAGTATGACAAAAAAATCCACCCTGATCCCTCCCTCTCCTGATGGTAAGCCAGACAATGTTCTCTTGTTCCGCTTGCACAACTGCCTCTTGTTCCATGTAGAGTTTTCACAATGAAGTGTTTAGGAATTTCTTTCTTTAGAATGAACACAAATATGGATTTCTCCCAGGTAGCTTGCTTCAAATCCCTTGCCATAGATAAGTGCATGCTTCTGGGGGGACATTTTTAGGGCTAAGGAGATATAATAAGTATCAGATACAAGTTAGTTATATTATTTAGGATGAGGTTGCTTAAGATATCAGATGAATTCAAGGGAAAACTGGTTAACTACACAGGGACCTCTGATAATTGGACTCCTACTGGCATTCAGGACACTGAGAAGAGCAGCTATCTGCATTACCTTCAGTAGCATTACCGCTAATTCGTTTAGAAGACACCTTTTTGTTTTCCTAAAGTTGTCATCCACCCTACACTGTACATGTTTTTTAATAATAATATAAATTATCATAAAATCAGCTATAACTTTTTAAAGCCTACATGTCAGTCAGTGTAAAAGAGCTCTAATTATAGCTGTTATCTGAGGTTTTGCAGGGTGACTATCAGTGAAATCATTATTTTAGATGAATCCTATCATCTACAGATCATCTGGAATAAGGTGGTCACAAAGCTTTACCTTAAAGCTTTGTAACTGAGGCATTAGAAAAACAAAGATTTTGAATTCCTCAAGCTCACTTGAGTCTGCACACTTAAGAGCAGTGAGACGAGACAATCACGGGACTACAACTGAATGGTGCCCGCCAGATGTTCTGTGAGGAAAAGATGAGAAGAGAAAGCTGATGGCATACAAAGTTTCAGCCCGGACACCTTTTATAAAGTCCACATGAGTCAGAATGGACTCAGTGATGGTGAGATTGTGTTTTGGGGGCAGCTTTTGATCAAGTTAACAGGTTTTTTCAAGTGTGTCTAGAATTCCTCATTTCCAGCCTGTTAGGCTCTATAGTTTTTTAATAAATCTAGATTCTCAGAACCACTATCAGCCTACTGAAGCCTATAGTAGAGGGAAGGGCCCAAGAGCCTGCATTTGGAAAGATTCAGCCTCAGCCTCATCCTACCCTTCCATCCCTCAGGATTCTACAGCCTGCTGCTTTTGCAAGTTATTGTTATTATAAATTCTGGGGAATGCTGTGACAAATCACTTTAACTTGCCCATCAGTGTAGTAGTATTATTTTAATAAAAAATATGAGTCAAAAAAGAAAACAACGCCAACCGTACCATTTTATGTCCTTTTGTGTATCTCACAATCACATTTAAAGTGATATTTCACTTTGCGTTTTTTTCTCAGACGTTTTAGTTCAATTTCTAGCTTTGACACCTACCCCGTGAAATGCATTATGCATCTGTGTGCACGTTTAAATGGAAAAGTCAATGATCATGGTTCAAGGTTAAATGGTGACACCGGCGCTTTCTAGTTCCATGGTCTTCCTTACGTGGGTGCAGGTGTGTCAGTTTCCGTCTGCAGCTCCAAGAGCCGAGCGCCCTCTGCTTTCCCGCTGAGCCCAAGAAGCACACCGACAGGTGCAGGAAGGCGTCACTGCAGAGCTAATTTCAGGTTGCCTCGTGAGACATGACGCTTTCCATAACGTAATGGTGAACACTCTGACACGATAGACAGGTTTGTTTCCCTGTGTTGACCTTGATCGCAGGAAGCTTCATGGACTGTCTGGAAGGCTCAGCCAAAATACAGCATTTGAACCAAGATATCTACGCAATTACTGGGAACTTTAATTTGGAAATGGGTAATTTAAAAGGAAGGTTGAGAATATGAGAGCGGTCTCTGTGTTATTCTAATATGACTGATGTAGAGAAATTAGACTAGAGTTCGAGAAAAGCACATAAAATAGCAATTATGCTCTTTCATCAGGTAAAGGCATCTAAATGGATGATGATTGTTTGATGGGTGGAGGCCATATTTCGTATGCATATCTATATACTCACAAAATTCATAATTCTTCACTTTATGTTTGAAGTGTGTAGTTTCAGATTTATATATATATATATATATTATATTATATTTATATGTATATTAAGTATATATCACTAATGCCCACAGTGGCAATTGTATTGTATTTGTATTATATTTTGCCATTATTTATGAAAATTTAATCTGGGGTATATACTTCAATTTGCTAGTATTGTATTTTGCCATTATTTATGAAAATTTAATCTGGGGTATATACTTCATTTTTTTGTACCATGGCGGGTTAAGTACTAGGCTGCTAACAGCAAGGTCAGCAGTTCGAATCCCATCAGCCACTCTGTGGGAGCAAGGTGTTGCTGTCTGCTTCCGTAAAGGGTTAAAGTCTCAGAGACCCTAGGGAGCAGCTGCACTCTGTTATGTAGGATCAGCATGGCAGTGGGTTATTGTGGACTTGTGAGATAGCTAGTTGGGATTAGATTCATCGAATGTTACATAAAATAATACTTCTAGGAAAAACTTACTGACCTGTACAGCAACGAAACTGACATTATTTCCATTAATAGCAGTCATATTTCACTGAAGTATAGATGCGAGGAATGGATTAGCTGAACTTGAGGGTTAGCTATTGAAACTATTGTCTGTAGGTCATCAGTAGGGGGTCGTCTAAGAGTCTGTCAAAATGAAGAATTCCATGAACCACCCCAGACCTACGGATACAGAATCTGTATTTTAATAAAAAAATCCTAGTTGGTTTGCATGTTCATCATAATGTCATGGGTGAAACTAATAATACTAGCTTTATACAATATATTATTTTTCTGCCACCAAACATGAACTTGCAATTTAATTCACTAGGGTTTGTAGCAATCCACTCTGGGAGTCAATTGCACAGCCGAGGTACCATCAGGATAAAGCTTGCAGATGTAGGCATTTCTCAGAAGCATATGCCCAAACCATTGTCTTTATATACTTGTGGAAGAATCCTTTTAATATTATGATACTGAACAAGTTACTTAGGTTTTGTGCTCTTCAATTCCTTAATTTACAAAATGGAAAAAAACAGTGGGCACTCATTACTATCTGTGATGATTGCATTAATTGTACATATTAAATGTTTAGGAAACATCCAGACATACTCACCTAGTAGATACTGTTTTAGGCCAGGTTGACCAGAGAAACCAAACCAGTGACATCCATATGTGTGGAAGAAAGAGCATTATATCAAGAAGTTATTATACATCAAGAAAATATCTCAGCCCAGTCTGTCTCAAGTCCATAAGTCTGGTACGAGTCCATAAGTCCCTCTTCACACTTTTACAGTCACAAGTAATGATGCAGACTGCAGGAAGACCACAGTTGATGGGAGCAGTCATATGGATCCAATGGCAGTGGAAACATCAATCAGAGTCAGCCAGCAGGAAGGTGAAGCCGGGGGGTGGGGGGGGGGGGAATGTTCCCAAGGCCTTCTTTATGAGAAGAGGGAGGCACCATCAGCCTGTGGCCTGATTGACAGGTTGAATACCTCCCTACACTTTCATCTATCTTCAAGCTAACATGAAATTATGTAACTACCAGAGATAGCTACGTACACTTACTGTTTTGTTGTTTTTGTTTTAATACAATACAGAACAAAATGACCCTCAATGATCAGAATATATGGCAGAGAAACAAAAAGAGTGAATGAGAGTGAAAATAAAATACACTATAAAGTTCTTTATACTGCATAAGGCATAAAGAGGAAATTTTTCATCCCCAATACCTCATGAAAGCCCTTTCTCCTGTGATGTTAAAAAAATAAAAAGAAAAGAAAAACCACAAAACAAGGTAAAAGCCAGGCTAGTGAAGACTCACTGTTCATCAACTATAATATCAATTTTCTTTTTTCAAAAATCATTTTATTGGGGTCTCTTACAGCTCTTACCACATGATTGTGGGCTCCAGAAAAACCCACCTGCTGTCTCTGAGGTTTACCAAGCTTAGCCCAAGCAGCATAAGGCACAGACACAATTCTATGGTTGGCACTTTTTCATAGCACCCGGCATCCAACAGGGCCAGTTCATACCTGGGAAGATGGCAGGCAGCATCAAAGGTACAATGAAAAAGAGATAGACCTTTTTTCAAGAAAGGCTTTTTCTCTCTAAAGGAAATTTACAGAAAGGATGGTTACACTTGAGCTAGAGAGGATAAGCAAGACACACTGGGCATTCTGGCTGCCCCATGTCATGATGCTACCTACCTCTTGTTTGTTAAGTAGCATTTTGTTTAGAATGCGTTTTCTAAAAGATTTACTGAGGATCAAATTCCTGGAAGTCAGATTTTTAAAAAATGGGTGTGCCCCTTATAATACCAAAAGGAAGAGGGGAGAAAAAAGCACATGCTGAATCTTGCTTGGAAATGCCATTTTAGATAATGTTTCATAGAGAATTATATCAAATCAGTGTAACATGGGTATCTTATTTTTAAAATAAATAGAAAAAGATATAACTGCAGCTTGCTCTTCACTACAAGGGTAATTTTTATCTATGTCTCATAGAAAGTGGCAAAAGTAGTTGATGACAATATTAATGTGCCATCTAGCTTCAAACCCCTCAGCCCACTGCCATCCCTCAACCCACTGCCATCGAGGCATCCTGACTCACAGACAGACAGAATGTGAGTCGGACAGAATGACTTTCCCTGTGAGTTTCAGAGAATGTGATCTGTCCTGCAGTCGAAGGCCTCATCCATTGCCCCAGAGATCATCTGAGAGTTTCCAACTGCTGACCTTGATGTTGCGCATCCAATGCTTAACCCACTATGCCAATAATGAATAATAACAATGAGTATCAGCTGATTAGAAACAAAACCCGCCATAGGTTGGCTGTCCGTAAAGTTCCAATGCCTTATCATGTGTTGCTTCTGACCTTAACAACAAACATCATAAGTAATTTATGAATGAAGAATTTAATTTCAGGAATGAGATGTAACTTGTGTCAGGTGTCAGACGGAGTAGTGTTAAGAAATAAATAAGTCAGTCACTGGAATTGTAACCTCTTTCCTTAAGTCAGCAGACTAAATAAACGCTTCCTCATAGAATCACAAGGGACTCGGGTTGCATAGATTGTAACCAGCAGCTGCCCTGAGGGAGAAAGAAGAGTCTGTCTGCTCCCTTAAAGATTGGCAGCCTCAGAATGCCTCTGAGATTCTTCTATTCTGCACTAAGTCGAATAGACAAGATGACAGTGAATAGTTTTGTTTGTATTTTTTAAAGTTTTCTTAGAGTGTTGCTATATCCCCCACCCCCAAAAAAAACTAATTGCTAATTACTAATCAATGGCTAAAAACGAATTACAAATTCTTGTATCTCTATTCAGAGATCACAGCATCTTCCCTGGTAGTGCAGTGGGGTGAGACATTGACTGGTACTTACAGACTTGGTAGTTCATACTATCAGCCACTCCATAGGAGAAGGATGAGGCTGTCTACCCTCTTAAAGATTTACAATCTCAGAAGCCACAAGGAAACGTTCCACTTTATTTTATAGGGCCACTACGAGTTAGAATAGACTCAGTGGCACTGGGTGTCATCAAATAAGGACTAAGCATTCAAAACCACATGTGTGTAATTCTGAAGTGTCCACTTAACCCACTCCTGCCCCCACCCCCACCCTTTATTGACCATTAGAGGCAGTGAACAGGCTAGATATGCCAATTTATTAGACCTTTCCATGAGAGAAACTGAAATTTCTGTTGGGGGTCTCCAACATTCTAACGGGTCTAATGGGTCCTTGGGAGTGATTTTGCGATTACGGAAAATATTAAATACAGACAGACAGATAGCAGGGCACGGGGGCTCCTTGTCCCATGTCAGGACTGGGAGAGTGAACATGTTTTCGAATGGGTATATAAAATGGGTATATATATATATTACAGTCTTCCATAAGGCATGCACGTCATATAGCTAACATATGACATAGTTAATAGGTAATATCATAAGTAGGTATCGTAATAACCCAGCAATGTGGTAATTGTCTTGACTTTTGCTACTTGATGTCAACCCTCCTGAGCCCTCCACAAGGATAGCTATCTCTGATCAGTATCAGCAAGAGATGTCAAAACAGAGTTTGCTACATTTTATGGTGGGTCGGCTATAGAACCTGATTGCGTTTATCTTTAGAAGACCTTTAGGTATTGTGAATAACCAGACACAAGAATGATTCACCTTATATGCTAGCTCTTTTGCGACAGTTCCTTTATGGGGGTTTATTGGAGGGACTGTGTCCAGTCATGAGGATGTATATTAAGATTTATTTATATCTCAACGGTGAGAGTCTTTCCCCACCAGAGTCAGCTTTCCAGACTCATAATTGTGAGCATGAATAATTTAACTCTATTACATTCTCATCCAGACTCTCTGTTTACCACACATTTCTAAGTCTATGAGCACCATAGAGTAAAATATATCTAACATTAGTTGATCCATCATTTTAGATGATGTATCATCACTCTTGTTTGTTTCTTCGACAAATCTAGCGTTATGTTGTTGTTGTTGTTGTTAGTACTGACTCATAGTGACCCTGTGTACAACAAAACAACATTATCTGGTCCTGCACTATCCTAACAACTGCTTTGGTGATTTAGCCCATTGTTTCCGCCACTGTGTCAATCCATCTTGAGAGCCTTCCTGGCTTTCACTGTTCCTCTGCTTTTCTGAGCATGCTATGCTTTTCCAGAGACTGATCTCTTTTGACAATTTTCCTAAGTATATGAGAAGTCTCACCATCCTTGCCCTTAAAAGCAACCTGGCAAAAAAAAAAGCATCCTGGCCATACTTCTTCCAAGACAGATTTGTTTGTTCTTTTGGAGGTCCATATTTTCAATATTCTTTGCAAACACTATGATTCAAACCCATTAAGTCTTCGTCTTTGGTCTTTGCTATTCAATGTCCAACTTTCACATGCATATATGAGGCAATTGAAAATACCATGCATGGCTTGGGTCAGGGATACCTTGGTGCCCAGTATATGTTTGCCAATGGATAGAAGAAAATACACACTTTTTTTTTCTTAGTGGTATAGAGAGCTTCTGGGCAAGGAATCTTCATTTTCCAGAATAAAATCAATAGAAGGGGAGTATACTCACAGCCATTGGGTCGATGCCAATTTCTATAGCCTATAGGACAGGTACCTCTGCGAGTTTCCAATATTCTCTAAAATATTCTCATCTTTCTCCTAGAGAGTTGCTAGTGGGTTTGAACTGCTGACCTGGCAGTTAGAATTCCCATGCATAACCAGCACATCACTATCTCTGAGAACCTACTATCAAAATTCATCCAGGAATAAAGGGAACGATCTTTGAATCCCTGGGTGAGTCCAGTGGTTAAGGTGCTTGACTGCTAACTGAGTAGTTGGAGCTATAAGTCGTTCAGAGTACCTAGGAAGAGAGAACTGGCAACCTAATTCTAAACAATCAATCTTCGAAGTACACTTATAAATCCTACCTTCATAAAATCCCATTACATATGGAGCACATTTTAGGAGCACATTTTAGGAGCACAGTGTAACTCTGACACCATGGCTGCCATGAGTTGGAATATACTTGATGGCAATATTTTTCAAACTTATTTTTTTTAAACACATTATAATTAATAAACCCTTGAATATTTAAGAAATATGTGAGTAATTAAATATCACTCACACAAAAAATATCATTCATCACCAGAAAGATAAAATATTCTTCTGGCAAAAATCAAGACAAGCTTCTTCTGAAACTTTAAATTGTGTTAAAAGAACTCTCATCTCTCTATTTTCAGTTATCTTTTTTTCTGTAAATTTTTCCATTGCTTATAAATTTTCCTTTCTTTGTTCTAGTTGTCTTTTAATGAAAGTTCAAAACCTGTATAGGGCAAAGAGTTTCCCAATTCACTTGAATGCAAAACCAAAGAAATATTTTTGCAAAAGTGTAAAATGTGCATGACATGGACTGATTTACTTTCAGTAGTTTTATTGAAATATCATTAACATCTCACGATTCAATCATATTAAAGAGAGTTGTGCAATCATCACCACAATCAGCTTTAGAACATTTTATTCCTTCTTTTACACATCGCTATTGCCTCTCCACCACCCCACCCCTCGGCCATGCCCTCCTTCTAGGCCCCCGGTAATTGTTAATCCAGTTACTGTCTCCATAGCGTTGCCTGTCCTGAATTGCCTATATAGAAGCACAAACAAAATAAGGAAAAATAAACTGAAAACCTAAAGCACCCAGCAACAATGACCAAATAGGAAAGAGAAAACTTTCAATTGAAAAAAGAGCAGAGAATATAAAAAAAATCTGGAATAAATTTAAACTCGGTAAAAAAAAGTAGATCGGATGACAAGGTGTTATATTCCAGTCTGATTACTGCTACAGTAATCCACTTTACAATGTTCTCTTTCTGATATTGAGGTCACTCGCATCCCTAGACTGTGGTCAGAGGAGTTTCATTGGAGATCTGGTCCATGTAGGGCCCCTGCAAATGGATTTTGGGATTTCTCTATCATCCATAGCATTTGGGAAAACAGGGCATTTCGATTTTGAGCTCTGAAACCATTACCTCCTCGAGGTTTGGGTTTTATTATTTACAATCCTTGGATCACACAGGATGGTGTGTTTCTTCTGTGTAGACTCAGCTGTTCCCTCACTTAAATGGCGGCTTGTTTTAAGACAAGCCCTTAAGCCCTCACATGCTATTCATTCAGATAGCCAGGCACCATCTGATTTCTTTACCACATTTTTCTATAGCACTACTATCGCCAGCAATCTCAGGAAGGTGAATACTGAGTAAGGCCATGGCACAAGAACTAATGGTTCATGTATTAGGGCTGATGTCAAGTGACAGCTTAAAATCCATTCATCGATCTTGATTTGTATATGTACTTTATCGGCAGCAGGAAGCATGTGTTCATAAGAGGAAATGGAGTACTACATACTGTTGTTGTAGTTAGGTGCCCTGGAGTCAGTTCCAACCAGACTGACACTTTGTGCAATAGAACAAAACATTGCCTGGTCCTGTGCCATCTTTACAATCGCTGCCATGTTTGAGCCCATTACTGCAGCCACTGTATAAATCTGTCTCATTGAGGATCTCTGGCTTTTTTGCTGACCCTCTACTTTAATAAACATGATGTACTTAGACCCAGAGCCTGGTCCCTCTGGATAACATATCCAAAAGATAGCAGACAAAGCTTACCATCTGGGTTTCTAGGAGCATTCTGGCTGTACGTCAAAGATAGATTTCTTTGTTCTTCTGGCAGTGCATGGTACTTTCCGTGTTTTCCAACAATAATTGAAATGCACAAAATATTGACCAGGTTTTCCTATTGGTTACCCAGCATTCACTTGCCCTGCAGTAGAAGTGGTGCCCCAGAAGGATGATGGATAATGTTCTTCAACATAAAACAACAATTATGTCTCCAAGGTGAACCAGGGAATTATAAAAACCATAGATGCATGAATGGATTTTGAGTTTGCACTTATTTCTAGTTGATAAGAATAATTAGTTCTTGTGATATGACCATGCTTGGTAACATGAAGTGTGAAACTTGATGACATGACATAAATAATGTCCCCTCATGAAGACATTAATAAAAATATGGGTTTGGGGCAAAGTGTGGTGAAGAAACTAGATGGTGCCTTGCTGCCGCAGTTTCTGAGTAGGGAAAATGAACAAAAAACAAAACAGACACACACTCACACACACACAGACAATACAGGACTGCAGCACAAAATAGACACAAACAGAGATGGTACAAAACTGCAGCTCTGATGGACCACAACACTTTATTTTTATCTACTAAATACTGGCAGTGTGCCCAGATAAGTTTGCTATTCCCACACTTGAATTTCTCATAACCTTGACAGAGTTCTGTATCTCAGCCTGTACTGTTCCCAGGGAACACTGCTCCCAGGGAACACTGTATGCAACTGTTCCCCAAATTCCTTACTGTTTTCAGTTGAAGGACATCCTGCACTTGAATGTAAGCTGCCAGGGAGAAAAGGAAGCAGTTTACAAGAACCAGCTAGGACAGCCGTTTGCGACCTGTCCTAAACAGATACGCAACAGGAGACACGGTCCTCCATTCATGGCTCCTTCACCCTGCTACCAGAAAGAATAGAGTCTAGGTTTTCAAAGGTTGGTTTTCATACAGGCAGCCATTTAAGTAAGGAGTCATCTCAGTCCACATGGATGAAGGACACCAGTTTGTGTGATCCAAAGACTGCAAATGATACAATGTGAATATAAAGAAGTGAATGATATGTATGCTTAAATTGTAAAATTCTGGTTTGTAGAAGGCTATGGATGACAGTGAAAGCCTAAATTCCATTTGCAGGGTCCAAACATAGATTAAGTCTCTGGAGAACATCTTCTGATCACAGTGAGTGATTTGAATGCCCTGTCATCAGTAGTGTTGGAAAGTTGAATATGGCAGACATGGCTAGGTAAAAACGTAATATCTCCTTATCTGGTCTTCATTTAGACCAATTTTAAAGCTATTTCAGTATTTAAAACATTGAAGGGGAAATACACATGGATTAAATGCCTGGTAAATCCCCTCTGATCATAGACCAGGGATGTGAATACCCTTGCTATTATGCAAAATGCATCAAAGTGGATTGTTGCAGATGTTAGGTTAAAATTTAGCACCCTATCATTTGTTCTCCCTTATGATCCATTTAAATTTGTTCTAGTTTTAATATATTCCTCTTTATTTTTGATTGAAATTTTATGTTTTACTTTGTAATTTTTGGTTTGTTTTTTAATGTTTTTCTATGTATGAAATCCAGGATGGCTAAATACATAGACAGTAACAGGATTAATGGTTCCTTGGGGGCATAGCAGGAAATGTTGGGGGGAAATGGGGAGCTAATAATGATGCGTACAAGAATGAAGAAAATTTTCTAAAACTGATTATGATGATGATTGAACTATTGCATTATGTGATATACGAATGATAAGGCAACAGAACTGTTAAAAAATAAGTAAAGTGATTTTTTTTTCTTTTACTTGCTCAGGTGGTGCTATGGTTACACATTGTGTTGTTAGCCAAAAGATCAGTAATTAGAAACGACCAGCTGCTGTGTGGGAGAAAGATGAGGTTTTCAACTATTGCAAAGAGTTACAGTCTTGTAAACCCACAGAGGCGGTTCTACCCTGTCCCACATGTTTGCTATGAGTTGGAATTGCCTCAATGACAGTGAGTTTGGATTTGCAATGTTATTAAAAATATGTCTGAATGGGGAGGGAGGGAACATAACGAGGGGCTGATACCCAGGGCTCAAGTGGAAAGCAAATGTTTTGAGAATGAGGGCAACAAATGTATAAATGTGCTCGACACAATGGATGTATGTGTGGATTGTGATGAGTTGTACAAGCCTCCAATAAAATGATTAAAATTTAAAAAATATGTTTGATAATCTCTGAATTCTATTGAGTCATCTTTCTTTGGAATGAGCACATACATGGATATCTTCCAGTCAGTTGTCCAGGTAACTGTCTTTCAAATGTCTCGGCATAGATGGTGAGTGCTTCCAGCACTGAATTCTTTTGTTGAAAGATTTCAATTCATTTTCCATCAATTCCTGAGACTTTGGGTTTTGCTACTGCCTTCAGTACAGTTTGTAATTCTTTCATTAATACAACCAATTGTTAACAAAACTGCTGAACTTTTAACACTCTTTTTTTCTTTAGTTACTCCTTCTGCTTTCTTCTGGTGCGTCTTGCATTATCTAACACTTTGACCATAAAACCGTTCACTATTGCAACTTGAGGCTTGACTGCTCTCTTCCGAAATTTTAGCTTGAGAAATACTGAATATATTCTTCCATTTTGGTTTTCTAACTGCTGGTCTGTGCACATTTCATTTGTTTTGTATTCTTGGGATGTTCTCTGAAATTCTTTGTTTAGCCCTTAATTCATTATTCTTTTTGTTTGCTATGGCTACTTTATCGTCAAGTGAAAATTTCATAGTTTCGTTCAAAATCCACTTTTCTGTTTTCTTTATGCCTGTCTTTTTAATGACCTTTGCTTTCCTCAGTTTAGAATGCTTTTGCTGTCACCCTACAACTACTCTGGTCTTCTGTCACTGACTTTCAAGGTCATAGGTTTATTTTTTTAAATCATTTTATTAGGGGCTCATACAACTCTTATCACAATCCATACACACATCAATTGTGTAAAGCGCATTTGTACATTCATT
>NW_022111301.1:2890113-2894172 GCF_000313985.2 Echinops telfairi | reverse complement strand
GAGCACTGGGTTGAAGTCTGGTCTCTCTTTTCCTGTGGAAATATAAACAATACCCTCCCCTTGGGTGGGTTAGCGCCCCGTGCCCCTGCTACCCATTTCTTCCTTATTTTCATCATTTTTCCTCCCCAGTTGTCCACCATGTGCATCCCTGCATCTGATTTGGTCCCTGCCATACTACCCGGTCCTCACCCCAAGAATGTTTGTATACAGTAGCCTTTTCCCTATGCCCCCTTTGCATCTTTTTTTTTATCGCTTATTCAGCGGACTCATATTGTACTTGTCCTTTTGTGCCTGACTTACTTCACTTAGCATGATTTCCTCCAGCTCTTCCCATGCAGCGATGTGCTTCATACGTTCATCACTGCTTTTTAGCGATGCGTAGTACTCCATTGTATGTATATACCACAGTTTTTTAATCCAATCATCAGTTGACGGGAATTTGGGTTGTTTCCAACTCCTTGCAAAAGTGAACTATCCTAGACCCATCTGCGGATCAAATTAATGGCTTGAGGCAAGTGGGTTTCCAAGCTCTCCATTTTCATACTTCCCAATAAACATTTCTATAAATCATTGTACCGATAATAAGCAGTATAAATCAGTATAAACAAAGTAGAATCGGATACTAAATTCAGTTCTGAAAACAGTCAAGTTTAATCCTTGTTTAGCTTGTCTAAATTTTTACCTAAACTATTCTATTTATACAAAAATATGGGATTAGGTCTCTGATAGCATTAAACCAGGTCCAGTGATTCTGTCAGCCATTTTCCTTAAACAACATCGTTTCTGACAAATGCAAATGGTGATTTCTACCCCTGAGCTCAAAATATACATTGACAACATTCATTTTTGCCATTTTAAACAGGAATAACCAAAGACATCAACCAAACAGGTGAGGCTCATCAAGCCATTTATCTACCCTACCTTCAATTAAGCTGCCCTTCAATTAATCCCACATGTGTCCATTGGCTAGGTTTGCACAATAAACGTTAGCTATCACAGCCTGTATCATAAAAAAGCAATGATGCCTAAATGATGAAGTTATGATGCAATGTAGTCCTTCACTTTCAAATTCATATGTATACTTTTTTTCGATGTAAAAATTTTATATTATTAAAAGCAGAAATTTCCTAAAACAAATCTTCCCAAACTATTATTGTACTCACTAAAAGTCACATAATTTTGGTTTGTTTGTTTATAAACTGCTGTATAAATCCATAACAATAAATAATGCTATTGTACCCCTAATCAACTGGATTAAAGTGAGAGATTTATCTCTTTATTACCTTGATTTTTCTACTGCAGAAGATTTCAATTCAGTTATATCATACCTGTATGGCCAGATCAATACCAGGCCGGCTTCTAGCAGCAAGTGACCTTGAGTCTCCCCTCCCCGTGAGGAGCTGACCAGAGCTGGCTGAAACAACTAGCATCAAGTGGCCTTGAATCTCCCATACACACCTGCGGAGCTGACCAGAGCTGGCTATGTATCCTGTCAGCAGCTTTGCAAGGTTTTTTCTTTCTTTTACTCACGGCCTGTTTTGCTCATGGCCCGTTTTGTTCACTGCTCATTTGGCTCAGTGCCCGCTTTGTTTTTTGCCTGCTGCTCTGCACCTGGCACCGGCATGGCCCGTTTGGCTCAGTGCCCGCTTTGCTCTCGACCCTCCACTCTGCACCCGGCACAAATACACCCGGAACCAGGAAGACACCTTACATTCCAGAAACCCGGACATACCTGTCCATATATAAGCACCACCCCTGTAGCCTGAAGTGTGACTCCCCCAGCCCAGATGTGGGCTGTGGGACTTCGCCCAGGCTGGGTTTTTCTCCCCAATAAAGCCCTGTTTGTTCCAATTCGACTGATTTGGTTTCTGGCGCCTCTCAACTACCTTACAATACCTTCTAAGATTTTCATTTTTGCCAATATAGTCATATTAGGCAATATTCTTTAAATATTTGGCTTAAAAAATTAGGCAAAATACTTGACCCTTTTTTCTTATTCACTGTTTGATGAGGCTGTGGCTGCACTAGCCTTTCATCTACATCTTTTCTCCTCTATCATTCCTTTTCTGATATGTGTATTCTTATTTTACATCTATTTGTAAGACAATAGTTATGTATAATCCTCATGAACTTTTATAGTTTGTTTGTCATGTGGAATCATGAAAACAAAGGAGTTGGGGAAGATGTTTAGGTGGTGATTGTTCTTATCACAAACCTAGATCAACCCTTCCCCCCACCTAGCCCATGTCCCATATCTATCCTACATCTCATTCCCATTGTTTTTGGTATTTCCAATTCAGGAGAATCACCAGTGCATCCTCCTTGAGTATTGCTTCTGTCATGAACATTTCAGGATGCAGGTTCTCCCCCACCACTACTACCTTCAGAGCTTTTTCTTATAATTTAAAATCAATTCTTATACTTTGTCTTCTCATAACTCATTTTGGCTTACATGAATTTAAAAAATTAAATATATATAGTATGTTTCAATTGCATTCCTCTACCCTCATTTGTTTATTAAAATTTTATTCAGCAGCTGGTCTGATGTTTTTTATGTGTCTCTCATCACTGAAGTATAAGTAAATATTTCACTTAACAGTATTTCAGTATTTTACTTTTAAAATAGTTAATCTATTCATAGTTTTACTTCCCACCAATGCTTGTCTAAATAGTTCTTCTATAAATGTAACTATTTTATATTGTGCTTATTTAATTTTATGCCCCTTAAAATGGCAATATGTGTATATGAAGGGGCTTAATTTGACCCAGGTTTGGTTAAGAGCGTCTCACATTCATCAACGTTCTGCAGATCTTTTGTTTCCACTGACATGGACTGGATTGCTTATCTAGCCCATAGGCATCCATTTCCTTTGGACTTGTGGTGTTTTGCATTTTATTGAATTGATGACATCTGCTAGGCAGGGTCTCTGATTCTGATGAAATTCCACAGAGAATTGCAACTATATCTAAAGTGATTGCTTCTCCAATGATTCTCATTCGTCTGTGTTGTTGTTATGGGTCACTGAATCCATTCTGAACCATAACCACCCCCACCCCCACAAGTACCACATAATCACATAATGAAACACTGCTCTGTGTTTAGCCATACTCACAATCATTCCTATGCCTGTGCCCATTGTTGTAGCCACTGGGTGAATCCATCCCATGGCAGGCCTTCCTCTTTCTCTTTGTTCTTCACCGTACCCAACATGACGTTCTTCTCCAGAGACTATTCTCTCCTGAAAACATGTCACAATATCCTTACCTTTAAGGAATACTCTGGCCATACATCTTCAAAGCCAGATTGGTTTGTCCTTTTAGCAGCCCATAGTACTTTCAAAATCTTTCAACAGAGCCAAGATTCAAATAATTGATTCTTCTGTCTTTCTTATTCAATGCCCACCTGTCATATGCATAGGAGGCAATTGAAAATAACATGACTTGGGGCAAACCCAAATTAGTCACCAAAGTAACATGCTTGGTTTTCAATACTCTAAATAAGCCTCGGGCAACAAATTTCCCCAAAGGAATGCATGCTTTGATCTCTTGCTTGCTGCCCCCGTGAGCACTGACTGTAGAGTCAAGCAAGACAAAATCCTTGACATCTTCAAACTTTTCTCCATTTATCATGATGTTACCTATCCGTCCAGTTGTGAGCATTTTGGTCTTTTTTGCTTTGAATCATAAATCATCCTGAAGGGTGCAGTCCTTGGTCTGCATCAGCATGTGTCTCAAGTCCTCCTCACTTTCAGCAAACAAACTGTCCTTTCAATTTTTCTATTCAGCACTATGACTTCATCCTTTCTTCCAATTTCTATAGCTACTGTGTGATTAAGATCAAGTTTCAGTCTTTTGTGACATCCACTTTGATCTGTCCTGTCTTTTTTTTCTTTTTTTTTAACATTTTGTTAGGGGCTCATACAACTGTTATCCCAATCCATACACACATCAATTGTGTAAAGCCCATTTATACATCGTTTCTCAAAACATTTTCTCTCCATTTAAACCCCCGACATTAGGTCCTCATTTTTCCCCTCCCTCCCCGCTCCCCCCTCCCGC
>NW_022111301.1:2820336-2889009 GCF_000313985.2 Echinops telfairi | reverse complement strand
GATGGCCGCTTGATTACCTTCAAGCCTTTAAGACCCCAGACGCTATACTTTTTGATAACCGGGCACCATCAGCTTTCTTCGCCACATCTTTTTGGTGACACTTTGCGTTCTTCATGAATGTTGTTTTTCTGTTATTACTGTACAATGCATCAAATCTGTTATTGAGATGTTCTCAAAATTCAGGTGGGACAGACGCAGAATTGTATTTTGGCTCACTTTGATTTAAATTTTTTCTTCACCTTTATCTTGAACTTATGTGCAATTGATGGTGTGTTCCACAGTCAGCCCAGGCTTGATTTTAGTTGCTGATATTGAACTTCATCATGTCTTCACATAAATGTAGTCAATTTAATTTCTGTGAAGTCCATGTGTATAATCATCATTTGTCTTGTTTTCAAAAAGTATTTGCTATGCACATGTCATTGGTCTCCAGCTTCATTTCTATCACCGACTCCATATTTTCCAACTGTGTAATATATTCATATTCCTTCCAATTCCTCTTTCTTTCCAATCTTTGCATTATAATCGCCTATGAGTTTAAAGGCATCTTAATTGTATATTTGATCAATTCCCTAGTGGATACATTAGCAGAATTCTTCAATTTCTCTATCCACCACTTGTCTCTCAGTTTAACATCGTGTGATGGTTTGTTTGTTGTTCTGATGCTGGAAGCTATGTCCCTGGTATTTCAAATGCCAGCAGGGTCACCCAGAGTGAACAACCTTCAGCAGAGCTTCCAGACAAAGAACATCAAAGGAAGAAGGACTTGACTGCCCACTTCGAAAGAAGTAGCTGCTGAAAACATGCTGTATAGCTTAGAACCATCTTGTTTGCAATCTCTCTAAATTCTTGGTTGGCATGACATTGATCAGAAATCAAGGTTATTCAATGAACATTTGTCTTTCTCCATATAAGTTCAAAGGAAACAGCACAATTGTATTCAGATTCCATGGGTCCTTTTTAACTATAATAAATACTTTACCTTTAGAAAAATTGAGGCTTCAGAAAAGTGGAAGATGACAATTAACTAGGAAGTCTACCTCAATTTTCCAATACCCTTCCCATTCTAATGCACCTTGATATATGAGGGAAAAAGCAACTTTTTTTCTTTCTTTTTTCCCTCCAACGCTAGTATATTGACTTAGAATAAGGACCAAGGCAAGAAAGTAACTCATTCGCTGGCAGCAAAGCACCAGCCAGAACATATTTCAAACGTATTGAGTTTGCCATTAAGCTTTTAGACATCCTTTAAAAGACATAGCTATCTCCCACTGATGACTCTAGCATTTATTAAAGAATGGACTAAAAAAATTATACATATGGATAAAATCATTTTTATTATTAATTAAGCTAATTGGCGAGTGTGACTTTAAGAATACGACTTTGTAGACTTAAAATATGTCACCTCAGGATTAAACAGAGAGAGCCACGCAGAACTGACAGAGCTAAATAATATCCTATAAATGCGTCCATCAAGCACACTTCCTGCAGATTGTATGACCTCACAAGGGAGTTGGGAGTGTCTGAAGCCATCTGTGATAATTAGGTTATATTTCGATTTAGCTGTTTCTCTATTCTTAGTGGCTTGGCAGCAAAAGTTTGTTAATGCCCCATGATACGACTGAAAACAAAGTAATCAACTCATGTTGGAATCTAACATGAGCAACCAAGCAGTTGTAAGAAGTTTTCAGTAGATGGTAATTGATGAGAAATTTCATGAAGGTGGTGGCCTACACCTATTTAAGTAGACACTGTGGGGAGAGTCTGTCTTTGCTAGTCTGGGTCCTGCCTCTGGCTTATTAATCTCTGGTTCTTTGAACTTGAGGCCACAGACAGCTATATTGCCTGTAGAATCGGTGAGCTATCATATCCACATATCTTCCCTGTTGACCTTCTATTCATCTACCTATACATCCCCCAGCTATAGTTTCCCTGTTTATCTTCCTGCTTCTTTGTTTATCATCTGTGGCAGGTATACATGTCAGAACAAATCTCCAGCTTACCATCTAACCCAATGCCTTGAAAAGGACTGAACTGCTTCTACAACTGTGTGAGGCACTTTCTGGAGATACATTTCATTCTTTTTATGTATATAAGCGTCACTGGTATTGTTTCTCTAGAGAAGGCAGTCTATCACACTTGGTATTACAAGTGGTTCTAGCAAAACAAAATCATAAAACTGAATTTGTGAAATTGTTTCATAAGTTTTATTAGACCTCAAGGCACTGAAAATGCTGCCTCCATTAACTCTGGCTCTGTTCATGTGGCTAAATCTGCCGCTATTAGTAAAGAATATGCTCTTAAACCTTAGCATGAAATGGCAATGTTATTTCCCAAAATAACCCCACCAGCACACAACGCGAGAAGTGAGGTGCTGGGTGATTTTGTGTTTGATATTTTTCATTGATTTTATCAGGATGAAAAGTGTGTGGCATTTGGCTCTTTGGTAACAGTGACAATAGACCAAGTAGTAAAGGAATGAGAGGAGCCCAGAGATTCAGAGGCACATATGAGGTACTAAAAATAGTCTCAAATTTTACATTTGTGCCATTAAGGAGTCTTACACTTTGCAGTTGAAAGTTGTTATTGCCATAAGACCCCAAAACACAGACTAATATCACAAAAGTGTCTGGATTAAAACACTAGCTTGATTCAACCACCTACAATGGTGGTTGACGTTACAGTGGATTAGAAAGAAATGGGGCTCCACTTGGAATAGGCCATATAGGTCGATGATAAGGGAGAGGAGGATACTCAGCCTCTTAATTTCATGAAGTTACTTTAGCCAACAGAGCTATCTCTCCAATCTGAAGATGTTAATCTATTAACAATAAAACCATGGCTCCCTTTATCCATACATGAGGAGATTAGCCAAACTTTCCATGCTGCTATGGCACCTGGGGCTGTATCTGGAGCATTCATTACCTGAGTCAGATACCTTAAGAACATTGCTGAGAGTTCCCCCCAAATATCCGCACTGCCCATTAGTGTGCGATAATATCGAGTCCAACCCTCATCTCACAATGCAAACGGGTTACAGAAGGCATGATCTGCTACCAGAAAACACATAGATCAGAGATACAAAGGGCTAGCCAAAGTTGAGGCACAGGGCTCCCTGAAGGATATCCACTCCAGGGGCCAGAACTTTATGTGAGGCAGGTTTAAGTACACTTCCTACCACATAGACTACAACACCAAAACTATTACAAAAGGCACAGTTTTAAAATTATTTGAGGTATACAAAGAAACATCTATACAGCAGCCAAGATGTTTACAGACAGGAGGGGAGGACAATGTCGGGAACATGAAGTAAGTGATACGTTTGCAGACTGCTGCTTCTGCAGCCTTCTCAGAGAATATGAAGCAAAGTTTTATCCCAGGTGGAGAGACGGGCCAGATGCTGCTTCAAAGAATCTTTGATTCCTATTTTATGTAAGTCAGGTTTGACAATGGTAACTTCCCTAATTGATTTAAAACCCATGATTGCAATGTGGCTGCTTTGGTACCATTAGAGTAGGGGCCAAATGGCAGCCCTTAATTGACAGAAAAAGGTGGGTTAGGTTAGTGTAATCGTCAAAGAGAGTCAAAGTAGGAATCAGAATAACAAGACTCAGATGGTGTTGGCTACTTAGCGTGTCCCTTGGAGTGAAATAGAGAAGGAACCAACGAATAGTCACTTTATTTATACAAGCCACAGATTCCAGGTCAGGGGAATGGCAGTCTAACTGGAATCATCAAAATAGAAAGTCATGGCCACTCAATCAATTCTCAGACTGGAGCTAGTTTACAAATCCACAACTTACTTGAAGAAGGACCCCACTATACTGTTAGTCTTTCTTCCATGTCTTATCCACTAGATACTGTGGCCTTTTAACAGAGTGATTGTTTGTTGGGGAAAAGGAAATAATCAGTTTTCTGAAGTAACCGGTTACTGGACACTGGCTCTGAAGTGAAATTAATTTCAAGAGATTCAAAATATTCTGAAGGCCCACCAGTCAGAGTGGCAGCCTATGAAGGTCAAGTTATTTATGTATTTGATAACCTCCTCCATTTTATTGGGGGCTCTTACAACTCTTGTTATAAATCACACATCAATTGTATCCAACATGTTAGCACTTATATTCCATCATTCTTTTCTAGACATTTATTTTCCATTTGAGCCCTTGGGATCAGCTCTCCTTTGTTCCCCTCCCCCACCCCTCCTGGCCCCCTGAGAGATTGTAGATTGCTAATTATGTTCCATTCCCACTCTAACCTCTGTCTCCCTTCCCCTCTGGGTTCTGCTGTTCTTCCCCCTGGCTGGGGATGTGTGGTTATGCGCTATTCATTGCGATCAGTGCCCCCCTCCCTCCCCATTCCTCTCCCCCTCCCCCCTCCCCTTTCAGTATCACTATTCCCATTCCTGTTCCTGGGTTCCATGTGTTGTGAGTTTGATCTCTTGCCTGTACCTATGTGAGTTAGTTACTTGTGCCAACCTGGACGATAATCACATGTGGTGCTGGTTGAAAGGCGGAGGGATAAATGGGTGGTGAGCCTCGCCTTTCTAGTTCTCGGGTCTCTTGCTTTGTGATGGTCGCACCAGGGTGCAGCTGCCTTAGCAGTTCCCTGCTTCAGCTTGCAAGATTGACGTCCTACAAGACATCCCCAAGGACAAGCCACATGGACCTATCCTGATGCAGCCCTGGGTGCTGGAGCAGCCTTGTGGAGACCCCTGCTAGTGCTGAGATGCTTACTCGTTCACTGACTCGGTTTTCCTCCTACAGTTGGCATCATTGCCTCTGTTTTGTGAGGTGGAGGACCTTGTGGACTGGTGTTGGGTTAATGGGTTAATGTTGGACTTGTGGGCTTGGGCAGCATTGGGTTGGGATGTTTTTGTGATGCACATTTTCTTTACATAAGACTCTGTCTTATACATGAGTTGCTGTGGATTTGTTTCTCTAAAGTACCTAGACTGATACACTCTGTACATGCTCCTGTCTAGTCTAGATTGGGAGGCGGCATTGAGGTCGTGAAAGCGGGGGTGAGAAGGCCTCCCAGAAAAGTTATTCATGGAATTTTAGCTCAGAATCATCTCAGTGGGCAGCACATATTTGAATCGGCCCTAAGGTTCTTTCCTCAATTATCAAGGCATAATTAGAATATAAGTACTCAGCAACTGGCAGAATCACCATATTGAAACCTGACAACGGAAGTAAGGGTTGTTATGGTATGAAACGTCAAAGGTAAGTCATTGTATCTATCTCTGCCTTGGAGAACAGTATATCAAAAGCAGTACTGCATCCCTGAAGGGACTGCAGAGATTAGTGCCACCATCAAGGTCTTGAAGGATGCGGTGGTCGTGATTCCTACCACAGACCCATTTAACTAGCTAATTTGGTTAGTGCAATAAACACGAGTCTTGGAGAATGAGAGTGGATTATTATAAATTTAACAAGATGGTGACTAATTTCTGCTGCGGTTCCAGGTGTGGGTTTCATTGAACAAATTATTACCTCTCTTGGCACTTGCTATGCAGTTATTGATTTCTCCTGTGCCCTTTTTTTCAAGTTCAATTTCAAAGGACCACCAGGAAACATTTGCCTTCAGCTGCCAAGGACTATCATATGAGGGGGTACCAAACAACAACACAATGGAATTTTTTTCAAAGATATGTTTTTTTTTAAATTCAAAACAACCTTAAAGAACACTTCATTACACATAATACATTTGTCAAATCTGCAATTCCATTCACAGAAACATTTAAAAACTCATCTGTTTTGATGGCTGACAGCACCTCCTGGGATTTTTCCTTCACCTTTTTTACATCATCAAATGACTGTCCTTTCCTGTCCCTTTTTATTCATTGAAAGAGAGTAAAAAGAAGTTGCACAAAATGAGGTCAGGTGAGTAAGCTGTGTGTGCCAAGAGAAGAATCCTGTTTTTTGCCCAAAACTGACGCACTGAGATGGCTGCATGCACAGGTGCATTGTCATGGTGAGAGAACCAGTCCCCCGTGTGCCACACATCAGGCCTTTTCGGACACACATGGTTACACAATCTGTTCAGAACCTCTAACTAGCAAGCTTGATTAACAGCCTGACCTGGTGCAATGAATTCCAAATGCAGTACACCCGTCACAGTAAACAAACAGATGTGTATCATCTTGACCTTGATTTCACTGGAGAAGCTTTTGTTGGCCAAGGTGACCATGGTGTCTTCCACTGGCTTACACAGCGATCCTATTCATTCCCAAAATTTCCGTTAACATTTGCTAAACCGAGTTCCAAGATAGTCCAGATAACTTCCCCATCTCTTCAATGATCTGTCCTCAGGGCTGGACACAAGTGTACATGTTTTGATAACCTTTTCATCTGTCTGGGAAGTTGGTAGATGTCCAGAATGTGATTTGTCATCAATTGACATTACACCTTTTTTTTGAAATGAGAAAATTACATTTGAGTTTTTTCCATAGCACCTTCCTTGTAAGCTGCGTTCAACATCACCACCATTTCTGGGGCATTTTCCCCAAGCAGGCAAGAAAAATCTCCCAGCAGGACACTGTTCTCTTTAATTTTCCATCACAAAAAACAAGCTTTGTGTGAAACTGCTTTCATGAAAAAATTCACTGTGACCAGAGAGAACCTTCCCAGGCGATGCTACTGAGTGCATTAACTCAGAGCAAGTTTCTGGATGCTCACCTAGCAGGGAAAAATTCATACTACAAAAGCTCTCCTCTGCCCAGCACAATTCAGGGTTTTCTTGGGTACCCCCTCATATAACACTGTCCTTTCTCAGGGTTATGTTACCTCTCTACCACTGGGTCATCATTTAGTCCACAAGGAGCTTGTTTTTCTTTTTATTTTTTTTACCAAGGAGGACGTGGGATGCGAAGCGCGGTCGCGGAAAAAGAACTTGTTTTTCTTTCCACAAAATGTCTCACTGTTCTATGACTTTGATGATATTCATGCTGAGGGACTTAATAAGGGAGAATTCTCCATCTAAAACATCTACATACTAGAGGGTGGGAAATTAACCCGACAAAGATACAGACACTTTTAACTCTTTTAACTTTTAAATGTCTAGAAGTTCAGTGGTGTGAGATATGTGTAGATGTGTCAACTATAGTGAAGAATAAGGTATTGCACACAGACCCTCTTACAACTGAAATATAAAGTCAACACCTGGTGGGCCTCTTTGGGTTTGGGAGGAAGCGCATACCTCATTTGGGTGTGCTACTCTAGTTTATTTATCAAGTGACTTTACGAGCTGATGATTCTGGGTGGGTCCAAGAACAGCAGGCTCTGCAACACATTCCCAATGCTATGTAGTTTGCTCGACCACCTGGGGCATAGGACCCAGTTAATCCAATTGTGTTTGAGAGGTCAGTGCCAGATAAAGGTGCCGTTTTGCATCATTGGCAGGTCCCAGTGGTGAATCACAGCTTAATCCTTTAGGGTTTTGGAGAAAAGCCCTGCCATCCTCTGCAGACAGTTATTACCCTTATGAAAAACAGCTTTGGGTTTCTGCAGGCACAATAAACTGTTGAATGTGACTCTTCTGGCCAAAGTGTCTAACTCCTACTAAACAACATTGTCCTGCATAGGTCTTGCAAGAAGTTGGTGAGAGATACTGATAAAATCCATGTGTGAATCGTTGCTAACAGGCTACCTGTGATTTCTTTTCTGCGACATATAAAACGGAAACTCTGAGAAACAGGAAGGAGGTATCTCACCACTAGCAAGAGCCAGGAATGAAGTGCATCCCATGGACTCAGGGATCTCTATGCAATGAACCTCCTTGATCCAGAACACAGCTGTGGCATCACAGGAACAATAGCATAATCAAGAGCCAGAACATGAAACAGGCTGATGGGATTCCCAGCCCACCAAGCAAGTAAAACGGAGTGTTTTAGAACAGAAGGCAAATGTGTGGATTGGGTTGCCTGTGGGCATTCAATTGGAGGATCTGGACTTTCTTATCCACAGTGGTGAACCTGAATGCTTTTGGGCTGAGGCTTACTGAAGTGGGGCACCTCTGGGAACTCAATTTGGGGGGCTGAATTTGCTGACCCACTGAACTTGACCTGAATACCTTCGAGTTGAGGGTTGCAGTAGAGTGGCATAACCTTTGGACAGTGACTCTTAGACCTGAAAGGACTTTGTAGAAAGTCCTCATGAACAACTATCCTGAGCATTTCTCACTTGCATGCCAACTAGCTAACTTTCTCGATACACCCTTTCATCGTAAATATAGAATCTAGAGCTAGGAGTGCAATAATTTTATTTGAGTGAACACAGATTACTCCTGGGTCTTGGTAGAAGGTGAATGCCTCACCATGGACCATCACATCACATGTGGCCTGAGCTGCTCATCATGAACTAAGTGTTGTCTGATCCACAGAGTCATCAAGATGGACGTGCACCACAGGACTCCGTTGTTAAATGGAAGTGATATTTAGGAAGTTGAGCTAGAACAGGACCTGGAGGTACTAGTAAGCTGCATGAAGAAGGGGCCCAAATGCCACTTGTTCTCCACTCTTGTGACAATACTGTCTTCCTGGCCTGTACCTATGACCTCATGGAGAGCTCCTTCCCATCAGTTGACTAAGGAAGAGAAATGAGTGCTTTGTTTACAGGTGACTTTGCAACATATGCAGGTGCTACTATAAAGTAGACAACGACAGCATTGCAACCACTTTCCGGAACCTTCCTGAAGGACTGCTGTGAAAGTAAATCCTCCCAGTGAGCAGAACTTTGAACAGTACACCCGATTGTTCATTCTGCTTGGAAGCAGAAATAGTTATATGCTTGATTGTGTATTGCAGTGGCCGGTGGGTTCGTGTGATAATCAAGGATTTAGAAGAAACATGTTTAAAAAATTGGTGGCAAGGAGATATGGGGAAGAGGTGTGTGGATGGACCTCTCTGAAAGGAAAAAAGAGTGCAAATATTTCTGTCTCATTTGAATGCTCACCAAAAGGTTGCCTTCTCAGAAGAGGACTGTAACAATCAAGTGGTTTCCATTCTTATTATACTACTCTTGTCTTTGCCCAATGAGAGCACGAGCAAAGTGGCCATGGTGGCAGGGTTATAGGTTATGCATGGGCTCCGCAAGCTGGACTTTCACTTACCAGATGTGATGTGCCTACTTCCATTGTTGAGTGTCCAATCTATCAGCAGCAGAGACCAATACTGAGCCCAACACTTGGAACCATATCAACCAGCAATCTGGTAGCAGGTTGAATTACACGGACCACTTTCACCATGGAAAGGGCAGTGCTTCATTCTTCTTGGAATAGACTCTTCTCTGGATATGAACTTTCCTTCCCTGCATGCAGGACTTCTGCCCAAACTACCCCTCATAGCTTTATAAAATGTCTTATCCACCATGCCTGCATATATATGGAAAACATGACCAAAAAACAAGGGAGTTACTTCACAGCAAATGAAGGGGTAAATGAGCCTATACTCATGGAATGCACTGGTTTTGTCATATGCCTTATCATGATGAAGAAGCTGTATATATATATATATAAATATATATATATATATATATATATGCCTTCTAAAGATAATTACAGTGTCAGGTGCAATAATTTTTTTGGATTGAATCAAGGTTTCCCAGAAAGCTGTATATGTGTAAACCAATGTAAAACCTATGGTGCTGTTTCTCCAATAGCCAAGAGTCATAGGTCCATGATCGAGGAACGGAAATGGGAATGGAAGAATTCCCTACTCCTACATGTGATTCACCAATAAGACGTCTGCTTCCTGTCATGGAGGCACTATGCCTTTTCATTCGGGAAGTCTTAGTTCCAAAAGGAGGAATACTCTCACCTGGAGACCCAACATCGGTTTGGTTGAACTGAAAATTAAAAGTGATGTCTGCTAACTTGGACTCCTTATGACTCTGGATAAGCAAACAAAACAGACCATTACTGTATTGAGTGGTGTGATGGATCCTATAACCAATGATGAATTTGATTACTGTTACATAACAGGGGGGGGAAGAAGACTATTCCTGGAATCCAAGATATTCCTCATGTTGGCTTATAGTGCCACCATGTTTTGTGATTAAAGTAAATGGTGGACTTCAGCAGCCCCAGTCTGACATGATTACTAGTGGACCAGACTCTCCAGGAATGAAGATTTGGTACATCACCATGCAAAGACCCCAAAGCAGCCAATGTCTGTGTTGTGGGCAAACATATCATGGAAGGGGTAGTTGATCAAGGTCATTCTAAATGTCAGTTACGGTCATGTGATCAGTTGCAGAAAATAGGAATGTAATTGTCTTAAGTACTTCCTTTTCTTCTCCCCCAGGGAGAGTGAGTGCAAACGCACTACCACAATTTATGCAGTCGAGTTTTCCACATTTGGGGAAATCGCAGGGGTCAGCACATCCGAAGTGCAATGGATAAGCCTTGCCTGGGGAAAACCACCTTCGTGATCATGGTGTCTCCCCTGTCAGGTAAGTATGAGTACCTCCTTTTAAGCTTTAAATATTCTTGTTTTGTTCACTCATAAAATATGAACTATAGATGAGATTAGCGTGCTTTCAGTTGTATGCATGCTAGTTGTATCATGTTAGGTACAAGTATGACTTTATTGTCGTCTGACCCAGAGAATTGAACCAGACTGGGATTACCCACACCTGCGACTGTGTGAGCCAATTTCTTAATATATATTTAGAGATGGCCATAGAGATAGGGGTATCTCACTTTTTTTGCTGCTCTAGAGAAACAAGTCTATCATATTGTCCTACAAGGTATATATTTGCCTTTGAATCAAACAAAGCAAGAAGCAGAATAGAGTTGGTTATATTTTAATTTCCATACCTCAAAACGAGAAAAAAAGCCATTAATCACAAACATCAATTAATAACCATAACGTGGAATCAAGGGAAATAGAAGCCTTCAAAAGAGAAATGAAATCCATAAAGATCAATGTCTTGGGCATTATGACATGAAATAGACTGGTATTAAGTAATATTGAAAGCAATATATTGAAAACAATTCAGAAATACAGTAAGAACAAGGAAATATCTCACCACACACCTACCAAAAGGTAAATAAATAATCTCACTGGATGGTAATGGGCAAAATGCAACAGTGAAGCGACCAAGAGTAACAGAATGAATAAGAAAATAAGACCCATCGACATGCGTCATACATAAACACATCTCAGAACCAGAAAAGCATACCAAGGCAATGACAACAACCCCCCCCCCTCAAAAAAAAGCAAGTGTGGAAATAAGAGTAGGTGTGATCTGTGATAAAAAAGACTTCACAGAAAGTAGCATAATTACATAATGAGAACAGACACTACACAGTGATTAAAAGAATAATAGCTCAAGAGGATATAATCATAATAAACGTATATGCACCCAATGGAAGACATTAATCAAATCCTTGCTGAATTGAAGAGAGACATAGACAGTTCGACAATAATAATGGAGACTTCAATATATCACTCTAAAGAACTGGCAGCTGATCAGGAAATAAACTCAATAAAGACACAAATAGCTCAACAACACAACCAACAAATTTAACTTTCTAGATGAGTGGTTCTCAACCTTCCTAATGCCTCAACCATTTAATAGAGTTCCTCATGTTGTGGTGACCCCCAGCCATAAAATTATTTTCATTGCTACTTCATAACTGTAATTTTGCTCATGTTATGAACCTTAATGTAAATATCTGATATGCAGGATGTATTTTTATTGTTACAAGTTGAACATAATTAAAGCCTAGTGATTCATCACAATAACAATATATAATTATATATTGTGAAATATTTATTTCTAATTGCAAATAAATGAAATTTTTTCTTGAAGCATGGTGTAGCATGGGTAACAGTCTTCATGCCAGGTACTTGTATGTGGGCGCATCGGCAGGTGGGCAGACCCAGCTGGAGATGGATAGAGGAGCAACGTTTCAGTTCTTAAGACCATCAGAAAGATGCATTTTCCGATGGTCTTAGGTTAGGTGACTACAGTGAAAGGGTCATTCAACCCCCAAAGGGGTCGCGACCTACAGGTTGAGAACCGTTGTTCTAGACATGTACAGAACACTCCATCCAACAGGAACACAGTGCATGTTCTTCTCCAATAAACACAAATCACTCTCAAGAATAGAGCACAGATTGGGCCACAAAGCAGGCCTTAACAAGTTTTAAAAATTGAGATTTTACAACTTATATCGACAGATTACCATGCTAGATGCTACAAATCAACAATAGAAGGAACAGATATATAAAGACAATCACATGAAGATTGAACAATGTCCTACTTCAAAAAGACTGGGAAATAAATCACTGAAGACCTGAAATTAATTTTTTTTTCTTGAAACAAATGGGAATGATAATAAGACATATCAAAGTATTTGGGACCCAGCAAAAGCAGTCACTAGTGCTCAATTTGTAGAAATCAACACACTCACAACCAAAGCGAAGAAAATTAAAATCAATACCCAACACAGTAGCTTCAGCAGCTTTGAAAGGGCAGCAACATAAACCCTCCAACAAGAGAAGAAATCAAATGATCAGAGCAGAAATAAACAAACTGGAAAACAATGGGAAAAAATCAACAAGACAAGAAGCTGATTCTTTGAAAGGTTTAATAAAGTCAACTGACCACTGGTAAACATAAGAGGGGAAAAAAGGTGAAATTACTTAAAATAAGAGATGAAAACAATGACATCACAAGAGATCCAAATGAAATGAAATAAAAATAATAACACACTATTATGAAAAATTATACTCCAACAAATGTGACAATGAAGAAGAAATGGACACATACTTTGAAAGGCATCATGCACTCACACTAATGAAGACAGATGTCGAAAACCCAGCAGACCCATAACGAAAAAAGGAGAGAAATCATCAAGAAAATTCCAATCAAAAAATGTCCAGGACCAGATAATTTCACAGAGGAATTCTACCAGCATTCAGAGAAGAGCTGTCACCAATCCTACGAATACTATTCCGGAAGATTGAAAAAAGACAACAAACTCCATCTTATTCTATGAAGCACGCATAACCCTGACACCAAAACCAGGCAAAGAACTGCAGACCAATATTCGTTCACAGAGATGCAAAAGTCCTCAATGAACTTTGGACAATAGAACCCAAAACATGGAAAACAATTACCAAGTAGAATTCATACCAAGTATGCAAGGGTGGTTCAGCATTCGAAAATCAATGAGTGTAATCCACTACATAAATAAGACAAAGAATAAAAACCACATGATTGCATACAGAGATGCAGAAAAGGCATTGGGCAATATCCAACACCCATTTCTGATCAATACAGTCAATGAAATAAGGGGAACCCCTCAACATAGTAAAGGCTGTTCATGGAAAACCAACAGCCAACACTATGCTTTCTGTCACCGCTCTTGTTCAGCATTGTACTGGAAGTCTTAGCCAGAACCGTTAGACAGCAAAAATAAATCAGGGGAATACAAATAGGCAAAGAAGAAATGAAATGTTCTATTTTCAGACAATATCATTCTATAGAGAGAGAGAGCACAAAAGATTCCACTACAAAAACTGTTGGAGATAATGCATGGATTCAGCAAGGTAGCAGGATACCATGTTAACATGCAGGAAGCAATTGGATTCCTGTATACCAGGGAAGAGAGCTCTGAAAAGATATTTCAAAACAAAACAAAACAAAAATATTCACAATAATCACATGTGGTAATTTGAAGATTTTGTGTCAATTAAACTAGCCTGATTGCAGGTAGAGTTTGGCTTATAAATCAGATCACAGTCTGATGTTTCCTTAATGGCATTACTTTGTCATAAGAAGGACCCTGTGAACCTTCTCCTCTTTCTCCACCTTTACCTTCTCTCTCCTGGGACTGGGCCACTGATCCTGAGAGCTGCAGGTTCCCTGTCATATTTCTGCTGACCTTGGATCACCACAATGAAACTCACTGGCCTGGGATCTTCCTGCTTTCAGCATCATTGAATGTGGCCACATGAGTCGGAAGAGGGACTTACAGATTAGTATCAGACTTATGGACCTGAGTTGGACTGAGCTGGGATGCTTTCTTGATACATAATTTCTTCTAGATATGAAACTCTTTCTTGTACATATATGCATATCACAGCATTTGCTACTCTAGTTAACCTAGCTTAACACACCACACAAAAGGTAAAATACATAGGAATAAACATAACCACAGAAACAAAAGACCCAAACAAAGAAAACTACAGAACACTATTACAAGAAACAAAAAAAGATCCACATAAGCGGAGAATATAAACGGAAGACTATCCCGTGTTCACGGATAGGTAATATTGTGAAAAAATATTGTGATTGAATATTGTGTAAATGTCAATACTACATAAAGCACTTTACAGATACATAGCAAATCCAATCCAAATCCCAAATATGCATTTTAAATAAATGGAAAAGTTAATCACCACCTTCAAATATAGAAAGAATAATCTCAAGATGAGCAAGAACATCTTACAAAGAAGAAACAGGAAGTCTCTGACAAACTGAGCTAAAAACCTGCTACATCACAACAGTAACCCAAACAGCCTGGTACTGGAGCAATGGCACAGAGCAGGGAACCTATAAGGAAATGTGTACACCTACACGCAACTGGTCTTCGACACAGGACCAAAAACTATCAGCTGGGATAATGACAGTCTTTTCAACAAGTGGTGTAGGATAAACTGGCACTCCGTGTGCAGAAGAATGAAAACGGGGCCATAGCACTCCCATGCAAAAAAAGGACTCAGGATGAATTAACTAAATGTAAACACCAGAGTTATCAGAATTATCGATGAGAAATTTCAATACACTTAAGCTTTCTACTGCAGGGCATATATAAACTACCAGTTCTAATAAAGGAAGCATTCGCAGTAGAAAACAGAATAGATGACTGGGCCCTGCCAAAAACAAGTCACTTTGCACACCGAAAGACTTCAACAAAAGAGAGAAATTGTTTCCCAATGACACAATGGACAAAGGTATAAATACAAAATTCTACAAAAGTCTACAATACTATAGTCAGAGAATAATAAATGGCCCAAATAAAAAGTGAAAAAAGACACGAACAGAAAATTTACCCCAAATGACCCTAAAATGGCTAAAACACTAACCAAAAAATGCATATGATCACTAGCTATTCGGGAGATGCAATGTAAAACTAAAATGAGATACCACATTATACTGAAAATGACAGCCCAATTTAAACAATAGAAAACAATAAATGCTGGAGAGGATGTAGAGAAACTCAAACTCATATGCACTGTTGGTGGACTGATAATACGTACAACTGTTATGGAAAGCAAAATGGTGCTACCGAAAACAACCGGGAATAGAAATGCCAAATGATCCAACAATGCCATTACTGGGCATGTATCCCAAAGAACTGAGAGACAGAACATAAAGAGATGTATGCTCTCCTATATTTATTGCAGCACACTTCCCCCTAGCAAGATCTGGAATCGGCCTGAATGCCCATCAGTAGAATAATTATTAAGGCCACTCTGGTACAATCACACAGCGGAATGATAAGCATTTCTGAAAAACAGTGACAAAAGCATGAAGTACCTCATGATATGCGAGGACCTGGAAACCATTGAGCTGAGTGAAGTATGTCAATCACAAAGGACAAACATAGTATAAGCCCACTACTATAAAGATAAACACCAGGACTAAGGTAGGCTTCTGTTGTCAAGCCACATACATTTCTAAGCCAGTCTTCCAAAGAAAAAGGCAGAGAGCCTGCCTAGCATCCATGAACCATACATCACCCCTCTTACATATACATAGTAAAAAGCACTTCAACAGAGGAGACCTCACCTTATTTAGGGTCATTCCTTCAGGAAGGGTAGGATGGGGGACCATTCTCTTGCTGCTGTACAACATTACAATAAGGTCACACCAAATCAACAGATATTCCTATACAAATTATAAGGGAACTTTATTGGAAAGTCAAATCAAATGGGGGGAGGTGAACATCTATATTTCAGAGGAAGTGTGGGTTGGTTGGATAAATGGGGAGGAACACCATCCCATCAGGAACAAACACTTAACAATACTTACAGAGGACACAAAGGGGAGAATATGCCTGGAACTATGTCCCTAATTAGACTTTTGACTTATTTTTCTATCCAGGTAATAAACTACTTTGACTTTAGAGTCTGTCATTTCAAGAAGCACAACTTCCTTCCTAGGCCACACCATAAGAATTCGATGTGCAAACCCCACTAAATGAACTGGGCTTTATCTCAAAATCACTAGTAGTCCGTGGACGAAAAACAGAAACTCTCCTGTGTGAGAAGAAATAGAATACTGTCACCTCAAGGCTATGGATGTGCCTGTATTTGGACGCTTGTTCAGATTCCTGGTTTTAAGGGCACCCAGTGAAGGAGACAACAGCACCGCCACCTATTTACTATTTCCACGCCCTTCTTATCTTACTCCTGTAAAAGTCTGGGCTTTCTACTCTTGTAAACAGTTAGTTTATCTTACTCCTGGAAAAGTCTGGGCTTTCTACTCTTGTAAACAGTTAGTGTCAGAAGCCCACAAAGGATTTGTATAAGTCAGCATTGACTCCAGAGCAGTGAATGTATATATAGTTTTTGCCTTCTGATGACATGTATTAATAAGATAGACATAGTTTTACTTTTTTGAACAAATGTTATTGGAAATTTTACCCTAGTACCAACCTCTGTTGTCAATGTAAATAGTGCTCAATCATTTAAAATTTTAATCTGTATGAATCAACAATTCAAGAAATATATGTAGTTCAAAGCCAGTCTATAACTTGTATAACTTATTTGTTAAACAGTTTGTTAAATTCTATACTATTAGATAAATAAATGACAGTATGAAAAATTGCCTTCTACACCAGGGGGATAATTGAAAATGGTCTCTGTCATGGGATGATGCAACAGTACATTGACAGAGAACTGGCAGAAGCTCAGGCCAGATTCGGGAGAGGACATGGAACAAGGGATATCATTGATGATGTCAGATGGATCTTGACCCACAGCAGAAAATACCAGAAAGATGTTTGTTTGTGGTTCATTGACTATGCAAAGACATTTGATTGTGTGGACCATAAAAAACCCCTGATAACCCTGAGAAAAATAGGATCCCGGGACATTTCACTGTACTCATTTGGATTTTGTACCTGGATCAAGAGGCAGTTGTGGGAACAGAACAAGGGCATGTTGCATGATTTAAATTAGGAAAAGTGTGCATCATGGGTGTAGACTCTCACCATACTTGCCCAATGTGTATGCCGAGCAAATTATCAGCAAATCTGGGTTATATGAAGAAAAGTGTAGTATCAGGATTGGAAGGAGGCTTGCTGGCAACTTTTGGTATGCAGATGACACAACCCTGCTTGAGGAAAGTGAGAAGGAATTGAAGCGCTTGCTGAAGAAGATCAAGGATTGTAGCCTTCAGAATGGATGATTCTTATTTATCATAAGTGGGTTGAAGGTTGCAGTTGTTAAGATTTTGTCTCACCTGAATGCACAACCAATGCTCATGGAAGCAACATTTGAGATCAAACATATTGCATTAGGTAAATCTGCCACAGAAGAACCCTTCAGAACATTGAAGGGCAAGCATGTTACTTTGAGGACTAAGTTGCACCTGACCTAAGCCATGATATTCTCTATTGCAGCATCTGCATGTGAAAGTTGGGCATTGAACAAGGAAGGCTTAGAAGAATAGACGCAGTTGAATTGTGGTGCTCGAGAAGAATATTGAAAGTACCATGGACTCTCTTTGCAGAGCCTTGAGAAGAGGATCAACCTACCTGTTTTCGAAGAAGTAAGGCCAGAGATCTCCTTAGAGGCAAGAATGGCAAGACTTCATCTTACATAGTTTGGACATATTGTCAAGAGAGGCCAGTCCTTGCAGAAAGATATCATGTTTGGTAAGTTGGAGGAACAGATTTAAAAAGGTTGGCCCTTGATGAGACAGACTGACACACAGGCTGCATCAATAGGCTCTGGCATGGGAACAATTGTAAGGATGGAAAAGGACTGTGTGGTTTTTAGTTCTGTTGTGGATCGTGTTGCTAAGGGTCACAGCTGTCTAGATGGCACTTAAGAACAACAACATTATAGAATGATAGTGTGACCTATAAAGGGAACTAGAGATGTATAAAAACCATACATATATGAGTGAGTTTAGGGCCCACACCTGATTCTAGCTCCAATCTATAAATGGCTGATTCTTTTGGTTCTTATGCCATGGCCCTGTGTGATGCTCACCCTCATGAAGTGATCATTGAAGATATGGCTGTTACAGCAAAAAGACAGGTGAATAGAGCAGTCCAGTTATCAAAAAAGAATAGTGCATGGAGTCTTAAAGACTTGTCTTCAAACAAGAAGCTATCTAAGTGAGGCCCCAACTAAGATCATGTGGAGAAGCACACCAGGAAGCTGCATATAATCTGAAGCAGCATCCTATATGATGATGTTTCCTCTAAAACAGCATTCATGAGTCTAAGAGCCAATGGTTGGAAAGGGGAGTGGCACCACTCATTGTTACCCCTAGTGACCCACACATAACATGCTCTTCCTTTCCTTATGACTCTATGCTACTAGAGTCTTGAGGTCTTAGTTCTAATATAGGTGCACTTCCACTTGGAGACACAGCACTAATTTCATGGATCTAAAAGCTGCGAATACCTCCAGACATTTTGTATTTTCCATGCCCCTGGATCAACAGGGAAAGAAGGATGCTATTATATTGCATATTGTGAATAATCCCGATTACTACGTTGATATTGGATTGGAAGTAATGGAAGTAAAGAAGAGTATGCGTTGAATTCAAGAAATTTATTTTGGTATTGCCATGCTCTGGGATTAAAGTGAATGGTAAACTACATTAACCTAATTCTGATATGATTATTAAAAATTGAGACCTATCACAAATGATAATCTGGTTTACTCCTCTAGATAAAGTCTCAAAACCAGCGGAGGTACTTCTTGGGAGCATTGAGAAAAAAATATGGATAGTGGAAGAAGATAATTCCAAATTCCCAATATGGCCACATTATATATTTCAGAAAAGAGGCCTGTAAATTGTTTGGAGTATATCTTCCTTTGCCGAACAAATCATCAGCGACGCTAGTTTATAGAAAGAAGAATATAGTAATCGTGATTGGAGGACAATTTATTAACAACCTGCAATAAGCAGACGACACCACCGTGCTTGCTAAAAGCAAGGAAGACTTGAAGCACTTGGTGAAGATCAAAGACTGTAAACTTCTGTATAGATTACACCTCAATGTGAAGGAGCCCAAAAGCCTCACAATTGTACCAGTAGGCAACATCATGGTATAAGGAGAAAGAGTAAAAGCTGCCAAACAATGCTAGTAGAAGCAACACTCAAGAGATAAAAGATAAAAAAAAGCATTGGGTAAACCTGCTACTTAAGATCTCTTTAGTGTTGAAAAGCCAGGATGTTACATTGAAGGCTAACTTGCACCTGACCAAGCCATGATATTTCCAATAGCCTCATATGCAGGTAAACATTGGACACGGAATAAGGAAGACTGACGAAGAATCGATGCATTTGAATTGGGGTGCTGGAGAAGAGTGTTGACCGTACTGAGCAATGTGGCAACTGAGCAGCACACACGGGAGGGACTCCACAGAGGTCAACAGAGAGGTCACTGAGATGGCAATCCTCCACTTCCATAGCCAGGATTCTTAGGCTAAAGAGAAGTAGGCACAACTTTGTTACAATAAAAGCGAAGCAACATCTGCCAGTAGACTCCCCTTTGCCAAAGGACCTTGGCAGTATTCCATGGCACATGGTTTTCCAGCTCTCCTGATGGATTTTTCCTGATCCAGCAGCTAACTGAGGTGGCCGACTGACTGAGCTGCAGGGACATAGTTCTGCATGACCAGCCTAGGGCTTATAGAAGTACAATTACCCTCACAGCTCTACCTCCCCAGTGGCTGGTTTAGCACAGCTTATTGAGCTGTGTAGGGGTGTGTGTTGACTAGAGAAACAAACTCAGTGGCACTCATTTATGTGTAAGAGATAGCTTTATATCAAGAGGTAATTATATATTAAACAAATATCCTGGCCCATTCCATAACAAGTTCATAAGTCGGATACTAGGACAAAAGTCCAGGACTAGTCCATAAATCCCTTTTCAGACTCACCCAGCCCCATGCAATGATGCAGAATGCAGGGCCATCACAGGCTGGTGAGTGTAGACCTGTGTAAATCCAATGGCAGTGTCTCCGGAAGCTCTTCAAGTGACTCTACAGCAGGAAGGTGAGGCAGCGAGAGGGGGAGGTTCCCAGGACCCCATTTATGAGGAGGTTACACCCACAAGGAGGCTCTATCAGGCTGTGACCTGATTGACAGACTAGACTCCACCCCTATATGTCAAGTTGACACAACATTATGCAACTGCAACTCGGCGATTCTACAGGGTTTCCTGGAGCAGGCAAAACCAGTGAATAGTCTAACTCTCCACACAGGCCATTGCCTGAGGTGCAGCTCTGCTTGGCTATTTTGTTCTTGTATTTTCTTAACTCCTTTGGTAAGCAGGCAGTACACACCCTCACCTGGGTCATGATCGATGTACAATAACAATACAAGTATAAAGGGCAACAGCAGTTTTACAAGGCACAGGCAGGGGGTTTGGGCATGAGCTAGAGACTAAGTGCCTTAGGACCAGAAGCCACTTCCGGCTCCCACATGTAGCTGTTCTCCAGAGATGGAAAGGGTGACATTACACCAGATCCTAATGAAATAAAAAGAATAATAGCACACTAGTATGAAAAATGGTATTCAAACAAATACAACAATCAAGACGAAAAGGACAGCTACCTAGAAATACAGCACTCACTCAAATTAATGCAGACAGATATTGAATGACTCAACAGACCCATAAAAATAAGAGAAAATAGAGTAAGTCATTAAGAAACTAACTGAATAACTGAGAAAGCCCAGGGTTTACAGGGAGATTCTACCAAGTATTTAAAAAAGATCTAACGCCAATACCACATAAAAATTCCAGAACACAGGAAATTGCAACAAACACCCACACTCATTCTATGAAGGTGTAGGTACTAACACCCAAAGCACTGATACCCAAACCAGACAAAGACCCCACAAAGACAGAAAATTATAGAACAATATCTCTCTTGAACAGAAATGTTAAAATCCTCAACAAAACTCTGGCAAATAGAATCTAACATCATATCAAATTATTAATTCACTATGGCCAAGTATAATTTATTCCAGCGATGCAGGGATATTTCAATATTTGAAAACTAATCAATGTAATCTACCACATAAAAAAAGGTCAAGTATAAAAACCACATGATCATATCAATACATGCAGAAAAGCCATTTGACAATATTCAACACCCATTTTTATTATCAAAACATTCAACAAAATAGGAATAGAAAGGAAATTCCTCAACATAATAAAATTCGTATATGAAAAACCAACAGCCAACATTATGCTCAATGCTGAAAAGCTAGAAACATTTCCACTGAAGAAAAAAAAAAGTACCAAACAAGGATTTCCTCTATCACCTCTCTTAGTCAACATAGAAATGGAAGTCTTAGTTAGAGCAATCAGACAACAGAAAAGAAATTAAGGGACTATAAATGGGCAGAGAAGTAGTGGAAACCTTGCTATTTGCAGAAGATATGATTTTATATATAGAAAACCCAAAATTATCCACACAAAGCCTACTGGAGACAATCGAGGGATTTGACAAGGTAGCAGAATACAAATTAACAAACAAAAATCAACCGGATTCCTGTATACCAGTGAAAAGAGCTTTGAAAAGATATTAAAGAAAACAGTACCATTTGCAATAACCACACAGAAGGTGAAATACTTAGGAATAAACCTAACTAAGGAAACAAAAGAGGTGCAGTATAGCACTGATGAAACATACAAATTTCCTCTAATTCTTTAATGTTTCCTCCCCTCCACTATCATGACTCCACTTCTACCTTAAAAATCTAGCTAGACCAGAGCGTGTACACTGGTACAGATAAGAACTGGAAACACAGGGAATCCGGCACAGATATTCCCCTCAGGACCAATAATGAGACTAGCAATACTGGAAGGTAAGGTAAATTTAGGGGGCGGGAAGGGAAACTGATCACAATGATCTACAGTATAACCTTCTCCCTGGGGGACTGACAACAGAAAAGTGGGTGAAGGAAGACATTGATCAGTGTAATACATGATAAAATAATAATAATTTATAAATTATTACAGGTTTATGAGTGACGGAAGGAAAAAAGTGAGGAGCTGATACCAAGGGTTCAAGTAGAAAGAAAGTGTTTTGAAAATTATGATGGCAACATATGTACAAATGTGTTTGACACAATATATGTATGAATTGTGATAAGAACCATACAAGCCCCGAATACAATTATTTTAAAAAAAGAAACAAACAAAAGACCTATAGAGAAAACAAGACATTACTAAAAGAAGCACCCCCCCCAAAAAAAAAAAACCTATATAAATGGAAGAATACCCCATGCTCATGGATAGGCAGACTTAATATTGTAAAAGGTCAATACTTCCTGAACCAATCTACAGATACAAAGCAATCCAAATCCCATATACATTCATTAAAGATATGGATAAAAACTAATTATCAATTTTATATGAGTAGGCTAAATACCAAGGATAAGCAAAGAACTTCTTATAAAGAAGAACCAAGTAGGAGGCCTCCCACTACCTGCCCTAAATACCTACTATATAGCCACAATAGTGAAAACAGCTCAGTACTGATACAAAGAGAACTATATAGACCAATGGATCAAAACAAAAAATTCAGACAAAAATGTATCACATTTCAGGTGACTAATTTTCGGCAAAGAACCTTGAAATATCCAATGGGACGAGGACAGCCTTTTGTCCCATTTTTATTCAACAATGGTGTCATTTGTTTGATCCAACAAATGGTATTGGATAAACTGGATTTCCAGATGCAGAAAAATTAAACCAAACTCCTATCTCTCCCCATGGACAAAAACAAACTCAGGGTGAATTAAACCTCTAAATGGAAACCCCCAAACGCTCACGATCATCATTGAGGTATCTTGAACAAATTTAAGGGCCCTATGGCAGGGCACATATAGACTACCAACTAGAATGAAGAAGGCGCATGCACTGGAAGATGAGACAGAAGACTGAGACATGCTGAAATTACATCGCTTATGCATATCAAAAGAATTTATCAAGAGAGTAATATGAGAGGAAAAATTTTTCCCACATATTGAGGGAACAAATTTACCAATGCCACATTGGACAAAAGTCTAACTACAAAAATATACAGAACTCTACAATAGCTCAATAAGAAAATAACAAACGACCCAATTAAGAAATGAGAAAAAGACACAAGCATACATTTGACCAAAATTTAGGTACAAATGACTAAGAAACACATAGAAAAATGTTCATGACCACTAGCTATCAGGGAGATGTAAAATAAAACCTCAATGAGATACCACTTCACACACAAAATGCTCATCCAACTAATAATAATAACAGAAACAGAAAACAACAAATTCTGGAGAGAATGTGGCGAGTTGCAACTCATATATCCTCTTGGTGGACTTGTAAATACATATAACCACTACGGAAAACGATATGGCAATATTAAAGCAACTGGGAATTGAAATCCCATACGATCCAACAATTAGGCACATACCCCAAAGAAATAAGAGACAGAACACAAGTATATGTATACTCATGGAAACACAGTTCATTGGGACACAGTTCACAATAACAAGAAATTGGAAGCAGCCCAAATACTCCACAGTGGAAGAATGGATAAAGACACTATGGTACATACACACAGTGCATCCCTTAAAATAAAATGATGAAACATGAAATACTGCATTGCATGGAAGGATCTAGAAACTGTTATGTTAAGTGAGGTTAGTCAATCATAAAAGGACAAGTATTGCATAAGTCCACTACTATAAGGAGAAACACAAATTTAACAAATCTTAGAGACCAATTCCCAAACAAAATGATAGAATGTTTGTCCCCTGGCTATGAAACATACATCATCCCCTATACATGAACTTCATAAGAACCACCTAGAAATGTGAGCCTTCATATTGGCTTGGGTTACTCCGTCAAGAAAGGGGAAAAGGGAGAGGAATATACACACAAGGCGATAAAACATTCAGCCAAGTTTGTGGCAAATCCACAAGCCCTCCATGACAGGAGAACGTTACCGGGAAATCAAGTTAAGACCAGGGCTGAGAGCATCTAAATTCCATAGGAGCCACTGATATTTCTATTGGTGGATATGGTAGCTAAATGGGGAGGAGTAACCTCACATCAGGAAGGGATGCTAAATCATAATTGTTGGGAACCTAAGGGGAGAATAAACCTGGTTCTATGTTCCTATGTAGACACTTCAAATATGTTTCTATCCAACCCTTGTGAATAGTGCCATGAACTAAGCATTATGAGGCCCTTAGGTTCTGGTCTTACATGGAAAAAGACATCCCCTAAGACTACCCCAGAAGGATTTGGTGTGGAAGCCCTATTGAAAGAAATGGGTCCTACCTCAAAGCTACCTATACCCTTGTACTTTGGACTGAAATACTGTCATGGAAGAGGAAGCAAAAGATGACCACCCCAAGACTGTGGAAATGGAGGTTGTTAGACCTCGGGTGGGGCCCCTGGTTTAGTGGGTATCCAATGAAAGGAGATTAGTACCTCATTGCTCTGCTTGCATTAATATGACTGTTTTTTTGAGAGACAAGGATCCACCCTTGCAAGAAAATGATGCAGGAAAATTTCCCTTAGCACCCATGCTCAATGTAAACAAAGATCAATCAATTAGTAAATCAATCTGTAGAAGTAAAGTGGACTATACTGTCATAAACTCCTCAAATCAATAGGAAAATCTATATCATTGGGAACATTATTAATAAATATTTATATTATTGTTGTTATTATTTTCTTCTTTCTGTTTCCTTTTGTTTTTTATTGTTTCTGTTAAGTCTCCAAGTTTAAGAAGCACGAAAGGAGTGGATGCATAGAGACCAAAACAGATGAAGTATTTATCGGGAGCTGTGGGGGGACCAGCGGAGGCTGACGGGATTTGGGGAGTAATCAATGAATGTGGCCTGGAGGAGGGAGCATTAGAACAGATTGTGGTGGTGTCTATACAACTCTTTGATAAAGCAATTTAGCTGATTTAACTATGGAGGTGTATGATATGTGAATATTATGATAAGAAAGCTCCTGAATAAAGGCAACCAACCTTGACCTATGGTTCCCATGGGAGAAAGGAGGGAGAGTTTTGCTTAAGGGACATTGAGTTAATTTTCATGGTGATGGAACAATTTTGAAAGGGATGTCAATAACGATTGTAGAACATGAAGAGTATAATACAGGATCCTGGATTATACATGTAAAATGTGTTGAACTGAAGAATATTTTGTTGTGTATATTTATGCCAAAATTGAAAACATAAATAAAAATTAGTACTAGGAGGAAGAAAATGTTCTAAAATTGATTGCGCTAAAGATTTTTACAACTCTTCTTGATATGACTGAACTATTGAATTGTATGATATATGGATGAATGGCCAGTAAAACATTAAAAAAAGAAGCAAGAGTGAGCACTGGACTAGTGAAAGGACAGACCAGTCTGTTTTGGAAGAAGTGTGGCCAGAGAGCTCCTTAGTAGCCAAAATGATGAGACTTCATCTGAGATACTTCGGAGATGTTTACAGGAACGACAAGGCTCTGGGGAAGTATATTATGTTTGGTAAAGTAGATGGGCAGTGGAAGAAGGGAAGGCCTTCGAGGAGATGGATTGACACCAGCCAGCGTTTCATTCTGTTGTACATAGAGTCCCTACGGGTGAGAACGGACAAAGGGACACCAAGCAAACACAACAGCCAGACATTCAATCCAGTTTCATAAGAGTGCATGAAATGAGAGATACCACTGCAGGTGTCAGTTGGATATTGGCTGAATTCAGAAAATAACAGAAAGGTATCCACTTGTGTTTCATTGACCTTCAAAGACATTCAATTGTGTGCATCATAGGAAACAAAGGAAAACATTGCAAAGAATCGAAATTCCAGAAAACGTTCTTATTCTCTTATAGAATCTGGACATAAACTAAGTGGCAGAAGTTGGGACAGAGAAACAAGTACACTGCTTGGTTTAAAATCAGGGCAAATCCATGTCAGCACTGTATCCTTTCCCCACACTTACGCAATCGGTACGCTGAGCAGAGTGTTAGAATCTGGACTATCTGAATGAACACCACAGCAAGAGGAGTAAAGGAAGGCCCATATCCAGTCTTCCATGTTTAACCTTGCTTACTGAAAGTGAGGAAGACTGGAAGTTCTTTTTGATGAAAATTAAAGATTAAAGCCTTCAGTATAGATCACACAGGAACATAGAGCAAAATCCTCTCAACTGGATCAATACACATCATCACAAGAAACTTAGAAAATATTGAAATTGTCAAGAATTTTATTTTACATGTGTACCCAATCAACTCCACTGTAGCAGACAAGAAATCAAACGCTGTATTATATTGGGAAAATCTTCTATAAGGCTGGTTTAAGGTGTTAGAAAGCAAAGATTCCATTTTAAAGACTAAGGAATGCCTAATGAAAACCACACTATTTTAAATTACTTCATATGCAGGCAAAAGCAGGAAACTGAATAAGGAAGATCAAATGACTGATATATTTGTAATGCCTTCAAAAATATCGAATAGACCATGGACTTCCAGAAGAGCAAACAAATTGCTCTTGGAAACTGGAGTACTTCTTATGAGAAAGAATCGTGAGACTTTGTTTCATGTACTTTGGACATTATAGCAGGAGAGATGAGTCCCTTGGGGATGACATCAAGCTTGGTAAACTAGAGGGTCATAAGAAAAAGAGAGAAATTGATTGCCATGGTTCCTACAACCATCGGCTCATTTTTAGGAACACGCTTGAGTAGGCAGTGTTTGTTCTGCTTTACATATGATAACCACGGCACCTAAAACTCCATGGCTCCTAATGACAGCGTTTCAATAGCTCTATCAAAGTCAGTCCAACAGACATTCTCTAGATAGGAATTTTTAAATCCCAGAAAAAAAATTGACATGGAGTGAATTGTGAGTAAAACTGCCTCATTGGGCATCCAAGAGTGTAATTTTTATGGAAGCAAACTGCCACAATTTTTGCTTACTTTGCAAGCCACTGACATTCCAGTTAGCAATAAAGTGCATAGCAGTTGAATGCTTAACCACAGGGCTTCCAGGGCTACCCATTATTTGAATTTAAGCTTTATAAATTATGAAGTTATCAAATTCATAAATTATGAAGTTTATAAACTATATAATCCAAAATCATATGCCATTCCAATGTGAATTAAAATATGAAAATATCAGAATCCATCATTTCTCAGCTAAAATGACAAGAATAAAGTCTACAATTTAAACTAAGATTTTGGGAGTTACAGTATATCCCTGAGCAACATTGACTAGCACCTACCATGAGTTCTGTGCAACAGGTGTCCCTTTAGACGATGGTGCCAGAAATTCACTCAGTCCTGCTTTTTCTCAACTCAAAAAGACAGTGAAAGTATACGTGCTTTTTAGAAATCTGGACCAGTAATGAACCAGTACCCAGGTCTTGAGGTTCCTTTTTTAATATATCATTGGGTATCGAACAATACCCAAAACTTTGGTGACCACGCTCTTTATCCAAGGCCTCAAGTTCCAATCCACATTTAGATCTTCACAGTGTTGAAGACATTATTTCTTTTGATCACATTCTGTGCAGTATTGGATTAATCTTTTCACATCATGAACAGCTAAGTTCTATGTTGAAATATTATTCTTCCTGTGGTGAAGACTCAAACCAAGATCATACTCAGTCATTAAGTCACTCTTAGCTCATAGCCACTTTGTAGAACAGAGCACAGCTGTTTCTCTGAGTTTCTGAGGCTGTAAGTATTTTCAAGAGCAGATAGCACCATCTTTCCCCCAAGGAAGGGCTGGTTGGTTCAAACTGCTTGTCTTCTGATTATTAGTTCAACAAGTATTCCCACTATGACACTAGGTCTCCTGTGGTGAGCACTCACTCACTCCTATCACCAATACTCACTCCTATCACTCACTCCCTACCATGTTGACTCCTAGTGACCCCTCTGGGGTTCGCAGATGGTTGCTGTTGGCAGGAGTCGAAATCCAAGTCTTTCTCCCACGGAGTTGATGGTGGTTATGGACTGTGGACCCTGCAGAGAGCAGCCCAATGTGTACCCACTCAACTACGAGACGCTTGCATTTCCTGTACCATTCTCTAGGAACCCTGGTGGCTTTGTGGGTTATGAGTTGTTACACTAGCCGTGTGGTCAGGAGTTTCTCAGGCACTCCTTGAGGAACATATGAGGGTTTCTATTCCAGGAAACAATTTAAGTTTAGGAAACTCACAGGGACAGTTTTACCCGGACCTGTAGGGTCACGATAAGGCCAAATCAACTCCATGGCAGTGAGTTTTTGAGTTTAATATAATTTTCTACCTTGTTTTATGAGGCTCTCTAGCAGTACCTGGTAAGCACTGGACTGTACAGTTGGTCGTTAAAATTCACCAGATGTTCTGAAGGAGAAAAATGAGGTTTACTGCTCCCATAAAGAATTATAAAGCATCCAAAAATGACCAACTGCCACAAAGTCAATTCTGACTCACTGTGAGCCTATAGGACAGAGTAGAGCTATTCCCAAGATTTTGGAGATTTTAGATCTTAACAGGGGGAGAAAGCTTCATTTTTCTTTTAACAAAGGGCTGGTGAAGTAGAACTGCTGATCTTGTGGTTCACAGTCAAGGGTAACCTACTCACAACCAAGGCTCCTAAATACAAAGCACAGGAAACCCTGTGCAGATTCCCTGTGAACTTGGTGGTGTGGTTTGATCATACTTTCCTATGACAATAACAAAAGTACCACAAATGGGTGGGTTTAACACACAGATCATTATTTTCTCACAATGAGGCTTCTGAAAGTCTGAATTCAGGTGAACAGATTGAAGGTGAAGCTTTTTTCTGAGTTTGCTTTGGCAGCAGATCATTGTCACTGTTTTAGCTTCTATTTTTCGGCAATGACCTCATTCATATAACAGCAAACACACTATTCCCAAATGGAATTTTGCCACAATATTGGAGGTTAAAATGCTAACAAATATTTTGTGGAGAGCATAATTCAATCCATCACAGGTCCCTTTAGTGCAAGATAGAGAAAGAACTAGTTTGGAGACTGCAAACACTATGAGTAATCTTCTTCTCACTGCGATTGAGTCTATTTTGACTCACAGTGACCTTATAGAATAGGGCAAACGGCCTCTGTGAATTTCCAAGATTGTAATTTTCTACAGGTGTAGAAAGCCTCATCTTTCTTCTATGGAGTAGCTGGTGGTTCCAAACTGTTGACCTTGTGGTTTGCAGCCTTGCCATGTTTTTCGGTCTTTCTGAGATGAAGATCCTGATCAAGAAGATCATGTTTCTTTTATTTTGTTACAGTTTTGTTAACCCATCCACTTTTCTTATCTAACCTGTGTTAGTCTGGGTACATTAGAGAAACAAATCCACAGAAACTCATGTATAAGAGAGTGTTTTATATAAAGGTTAAGTGCACATTAAGAAAACATCCCAACCCAGTGCTGCCCAAGCTCACAATCCAACATTAACCCATATGCTTGACACCTATCCACAAAATCCTCCTTCATCTCACAAAACACATGTGATGATGCCAACTGCAGGAGGAAAGCCGAATCAGTGTATGCGTAAGCATCTCAGTGTTGGCAGGGGTCTCCACATGGCTGCTCCAGCAACCAGGGCTGCATCAGGGTAGGTCCATGTGGCTTCTCCTCGGGGATGTCTTCCAAGAAGTGAGCCTTGCCAACTGAAGCAGGGAACTGGCTAAGGCAGCTGCACCCTGGTCCAACCATCAGAAAGCAAGAGAACTGAGAACTCGAAAGGCAAGCCTCACCGAGACATTTGTCCCTCTGTACTTCAATTAACCCCACATGTGTTTATTGGCCAGGTTGGCACAATAAACTAACTACCTCAAACCTAAATAGGTGTCCTTTCTTTAGTAATTTCTTTATAGGTAATCATACCCAGGTGTATATCTGCCTGGCGTGCCTCTGAGTTCTTACCTTTCCATTTTCGTATCTGTATACAGATGTGCTCTTAACTAACATCCATGTTGTGTTGTGTGAAATGATATGCATGTCATTTGGTTTGTTCAAACACCATATTAAAACCTGATTGGGAGCCCACTTCCAGTCATCCTAGCCAGAGTTTCTGCTATGGGTACTTCTGTAGAAGCTGCTAGGAAAGGTGGTAGGAACTGATATTGGAAGCAGCAGTTGGAGCAAATAAGAGGAAGCCAATAGGAAGATAGCAGAGCACGTCACTCACAGGATGCTCCGTGTGCCTGTGCAGCAGGAGAATTAGCCTGCACTGCCTGCCCAAGGGACAAAGCCCTGAAGTATTCCCCAGAGCCTTGTCTTCTGCTTCCTCTCCCTGGATCCCACCCAGGTCCAGTGATGCATTAATCGGGGTTTGGGATCTTTAAAACCAGTAGGAGTAATAGACAAAAGAAGAGTTTTTCATTAAAAAAGGAAGTTTACAGGACTATAGTTGTCCTACTTTGACATTGTTCAAAATGTCATTACAAGACTCATGCATGTATTTTCCGTTAAAAACATAGCTTTTCTACGATAGAACATTTCTTTTATGTTTTCACCCTTTCCCACTCAAAATATCAAGACCAAAGCATATTGTCAAAGCACCCAGTCACTTTTTGACTTCCAGAGAAACCAAATTCTAGAGAGAGAATGTTTGAACTCGAGCTTGAAAATTGCTTTCTTAAGTGCTTGCACTTGCAAGGCATCATTGATATGTCTGTGGGCCTCAATCGAAGTCGATGGGACATGCTTTAGAAATTAATGTACTCTCTCCCTATCGTCTTCCAAGATAAAATGCACTAATCTATTGTGAATGGAACCAAGCACTGCATTCCAAAATGTACAACTTTAGTCAGAGTTTGAAAATGATTCCACCTAGTCCCGATGTGAAGCCAAACAAGAGAGGCTGGCTCAGGACAGTGTGTAATAATTACACAATCGCTAAAGGCTATTTCCTTCATATATATTTCCATTACTATTGATACAGTTGGAAACCACATAAACTTCTAGCAGAATGGAGGACATCTAATTTAGTCCCATCTCACTCAGACTCTGGGGCTCATTTGTCATAGTGGAACTTCCTCTGTATTTACAAATTCTAATCTGAAGTAATTAATGACTGGGAAGTCTAAGAAAAAGAAGGAAAGGTCTTTTACATATCAAAGACTTCAATGCCTGTGTAAGGAGTTTCTACTTATTTAAATGAGATAAAGTCTAGGTTTGTTTGTTTTTTTTTCTTTTTTCAGTATAATTTATGTATAGTGGACTACAAATCAGGCTGCTAAACCACAAGGTCAGCAGTTTGAACCCCCTAGCTGCTTCAGGGGAGAACGATGAGATTGCCTGCTTCCATCAGATTTATAGACTTAGAAACTGTTGTACACTGCACTATAGAGCTGCTTTGAGTTGGAATAATCTCAATGGCCATGGGCTTCATTTGGGGCTTGCTAGGTAAAATGTGCAAAGAATGTTCAAAATACTATGGACTGCCAAAGGAACTGCCAAAATACCATGGACTTCCAAATCTGTCTTGAATGAAGTACAAATAAAATGCTCCTTGAAAGCGAGATTGGGAAGACTTCATTTCAATTACTTTGGACATGTTATCAGGAGAGATCAGCCCTCGAAAAGTGACATTATACTTGTTAAAATGGATGGGTGTCAAAAAAGAAGAAGACCTCGAAGGAGATAAATTGGCAAAGTGGCTGCAGCAATGGGCTTACACATGGCACCTGTGAGGATGCTGCAAGACCGGGCAGTGTTTTTCTGTTGTACATAGGTTGGCAGTCAGTCAGAAGTGACTCAATGGTCCCTTATGACAGCAGGTAAATTTTGTGTAGCCCTAGTTAATTTCACATTAACTAGGCATCATCCAAGCCTTTAATCAGATAATGTATCTCTGAAAAGACTGCTTCTCATATTTATTAATGTTACTAATGTCTGTACAATGCACATATTAAAGAATCATTGGGTGACAGTGGGGGTCCAATATCCATTTGCAGGCTCCAAATGTGGATTAAGCCTCAGTGAATCGCCTCAGACCACAGACCAGGGTCATGAATAGCCTTGTTATTGCAAGGCTGCGGAATGCAGTGTTTTTTGTTTTGTGATTTTTGTATGGTTTTCTGTGTGTGGAGTACAGGATGGGTAAAGCTAAGAGACACTGACTGCATAGATGGTTCCTCAGGGGGTGGAGCATGGACAGGAGGTTGGGTGGAAATGGGGAACTGACAATAATGAGGGCAAGAAAGAAGAAAATTCCTAAAATTGATTATAGAGATGATAATACAACTTTTAAAAGTATCATTGAACTATTAAATTGTATGATATGTGAATTATATTCCAATAAAACTTTTTTAAAAGGCCAATTAAAATATTATTAAGCTTTTGTCATCAATCTGCCATGGCTAACCCATGGGGATAGGCTACATTCAAAATGCCACATAGCCTGAACTTCCTAAACCCTTCATTAGTATTTAAAGAAAACAACACAATAAACTTCAAGCTGATTTGGTCTCTAAATACCGACTCTTACATAATGTCAAGGATTCAGGTCAATACTATGGGATGCTAAAATTTATGGAGTCTATAAGAAACACCCATTTCTACTTTCTCAGGTAAGGAAAAATATAGTATAGGACAGGAGAAATGAAGTTAGAAATGCCAGTATTATTCATGATAATGCTGATCATAGAACAGAATGTTAGTTAATTAGACAAAATGGACTGGATGAGCCTTCATTTTGAAATGAGATAGGCTTTCCTTTAGTCATCTGCGCAGCTCCCCTGCAGGGTCACAGCAAGACTGCCAGCCTACTCCCAAGAGTAGCAAAGAAAGGATGCAGCTTGTCACACAGCTGGGTACAATAGGGAACCTGGGAGGCCCTGACTCAACTGTACTTGGTGTTTTTCCTAAGTGTGTTAATCAGATGTGCTTCTCCCACACATTTCTTTCCTGGGTAGTTATACATAAAGCCGCTCCTTTCTATGAGAGCAAGAGAAACCAGAAATAAATATCCTCCCTGTCTAATGTAAACGTGGATACATACAATGCTTTTTTTTTCATTCCATTGATTATTCTTTTCAGCTACGTTCAGTCAGTTGTTTGGGGGAAGTAATGAAAGAGAATAAATATCTGCGGCCCCCCTCAACCCCCGCCAAGATCTATAACATTCACTGTTTATACTTTGCAATTGGATTCTCAGACATTCCTCCAAATATTCATCTGTTTAGAAACCATGTAGCTTCAAATTTCATTTTCCTAAGAAATAAATTGTAGCGGTTGTTGTAATTGATGCTCATTGAATAAAGAGGGGAGTGACCTTTTCAACAGGTCGGCTAGATCACTATGAAGTTGTGTTCATCTGGTTAAATTTGGAGATAATTTTCTTCCTGATGAAGTAAAAGAGGTATGGGTCCGAGTTCCAACTCTACTACATTACTTTGGATAACTGACAATTTGTGCATGCTCTTTTTCCTCATTTATTCAAAGTAAACATTAAAAATTTCATAAAGTTGTTATTAATGATTGAAAAAATACATGCAAAGCATTGAGTCTGATATTTTACTCAGATAAATTTGACTTATAAATATTAGCAGTAATTAATAGCAACATTAAAGACACAAGCTACTTTGTGGCCTAAGACATACATGGCCATGCACACATGCATCATCATTATCAAAATAATTACCTTAGGTCCTTTTTCTTTTCATTTCGATCTATACAAAGAATGCCATAACTCACTACCGGTGTTCTTTTTGAGACTTTTACCTGAAATTTTCTCTCTAGACAGCTACAGAACAATATCAACACTCGTTTCATAAAACTTTCCTGGCTGTCTGTTGTAATGCAATTAGCAAATAATTCCTTTCATTTTCATCTAAGCCACTGTGCACTCGGGAAACATGGTGTAGTGATGAGTGATGGCCTGTGTGTTTCGGTTTTTTCGAAGAGGCAACAACTATGATGGTAACAAGGCAAGTTAAGAAAGCACACTGCAGCTATGAAAAGAGGATTTAAACTGCTTTAAAAGGATAATTAGAGGATGCGTGCTTAGTACTTCTCTGGAAACTACTAATATAAAATTTACAAGGTGATTTATTGACCTGCCAATTCTACTGCCTACAATGAGATAATCTTCCTTATGGTACATGTACTGGAGACATGAGGTAATAGATGAAATTAGAGTTTTAGGGGAGGATGTAAATAAAATTTGGTAAATTTCTCCAAGGTACTGAGTTATAAGACATGACGATTTTTAACACTGCCTGAGGCTTCAATGTCTTTGACCAAGTATTAGTTCCAGAAAATTGTGAGAACGGCTTTTGTGATTGTTTGGATGTTGTACTTGGCAACAAACTGTCTTCTTGTTGCCTTAGGCACAACTGCTTGCTACTCAAAGTATTTTAGACAAAAAACAGAAGAACAATATCACAGTTTTCGCTGTGTCAGGTGCAAACATATCCCTGGGAAGACGTACCGTTTAAAATTAAAAGTACTGATGATCTAGATATTTTAAAATCGCATGCTATTGTACATTTTAAGAAAATGTAAGAGCTACTTGAATAAATACATATCCTTATTACTAGTTTGAGAGATTTCAGAATATAGAGGGCATAAACCTTATATGTCTTTAAAAAAATTTTTTTTCACACCACTATGGAGAGTAACACTGCTCATTTCTCATTACAGCTGCCAATAACATTTTACAATGAGAATAATGGTGAGATAGAAAAAGCAAAATGTGTGCCACTTTTCAGAATCAAGGCATAAATACACAATGCAAACCTATTACACACACGTGTAGAAACTTCAGTATGCCATCCTTAAACAAAAGCTCTCAGTTGTTTGTTTTTTTTCTTTTTCTTTTTTGATTGAGTGAGGGATTATACAGGTCAGTTTTCCATTCCACTATTCATCCTCATTTTACTTCTTGTCTTGATTGGAACCCTCACAATCTTTTAGTTCCTTCTTTTCCTTAATTTTTTAAATCATTGGGATTAATATGTATATCAAATCATTCCTTAGTTCAATCACGTCCAGCAGAATTACACAATCCGTTTCCAAACATTCCTTTTCTGGGTGGACCCCTTGACGTCATCCCGCTTCCCCCTCAACCCTCGGTGTTGCCCTCCCCTCAAAACCCTTATTCGCTTGCTTTCTACAGGTTCATCAGTTCGGGATTTTATACCCCGAAAAACAAAAAAGATATATGTACCGCAACTTCAAGATGGTGAAAGCCAACGATATAACTGTCTCCAGATGCCCTCTAATAGGTACAATAAAAACCAAACCAAACAATACAACCCCCAAATACGTATGCTTTTGGAAACCAGATGAAGTGTGGATATATCCTAGGGAGAATCTGCTGACAAGGTTTGACTGTTCAAGTCCAGCTTCTGCCTTTGACCTTCTATACTATGCTCACTAAGGCACTCCACTTAGTGACCCCTCTCCTCCTCTCCCTCCATTGGGGATACAGGGAGTTCACCAGAGATTTATTTCCCATAGAGTTCCACCAATGAACCTTGGGCTACCATGGTCATCCACTGCTTTCTGCAAACCCCCACAATCTTAAATCACTTATTTCACTTTGTTTTTCTGTTTTCATTCCTCCTTTATTCTAAACCCTTCTGACTTCAAGTTTGTGTTCACTTTGTTTTAAGTTGTCTGAACCCAGTTATAATAACTTTATGTTTTTATGGAATTTCAGATGTCAAAATTCCTTGAAAAGCTATGCAGAATACTATGAAATAATGGTCCTTTGATGAGAATTCTTGTTAATGAATCCCAGACTGAGTTTTCCTTTCACTGAAAGTACATGCTATCTTGCCCGTCTTTGGTAGTGTCTTATAAAGTGTAATTCATGACTTGGAATGAGTCAAAGTGTATAGTTGCAAGGCCTATCTAATTTTGCTTAAAATTAGATTTCAAATATTCAGATGCAAATGACATGTGTACATAGCTTTGCCCTTCTGCTCTAGTTGTTATGCTAAAGAAACAAATCTTCAAAAAGCAATTGCTTTGGGCAGAAAAAAATACACTAGAAACCTAGTCTGTTAACTCTTTTTGGAGAAAACAATATTATAAAAGCATCCTCAAAATCTAATAAAAACCACATAGGAAAATTGTGCCAAATGTTCTTCACAGATCATATATATGGTATAATATATGTTTATGAATGTATTTCTGTTTTAACTTTTCTCAGATTTTTTGACAGTATAATAAAAAACCCCACTATTTGATGATATTGTTCATGATATTTTGTATAACTAATATATCATAATTGAAAATTATCAGCAGCACAAGAACTTATGCATACAACTGGTTAGAGGCCACAGGGCGGAAACCCGAATAATTTATTTGGGGGGTTATTTATATACTCTGTATCAATCAAATATCTACTCTGTACAAATTATAAATTCTCTGTGCTAGTAAAATGGGTCTAATTTTAGATTAATGATTCTATTAATGTATAGCTTAAATACAGGAGAATGCAGAAATTATTGTGCATCTTCAGTATCTGGGTGATATAAATGATTAATGGGTTTGGCTGGTAACAGAAAGGTTAGATGTGTGTCCACTTAGAAGCGCAAGGGAAGCAAGTCCTGGAAATGTTCTTCAAAGAAAGTAGTCATTGAAAACCCTACGAAGCACATCTCTGAGGAGAACACAAAGTCACTGTGATTTGGACATACACAGAGTCTTTGTGAATTGGAATCTACTCAACTGTACCTTGTACTAGTCTTCTGGGTTCACTGCAAATGAACTTTGATCTGTAGTTCACTTTGATCTGTAGTTCACTTTGATCTGTAGTCTGGGGCACGGCTGGGCTACTAGAACCTGTTCCTCCACTCTGAGACCCTGAACATCCAAAGGACCCCAGAATAAATATCACCATCTTATTTAAAAGAGGATATAAGTCTGTCCAGGTTCTAATCATCCTGGATAACATTACAGTAGAGTTCAAACTCATTTGCAGTATTTCAAGTATTGCCTACAGGGTTTGAACACAATGAGTTGTTCTTGGAATTGCAACGATGTTAAACAAGATCTAACTATCATTAATTCTAAAGAACATTTTAATTATTCTGAATAAAAATTCTGATTGGATTGGTAAAATTAAAACTAGACACAAAAATCTTTATTTCACAATTGCAACTAAAGAAAATTACTCTTTCAGCAAGATAAATCATTGTTTAAAAAATCAAGGACAAATGAACCATGCTTGAGGTCCCAGACTTTCAAACACTGATATAGGATAAAAGATGATGGATAAAATGTTCCAAAGTTAATAGATCCACCTATCACAACTAAAATTGCCTTAGATAACTGATTGTTCTCACCGTGTGTCATTCTCAGGAAACACCCTGGCCTTCATGTAAGCTCCCTACACCAGTATAGTCTCAGTTGCCTACTTTGCTCTTCTTTAGAATCCTTAATAGTATAAACTTCTACCTTCTTTCACAAAGAACCTCCCACAAGAAGACCAAGTGAACCTCCCACAAGAAGATCAAGTGAACCTCCCACAGGAAGACCAAGTGACCCTCCCACAGGAAGACCAAGTGAACCTCCCATAAGAAGACCAAGTGAGATTTTTCACAATAAAATCTTAAATGGATGAAGGATAAATTATAGGAAATTATGATGAAATATATTTTTCCTTTAATTAAGATTTTTTTTCTAAGTATTGTCCCTCACATAGTGGGGATGCTTCAAGGGAATATTTGTAATGATAAATATGATCATTATCCATCATAAAGATAAATTGTTATTGTTGTTGGTAGGTGCTTCCATGTCAGTTCTGGTTCATGTACAACAGAAATAAATACTGCCGGGTCCTCCATCCTACTCACAATTGCTTGAGCTCACTGTTGAGGACACCGTGTTAATCCATCTTGTGGAGGGCCTTTTTCTCTGACCTTCGACTTTAGCAGCATGACGTCCTTTTCCAATGACTCGTCTCCCTTGATAGCATGCCCAAAGTATGTGGCATGAAATCTAGCTATCCTTACTTCTAAAGAACATTCTGTCTGTATTTCTTCAAAGTCAGATTTGCTTGTTCTTCTGTCACTTGATAGGATTTTCAAAATTAGGCAACCTCAATTTACCCATAGAAGCCAAAAACAGCCTTATGGAACAAAAAGTTCTATAGATTCAATAAGAATAAAATTGACTAAGTCATAGAAAAGTCATAATATATTTAAAATAATCATAAAAATTAAAATGCAAGCAAACAATGATAGGAATATATTTTTGGTATCTGAAAATAGAATTGTAAAAAAATTCAAAATCCCAGACAAAAGTTATAAATCATAGTGTTTCTTATGATTCACAATTTCTTAGGCAATGTTTATATATTTTTTCCTTAACAGGGAAGATTAGCAATGATATGTTTTATTATTCATGAGACCCTACATGTCATCATATTTTGTCTATTGTTTTAGCATATTATTCTCTTCTTATAAACCAGAGATCAACTTCCATATAAATTTTTGTACATATCAGCATATTAGTTATAATCTAGGTTTAATAAATAATGATGATCCTTGAAGTTAACCCACAGGAAGTATGTACCCTCTACCCATTCAGAAATTCTCTCTATATATAGAACTTGTGAACGAATGAATTTCTTGTTAAATAATGTGGGATTTAAAACACTGAAATGCAATGGAGCAACAGTATAATTAAGTCCATGACTTGGAATTAGAACATATAGGAGATTTAGTTAGTGAAAAAAATTTAAATTCACACCACAGTAGAGATTAGAATTCATTTTGAAGTGAATTAAAGCTTTATTCTTAAGAAGAAAATGAATATTGAAAGACAACTATAAGACTGGCTTGAGTCTTTATTAGGGGGTTCTGGGCATTCAAAGGGCAAGGAGAAACTTAAAAAAAAAAAAGGGTTTCAGGGGAAGGTCCTAGAAGAACAGCATCTTTTTCAAATAACAGAAACCCATGAAGTATTGTAGGTAATTAAGATTTGAAAATGTTTTAACTTTTAAAATATTTAAAACAATCAGAGACATAATTTTACAAATTATGTAAAACATAATTTGTAATTGGAAATAGGCGGAAGGAGTGACTTGGCCCTGCAGCATGCTCCAGAATCTCATCATAACCTATCTTTATTTACTTATTTTTGGTATCAATCCAGGGGAAATATGCTCATAGCATTTTATCAAAATATACATTTACATGTGTTTTCTGAATTATGTCCAAAACACTGGGGTAGGAATAACGATGCCACGATCCAGACGAAGAGATACCTGTGGAGGCGATGCAGTGTTGTAACCCTCGAGGTGCAAGACCAGGAACAGAGGTGGTAGTAAGGTTGCTCCAAGTTGAAATTAAAGATTGCTTTCTTACTTTCTCTGACAGCTTTGGCAAGTTATGAAACCTCTCTTTTGAAGTTGATGCACCAGATAGATGCAATACTGTGGTGGAGTGAAATTAAGAAATATATGTCTCTACATAAGGAACCCTGGTGGCATAGTGGGTTATGCTCTGGACTACTAACTGCAGGGCTGGAAGTTTGAAACCTAGATGTTCAGCAGGAGGAAGATGAAACCTTGTACTGGTTTACAGAGTTACAGCCTCAAAAATCAACAGGAGCTGTTCTACGTGGTCCAATAGGGTCATTATGAGTCAGAATTGACTCTATGCCAGTGATCAAATCTTATGTCTCTGTTACTCCCAACAAATGATTGGATTGGACTATGTAACTAATAGAGGGAAATGATTCATTTTCAGTAGCATCCCTTTGGCTATGAAGATGAGCCATCTTTGAAGCAGGAGAGAGATAGAAATCCGAGGACTATTGGAAGAGCCTCTGCTAGATCTCTGTCTGAGGTGGTGGAGGCGGAGACAAGAGGCAGTAACACATGGACTATGGGACAGAGCAATAAGTCATCTTCCTATTCCACAAAGGCTGAGGCCAAGGCATCACATGGCCGAGCGTCTGAGGACCACAGACTTGGCTTCCATGGACCAGTGACTATATCCTTTTTGTTTACTGACCCAGACTTGTGGCAACCTATTAACTTCCCTAATGTTGTTGCCTGACTCACAGCCACGCTATGTAGACCAGAATAAAACACTGTCCAGTCATGGGCCATTCTTGCTCTTGTTCTTATGTTTGAGCCCATTGCTACAGCCACTAGCTTAATCCATTTTGTTGATTTCCTCTCTTTGGCTGCCCCTCTAATCTACCAAGGATGTCTACCTCCATGGACTGATCTCTCCTGACAGCATGGCCAAACTATGTAAGACTAAGTCTTGCCATCTTTGCTTTTAAGGAGCACTCTGGCAGTACTTCCCTCAAGACAAATAGGTTTGTTGTTTTAGCAGCCTGTGGTACTTTCAGTTTTCATCTGCAGCACCACATATCAAATACAACGATTTTCCTTTGGTCGTATTTATTCAATGTCTAACCTTCACATGCATTTGAGTCTGTTCTGTGACTTGGATCAGCCTCCCCACCGTAATCTTCAAAGTAGCATCCCTGCTTTTCAACACTCTAAAGCTGTCTTGTGCAGGAGATTTATCTAACGCAATCCATCCTTTGACCTCTTGCTTGCTGCTTCCATGAGTATTGACTGTGAGTATAAGCAAGATGAGTTCCTTGACATCTTCACTCTTTGTCAACTTCATATTTTTCTTGATGCATTTGACTCAAGGTCATGTTCTGACACTCGTAGATTCACAGTCAGCTCCTTGCCTAGTATATAGCTGCTGATCTTGAACTTCTCCAATTACTTTCACAGATGTAAGCAATTTGATTTCTGTGTATTCCAACTGGAGAAATGCAAATGCATAGCTGCCTTTTGTGTGCTGAAAAATAGTCATGTTAGGGTGGATTGACTAGAGAAACAAATTCAGTAAGACACTGCTTTATATCAAGAGGCTTTATATATGAGGAAATCAGCTCAGCCCAGTCCAACTCAAGGTCATAAGTCTGATACTAGTCTACAAGTCCCTCTTCAGACTCATGCAGTCACAAGCAATGGTGCAGAATGTAGGAAGATCACAGTCGTATGGATCCAATTGTGCAGTTCACAGGGCTCTTGCAGGTCTGAGAGGCCCAACAACAGGAAGGTGAATTCAGAAAGAGAAGAGGAGGTTCCCAGGGCCCTCCTTATGAGGAGGCCACGTCAAAAGGAGACACCATCAGGCTGTGATCTGATTGACAGGTTGAAAACCACCCTTACACGTCTTTTTTTTTTTTTTTTAACCATCCCTACACTTTTTTGTATCTTCAAGTTGACATTGAATTACGTAACTGCCACAATGGTATTTGCTATGAAGAAGTTGTTGGTCTTGCAAAATTCTATCATTTCATCCCCTATGTTTCTATAACCAAGAGCACATTTTCCAGCTACTTTTCCTCCCAACTTTTCCATCTAATCAGCAAAAATTTTCAATGCATCTTGAGTGCATGTTTTATCAAATTTCAGACCAAAGATTTTGGTAAAATTCTTCTGTATCTTTCTGATACTTTCTGTATCATTGGCTTTAGTGGTTGGTGTGTAAATTTGGATAATAGTTGTAGTAATTTGATTTCCTTGTTTGCTAGAGAAATATTATCCTATCATAGACAACATTGTAGTTCAAGATATATCTTGAAATGCCCTTCTTTATGATTAATGTGACACCATTCTTCTTGGTTATGTCATTCTTGGCATAGGAGATGACAGATTTTTCTGATTCAACATAGCGAATATCAGTCCATTATAGCTCAAGAGTGACTAGAATAACGATCTTCATCCATTCTATTTCATTTTTGACAACTTTCAATTTACCTAGATCTGTACTTTGTACATTCCAAGGTCCAACTATTAATTGATGCTTGCAGCTGTGGCTTCTCATTTTGAGTCATGCCTCATTAGCAAATGAAGGTCCCCAAAGTTGTACTTTCACAAGCTTTACACATCTATGTCATTATGGATGAGTCTACTTTGAGAAGGCAGCCCTTCTTCAGTCATATTCTGAGTGCCTTCTGACCAGTGGTGTTGGGGTTACGGGTTTCCCAACACTTGAATAGGTCCTCAGGAGCTAATTTGCGATGGTGGAAAATATGAAAGACAGACAAATAGACAGTGAGACACAGGGGCTCCTCTTCCCATTTCACTGCTGAGAGCATGAATGTATTTTCCAATGGGTACAAATAATGAGGCTTACAGATCCTTCACACGACATGCACGTCATACAGCTAATGTGTACACAGCCAATGGGTAATAACATAAGTGGGACACATACTCAACAAGTAATGAGGTGAGTCATCATCTTGACCTACTGCTGGTTGACCTGGAACTCCCCTCCCCAGGGTAGTCATCTCTGATCAGTAGCAGCAAGAGATGTCAAAATAGAGTTTGCTACATTTTATGGTGGGTCCCTGATAGAACCTGATTGCTCTTATCTACAGATAACCATCAGGCGTAATGAAGTAACCAGACACAGGAATGATACATCTATTATGGTAAACCCTTTGAGACTGCAGTGTTTTTGTTTTGTGATTTGTGGGGATGGGGGTGGGACATATTACTAGACCTGGAGAACATGTATTTGCAAACATTTCTATCTCAGAACGATGGAGATCTTTCTCAAAATTGGGCTAGTTTCCCATGCCCATGTTTGCAAGTGTAGAAATAAGGTCGACTACTTTCTACCAACTCCTCAACTTACCACACAGTGGGATTCATTTTCTGGCACGACATTTGACTATGTTCTGCTGCTTCATGTCCTCAGAATCTATCAAAGTTTCTACGTCATCCACAAGGTTTCCGTGGCTAATTCCTAAGAAGTGGACAGCATATCGCTGCTTTGTAGTTTGTTCTTAGTCTGGAAGATCTGCTGAAATATGCTGCCTTTGATAACCCTGTTGGGATTTGATATTCCAGGGATATAGTTTCACAGTGAAATAATGTACATTTTTCTAGGTGCATATCATGAGGCAATATGAATCTCTTTCTTACTTTGTTAGCATAAGCTGTTTCAACAAGTCATCTTTAAGACTTATTTTAGTTCTAAATTTTATATTCTACTCAAATAAATTTTTATGGATGTAATTGTTAGGTGCTGTCTAGTTGATCCTGACTCATATGGCACCATGTACAAGAGAACAAAGCACTGTCAAGTCCTGTTCCAATTGGTTGTATGTTTGAGTTCATTGTTACAGCCATTGTGTCAACCCATCTTGTTGAGGGTCTTCTTCATTTTCACTATCCCTTTCTACAAGTACTTTAGTTCTTGCTGTTATGCCCACATTCTAATCCAATCACACTGTTGGCAGTCAATTGTATTAGTTGAATGATGACATTCTATGGTTATAAAATTACAATTGTGATTTCTCTCTCTGCAAAGGTCACACCTTCTCTTCATCCCAGGTGCTACCACAAATGCATGCTAAATGAGGGAGGAAGACTGATAAAATATGGATGGATCAGCACAAACTCATCCCCAATTCTGGAAAAGCAATGAAAGAGTAACCTCTACTAGTATTATCTTAACTTATGTCAAACGGTTCTGTACTCATTATAAATAACTCCAAAATACCTCATCATTCTACTCAGTATTCTTTGGTACCATGTGCCAATCGTGTTATGTATAGATTTAATGATAAAATATAGTTACACAAAAATAATGTTTAAATACATTTGGTATACCAGGAACGCTAATCATTGGCCAAATGTGCTTGAAGTGGTTAATCATTTAAGATTTAAGGTTAACACATTTTCTGTTGTAAAATTTTATTTTGTAAGAATTAATACCAAAGTAGTCTCAATGAGTTGGAATGTCCCAAAAGTCCACCTCTTGCGACATTATTTTCTGCACCATTTCCCCTCTTCCTTAAATATATGCCCTCATGTTTCTAGGTTCTGTGAATCACTGCAATGTCCCACAAAACTCAAAATGATTTGTGGGAATGTCTCACATGGTGGTGAGTGTGTGTGGTTCAGAACAAAGTCCAAAGGTTAGGAAAGGTTAGGCAAGTTGCTCGGTCCAAGATGCACTTCACTCCTCACTCTTGCCAGTGCTTAGATCACACCCCTGCCTTCTCAGGAAGCTCATTTTACATGCAGCAGCATGGCATTACGGTGAATCCTGTTCACAATTACTATTAGGTGAATCCTATGAGTATCATCCTCTATCCTCTTACCAAGCTCATGCAGGGATAGATTATTTAGTCAGAATTACATTGTGCAATTAAATTTTACCCCAATGTAATAATCAATTTTCCACCCTGGGCTTTATTTTATCTATGCATATATTACCTAGGCTTCTGGCAAGATGTTTCCAGTAAGCGTTGGCCTCCTACCAAACTCAATCAGCCAGGCTGTTTTCCCAGGTCACTCCAGAAAGAGTTTTTTTCTCCCCTCAGCTGTAGCATATGATTTCTTGCATCCATCACAATAAATAGTGACTAAGATAAGCACTAAACCCAAAGTGTGGGCCAACTCATACCTTTTCCTAAGGCCAGGACTCAATCTCCTCCCTTTCCTGTTTGTTTAGCAGATAATATGGGACCATAACTACAGGCATATGAAATTCAGAATTCTTCTATATCACATAAGGAATTATGACTGGAAGGGCCATATTAATTAAGTATAATTCAATTGCCAATTCCCTTTTATGAGCATGACTTAATTTTTAAAATCTGTTATCATCAAGCAGATTCTGGCTCATGGTTATCCTATAGTACCCTGTAGCTCTACCTAGCAGGGTTCCCACTATTATACTCTATATGGAAGCAGATTGCTATATCTTCCTCCTGTCAATGTCTGAGGAATTAGAAGCCCAGGAATTTTTGCTTACTTGATTCGTGCTTTAACTATTGACCCACTTAAGAACAAGAACCACAACAGCAACAAAAACATTCAGTGCCATCTACCTAATTACAATTCATAATGACTCTACGGGGAGAGGAGAACTGCCCCTTAGGGTTTCTCAGGCTGCAAATTGTATGCGTGGATGTGCAGACTTTCATCTCTCTCTAGGAATGATTGGTGCCTTCAAACTACTGATCTTTCGGTTAGCAGCTTGATGCATAATCTACTATACCGTGAGATAAATTGCTTCTTTGACAACTTTTAATCTAGAAACATACGTGTTTTTTCAAAACCATTTTACCAGGAATTAATACAGATATATCATTCGATAGTTTGACAACATCAAGCAGTATTGTACAAGTGCTACCACAAATCATTTCAAAACATTCTTTTCCTTCTTGAACTCCATGAGATCAGCTGCCTTTTAACCCTGCCCCTTTTGTGTCCCACAAAAACCCTTATTCTACTTGCTGTCCTTATACCTTTATCAATCCTGGGTTTCATATCCTGAAAAACAGAACAACATACAACACAAATTCTAGAGTGTGGCCCCCAGTGACATAACACATTTGAGATAAACCCCAATACGAACAAAAACAAGACAAAAAATACAGAACATGCTGAAAACCAGATCAGGCCTAATGTGCATCAGTTGACAAGGTTTTAACTGTTCAAGTCAGGTTTGTCATTTCAAGCTACTATAGTCATCTCTCCATTATACTTTGTTTGCTAACCACTTTCCTCCCATCCCTGTATTATGAATAGATGGAAATCACCAGGGGCTTATTTCCCATGAAGATCCCACAAATATATGTTGAGCTTCCACTGTCATCCATAGCCTTCTGCACAGCAGATTCTCATAATTTAGGCTTGGATACTATTCCCTCCTTTGACTTTGGATTACATAATTCACAGTCCTTTGGTCACTAATGTTGGTGTGCTTCTTCCATATTGACTTAGGACCAGTAGACATCTCAGTTAGATGGCTGCTTGTTTGGAAACAAGCATTTATCTAAGTGTACACTGGGAACATATATAAGAGTTGATGGTTATCATTGATAACATTTCTTTAAAATATATATTGCTGATATTTTTTAGGAACTTGTGTTATTCTGGGCAGACTAGAGAAACAAATCCATAGACACTCATATGTCTATAAGAAAGACATGAGTAATTATATACAAGAGTAATTGAATATTGAGAAAACATCCCAGCCCAGTCCAGATCAAGTCCATAAGTCTGATATTAGCCCACATATACGATACCACTCTACAAAGTCCTCTTCAGACTTTCAAAGCACATGCAGTAATGCTGAATGCAGGAAGAACACAGCCCAGTGGGTGGGAAGTCTTGTGGATCCAGTGGCATTGTAAGCATTTCGGCACTGGCAGGTGTCTCCACATGGCTCCTGCTGCTCCCAGGTTTCTGGCTGCATCAGGGTAGCTTCATGTGGTTTGTCAACAAGAATGTCTCACAGGGACTGAGCGAGTGTCTTGCCTCCAGCAAGCTGTTTATCTACTTAGCGCCTCCAAATGAGGTCATCAAGCTGTGAACTAATTGACAGGTAAACACCACCCCTTCACTCTTAAGTCTCAAATTACCAGCAGATTATGTAACTACCACAGGGTTTCTACAATTCATTCTGACTCCTCATGGATACATGCACCAAAAAATGAAACAATACCTGGTCCTATACCATCCTCACAATTATTGTCATATTTGAGCTAATTTTGCATCCACTGTGTAATCTTTCCCCTTGAGGGTCTTCCTCATTTTCCTTGACCTACTCTTTCAAGAATGATGTCTTTCTCTAGGGCTTTGCTCCTCCTGATAACATGCCCAAAGTGTGTGGTAGTAGGATGATTTTGTGTCCACTCATGGTGAGGGGTGGAATTAAAACAGTCAGTCAAGTCACAGCCTGATGACCCTTCCTTGATGCCCCATGCTTTTTGGTATAAGAATGTGGATGCTGGTAACTGCTTTCTCTGCCACTCTGTATCCTGGCTTGCTGTGACTCTGCTGCCAACTATGAAAGCAGTTGGTACCCTGCCAGGTTGCCACCAACTTTGGATCCACACAATTCTGTACCACAGGCCTGTGATCTTTCCGTTTCAAGGTTCACTATTCTGCATCACCAGCATGGGCTTTCTGAGTCTGAAGAGGGATTTATGGGCTAGCATTGGACTTAGGGACTTGCGTTGCGTTGGGCTGGAATGCTTTCTGAGTATATAAATCCTTCTTGATATAAAGCTCTTTCTTTACACATACATGAAAGTCACATGATTTGTTTCCTTAAACAAACAACCTAACACATTAGAGTAGCAGCAGAGTGGGGTGCTAGAGAAATAAATTATGAAGCTAGAGAGTGGAGCTTTATCTGACCTCTGCCTTATGGCCGTTGGATGGAATTGGATTTTCCTTTTAGGATCACTGGAGTCAGATATGGCTATGTGGTTTAATTAGTTGTTATCAAGAAAGGGCATGAGAAGTGAAACTTTTGATTCTTAGAAGGTCCATTAGGATTCTGGAGTCGGTAATATCTTGGTTCTTGGCTTCATACAATGAAAGAATTCACGCCAAATTCTGTTTTATAGTCCAAGTGGGTTTTTATGATGGGCAGGACAAGTTTCAGGTTTTACAGTCTCAAAGGGGTTCACAACTGGACCTGAACAACCACGTGGCAAAGAGAATCCATGCATGCAGCTTGTGGGGCATCTTGGGAAACCTGAAGCCCAAGAACTCTAGAGGCTGAGAGCATGTGGTCCAAAAGGCTGTGGGCCCCATGTAGGCCTGGAGCGGGGACATGTGTACCTGTGAAACAGAGGGAGACCATCCCCCTCTACCTGCTTCTGACCAGGAGCAGGGTAAGAGAGTGCTTCCCAGAGTATGCTCCCTGCCTTTATTCTAGCCCACCCACTGGCTGGGGGAAGGTGTAGTTGATGGTATTGATTGACTGCAGTGGCTGAACTAAGTGATGTCGTGAGCCTGGGCCTAGTTTGGCCCTCCAAGGTGTACCTACCTCCCTCATGACTCAGGGGCTTGAATATGAACATGCTCAGTTTGGGTTCTTCATAGCCATCTAGTGGTTGCCTGATTTCTTTCCAATTGGGGCCAGGGGGGGGCTTTGCAGGCCTGAGAAGGACAACCCCTGTCCCTAAGCTAGCTACCTAATAGGTCTACAAGTTTTCCCTAAAATGGAGACAATGAAAATAATAGGTGTTAAATTGTAGCTCAAGGGACAAAGATGTCTCTTGAATCATTCTGAGGCAAAAGCGATGCTGCTTAGTAAAGATGGCTGATAGAAAAGCTGGTCCTGATTTGGTCTTATAAGGCAGGGGGCTGTGGCCCTATTGCATACAAATGGGATCATTCAGATCAGGAAGGATTGAATTTGACCATTTTAAGAACTGTGTTTAGGATCTGGCTCTGCTAGGTTATATTGATTTCTTCTATCTATTGTTATTGATACGTGTGGTAGAAATGATTAGTGGAAGTATGATTAGAAAGAATTTGGAAGTCTACTGCCTTCAGCCTTTACATTGGAAAGTTAAATGGGTATTAGAAATTGCTTGCAAAGGAGGCTTAGAAAACGTAAGCTGTTGGAATGTCAGAACATTAGTATCAGAAAAGACTTGTCACTAGAACTGGTGAGAGGCTTAAAAACATAAAACTAGAAAGGCAGCTTTGACTTTTCAAATCTTGAACAAACAGTGTTTCTCTTGGCCAGAACAATCTAGTCTCATGGATGAACTCTCTTCTCTAGGACTGAATGCTCAAGGAAGCCTGTGAGCAGCCTGGCGAGGTGAACACCTGAATTCACTTGGCTGAGTCTGGCCACTGACACTAATCGGTTTACAGAGACCAGAGAAGAGATGAGATTAGACTTACTCATCTGAATTTTTTTCCCTTTTTTTATTTGATCATTTTATTGGGGGCTCGTATAACTCTTATCACAATCCATCCATCCATCCATTGTGTCAAGCACATTTGTACATTTGTTGCCATCATCATTCTCAAAACATTTGCTTTCTACTTGAGCCCTTGGTTTCAGTTCATTTTCCCCTCTCTCCCCACTCCTTCCTCCCTCATGAACCCTTGATAATTTATAAATTATTATTACTTTGTCATGTCTTACACTGTCCATCGCCTCCCTTCACCCACTTTTCTGTTGTCCACCTCACAAGGAGGGGATTATATGTAGATCCTTGTAATCCGTTCCCCCTTTCCACCCGACCTTCCCTCCACCCTCCCAGTATCGCCACTCTCACGACTGCTCCTGAAGGGATCATCTTTCCTGGATTCCCTGTGTTTCCACTTCCTATCTGTACCACTGTACATCCTCTGGTCTAGCCAGATGTGTAAGGTAGAAATGGGATCATGATGGGGGTGGGGTGGGGAAGAAGCATTTAAGAACTAGAGGAAAATTGTATGTTTCATCATTGCTACACTGCAACCTGACTGGTTCATCTCCTTCCCACGACCCTTCTGTAAGGGGATGTCCACTTGCCTACAGATGGGTCTTGGGTTCCCAAACTGCACTCTCCTCATTCACAATGATTTGATGTTTTTGTTCTTTGATACCTGATCCCTTTGACACCTATGGCATGACCAGCCCAAAGGAACTAGAGTTGTTGAGAGTTTGTGAAGGAGTCAGTGGTGTTGAAACAGCCCAGAAGTGAGGTGGCCCATACTGAGGTCATCAGAACTCAACCGTGGGCATTGATGCACTTTGCCTGGTGTTGACTTGTTGGATGACCTTCCCTGTTTGACTTTGCTTAATGATGAAGACCCACAAGTTTTCAAATGGAATAAAGATTCTTCACTTAAAAGAACATGCTTATCTCCACAGAATACTGGGTTGATAGAAAGGACTATTTTAGAAATTGGATGTCCAAAATGGTGGAGATAAAAGCATGAAGTGGCTGGCCTAAAAACTTCTGTGGGTGGGGTGAGATGTTGATAGGATTATAGGATTCAGGTGTAGGTCTTCTCAAAACTAAAATGGTTAGGCATAGAATATTTTTGTTACATTCACTTGAAAGAGATATGGCCAGAGTGCTACTTAGAGGAAAGGGCAGCAAGACATTGAGTATGTGCCTATTGAATTTTGATAACCCCTCAAAAAATGATTTGATGCCCTGGACACTATTGACAGAGACCTTACACCCTGTGGGAAGACATCAAGAACATCATATATGAAGAAAGCAAAAGGATCATTATAAAGATGAGAAAGATAGAAAAGACTAAAGTATGTGTCAGAGGAATCACTGAAAATTGCTCTTAATCATAGAGTGGCTAAGGCTGAAGGAAGAAATGACTAAGTGTGTTAGTCTTGGTTGGCTAGAAAAACAAGTTAACTGACACTCATAGATGTGTAAGTGAGAACTTTATATCAAGAAGTAATTATGCATCAATAAACATCCCAGCCCAGTCCATGCATTATGTTTGGAAGAATGCTTATTAACAACCAGCAATATACTGAAGACACAACCTTGCTTTTGGAAGGTGAGGAGGACTTGAAGCATTTTCTGATAAAAGTCAAGGACTGCAGCCTTCAGTACTGATTATCATTCAATGTAAAGAGAAGTAAAAGCCTCAAAACTGGACCAATAGTTATCATCATCATAAACAGAGAAAAGATTGACGTTGTCAAGGACTCTGAAGGGTGGATCCACAATTACTCCTCATGGAAGCGTCAGTCAAGAGCTCCTAGCACACACTGCTTGGGTAAATCTGCTTCAAATAATTCTTTGAAATGTTGGAAAGCGAGGATGTTCCTTTGTTGGCTATGGTGCCCCTGACCCAACCTGCTGTCTTTTCAGTAGCCGCATATACATTTGAAAGTGATACCATGAATTATGAAGACCAAAGCAGAATCAATAAACTTGCATTATGGTGCTGATGAAGAATATTAAAATTATCATGGACTCCCCAAAAAACCAACAAATCTGTCCTGAGAGAAATATAGCCAGAATTCTCCTTGGAGGCAGTTGATGGGACTTTGTCTCATGTACTTTGAACCTGTGGTCAGGAGACACCAGTCCCTGGAGAAGGGCATCGAGCGCAGTAGAGGAGAGGGGCGTGGGAAAAGTGGAAGGCGGTGGACAAAGTGGCTGCAACAATGTGCTCAAACAAAATAACAATGGTGAGGACGGCACAGGACCAAACAGCACTCATTTTGTTGTGTATACAGGCTTTATGAGTCAAAACGGAATCGATGGCACCTTACAATGTCTGTGGAGAAAAAAAAAAGATACTTTCTGACCTAAAGATAACTTCTTTCTAGCATTATTGTAAAGCTGGTTCAGGAAAATAGGTGACCTCAAAGGAGTAAATGAGATAGAGTTTATATGATATCCCTGAATAATTATATTAATATTACCTCAATCTATTCCCTTATTCAAAGTGCTAATCCCCTACCTGGGAGGAATTCTGTAAAGACAAATTTAAAGCTTTCCTAATTTTAAGGTTTGTTATTGCCTGTAATGGATCAAATGAAAATTGGATTGCTAAATTTCTTTTGGAGAAAAAGATTAGTTGAGATTTTATTTCATTGTATTATTATTATTATTATTATTAGGACTTCTTCAAAATAAACCTAAACAAATTTAATAGTAGGAGAATTAGGGTGATAAAATATTTAGAAAAATGTTTTCCTTTTAGAATTTAGGGCATATATTTGATAAATAAAGAGTAAAATGATAAATCGACATTAACTATGCAGTGAACTGAACACTGGGAAACTAAATTTCCAAGTAGTTCTATGGAATACTAATAATTTATAATCACTCACTAAAGAGAATCAAGACTATGTCTATTTTTGTAGACACATCTTTTTCATATGAAAGGTGGACAAGAACTGAAATGTTGGTTAAAGAATCAAAATTTAACTAAATCCATGTTAGTAGATATTATTATCTACTTATATGAGAGATAGCCCCCCAAACCAGAAAAAAGCTCTGCTGGGTGGAGCTTTTATAGTACGCATTTTTCCCACTAGATAAGCACCAGGCAGCTTTCCCCAAGTTAGTGCACTCAGTGGCATTGCCTGGGAAGGTTCTCTCTTGTCACAGTGAATTTTTTTGTAAAGCAGTTTCACTTGAACCTCGTTTTTTTGGTGATGGCCAATTTAAGAGAACAGCCTTTGGTTGGGAAATTTTATTTCCTGCTCAGGAAAAATGCTGCAATGTTGAACACAGCTTACAAGGGCATTGCTATGGGGGAACGCTCAAGTGTACAAGTGGGTTTCTCACTTCATAAAAAGGGGAAATGTCAATTGATGACAAACCTCATTCTGGACACCAACCAACTTCCCAAAAGGACAAAAATGTCAACAAAATCCTTGCACTTGTGCTCAAAAACTTACGACGGAGTATTGAAGAGATGGGGAAGTTACCTGGATTATCTTGGAGTTTGGTTCATCAATTTCTTTTTTTTTTTTTTACAGGGAAGAGCATGAATGTAGTCCCCCACTACCACAAATTATGCAGTTGAGTTTCCCACATTTGCGGAAATTGCAGGGGTCAGCACACCCACAGTGGAATGGGTGAGCCTCGCCCTGGGAAAACCACCTTCCTGATCATGGTGTCTCCCTGCCAGGTAAGTATGGTTCATCAAATTTTAACAGAAGATTTGAGAATGAGAAAGGTTGCTGCAAGATTGTGCCTCGGGTTCTGGCTGACCAGGAAAAAGAGCCACAAGTGGAAACATGCCATGCTTTGAAAGAACACCTCTGAAGCAACCCAGACATTTCCCCCAAGGTCATTACTGTTGACTTGACATGGTACTATTCTTATGAGGCTGAGAGCAGACATCAACCAAGCCAGTGGAAGACATCATGGTCACCTCACTCCCCAAAAGCTCATCAAGTGAAATCAAAGATCAAGACGTTGCTCATTTGTTTTTTTATGTGAGGGCGATAGTGCATTTGGAGTTTGTTCTACCAGGTCAGAGTGCTAATCAAGCTTTCTATTTAGAGGTTCTGAAGAGATTGTGTACCATTGTGCAACAAAAAAAGGCCTGACGTGTAGCAGACAGGGTTTTGTGACCACGACAATGCACCTGCTCATGCAAGCATCTCAGTGCACCAGTTTTTGGCACAAAACAGCATGCTTCTCTTGCCTCACTCACCTTACTTGCCTGACCTCACTCTGTGCCACTTCTTTTTGTTTCCATGAATGAAGAGGGAAATGAAAGTACAGTGATTTGATGATGTAGAAGAGGTGAAGAATAAAAATCAAGGGAAGTGCTGTCAGCCAGCCAAACAGATAAGTTTGAAAAATATTTCCAGGGTTGAAATTGCAGATTTGACAAATGCATTAAGTGTAATGGAGAGTACTTTGATGGTGATAAGGTTGTTTGCACACAAAAAAAATTTAATGCATGTCTTTGAAAAATTTTCCATTTGGGGGGACACCCCCTCATATATATATCAGGAATTGAGACTCACTTGGTTGGATTGGTGTGTCCCAGGTAAAACTCAAATTCTACTAAGAGTCTCTACAGTCCATGGAATCTCTTATTTACTGATTTCCCCATTTAACAGAGGTGAGCTATCATCAGTAATATATAATAGATGCATTTAATAGATGCACTGCATCACCATGCAGAAATCTATAAGCAAAACAATTACATATCAATGGAATTAAATTCTATGAAGATTCAGGATTAAATTGTATTCTTTGAAATTGTAAAAAATGATAATAAATTTTCATCACAGTGTAAATTATAATTGACAAAAATCAATGCCTAGTCTAAATCTGGGTACTTCTATTTCAAATATTAGCAAAGTGTGCCAGCAAACAGAAATTAGAGAGGAAACATAGTCAAATATATATTTGTTCAATAATTTCTATTTCTTGAAATTCCATGATTTCGTTTAAACAAACTATGCATTATGTTGAATATAAATAAAAAGTGTAAAGCAACATAGATTCAGATTTTCATGCAAAAATATATTAATGAATTTCCCTGCTATTAGTTTATAATAACACATCCTTTGGTAAATAAATATTCTATTTAATACACATCATGGATTCTAGTTTTAGTAACTAAAGAAAAATGACATGTCTTTGATCAATGAAGTGTAATTTTAAATAATCTAAATAGGAAATCAGAGTTTAATTGTATATTTGTTTATTCCCTATTTTTTCTTTTAGTTATATTTTTCTTGTCTATAGATTATTGTCAAAGGAGGAGACCTATCTTCTTTATTACTAAACAATGAAATTTCATCCTTAAAATGTTTTTATCTTTAAATTTTTATTGTTTGAATTCACATTTATAAATCTCAGAGGATGATGGTAGTAACTGATCATATATTATTTGATGGCTCCTATATATTGAAAAAATATATATATAATTACATAGGGAATTTTTAATCCCTAGAGTGTCTGCTTGCTCTGCAATGAAATAACCTAAACTCATGAATTTGTAATTTAAATTGATATTGATGTTTAGTTGTTAGAGTCTTAAAGATACAGACTTGTTTACACACCAGCATTTAAATGTATTTCCTGGCATTATCATTTGATGTTAGATTTTCTAATTGAGTTTCTAGAAAATATATTTTACATAATAGTCTTGATTTATCTTCAAGGCTATACTTTTGTTTGCAAACCATTGTCTTAAGAGTCATCACTATACATAAGTACAGATCTCTAAAACAGTACAGATTTATATGTATGATTCATAATTCATGAGCAATAAATCCCCCCTTTCACGTTGTGTTTTCTCTCTGGCATGTTGTAACAACAGGATTTCTTGGTGTGCTTATAGGAAGACCCTATTTTACCTTATTTAATGACTATAAAGATTCTAAGTTATAATCACTTATATGATTATATACGTGAGCATAACCAAGGCTTCTAGTAATAATTAAAGGTTTTAGAAGATATGGAGAATGAATTGATGAACAATATGAGTAATACGACTGAAAAAATATGAAAATATTAGGTCAAAATTGTTCTAGTGAAGTGTGTCAAGTCTGTTACTAGTTATTTATTGACACCATAATACTAATGATACCTATTACTATACATAAACATTCAAAATCCAATCAAACTACCTTTGAGTGGATTATGATTCATAGGACAGGGTACAACTGCCCCTGTGGGTTTCTGAGATTGTAACTCTTTACAGGAGTAGAAAGCCCCATTTTTCTCTCATGTAGTAGCTGGTGGTTTTAAACAGCTAATCTTGCAACTCGCACCCCAACAAATACCCCCCTATGCCACCAAGGCTTCACATATATCTTTGTATACGTATACATGCATATTATAAATCCTAAGACTCAGTGGCTTAAAACAATAGATGTTTATTCGTTTAGTTGCATGCAGGTCAACATTTTGACAGGTTCAATTGAGCAAAGCTTTGGTCTCAATTGAGATTAGTGAAAGTTGGCTGATATTAGGAGGTGAAAATGGCTGTCCCATACTCCCTTCATCCGCCAGCACACTTATCAGAATAGAAGGGTAGAGAACAGACAAGTCCCAGTACTCAAGCCCATTTAAATCTATCTTTTATGACTTCCCTTCTTTAAGATATATATACACACGAGGGATTGTTGCATCAGCTGGAATGCTGGTTCCCAGTTGCTTGAGGCAATGACAGTGATTTTCACTATGGTTGCACACAGTTTCAGGACTATCAGGAGTGTATGAGGGTTTCCATTTCTGCCCAGCCTTTCCAGCACTTATTATTTTTGTTTTGTGTTTTTAACTCGGCTGTCTTTTTTGGTGTAAAGTGATATTTCATTTTGCTTTGATGTATACTACCAGAGTATCTAGTGATCCTGAGCATTTCTGTATGCTTGTTGGCCTTTGGGATGTTGTCTTTGGTGAACTGTGTGTCCATGTCCTTTGCTTAATTATTAATTGGTTTACTTGTCTTTTTATTGTTGATGTGTGGCAGACTTTAGAGATTCATTAGATGCTTACTATAGCACTGCTCACAATAGCAAGAAGATGCAAACAACCTAAAGTCCCTCATTCGGGCCACTTAGGTAAAGGAATGGTTATGAAACTTTGGTACATACATAGCGTGGAATATTACACTTTGCTAAAACACACACACACACACAGACAAAGACCCATAAAGCCCCTCATAATAAGAATGAATGTGGAGAACATGATGTACAGTTAAACTAGCTCATCACAAAAAGACAACTAGTATGAGACCACTCTTATAAAGAGGGAAAAAAGATAAAAGCGTTTCCTACCATAAGGAATAGATTTTGAGGTGTGCCAAGGTTGAGAGGAGGAATAAAGCAATGAGCTAAGACAGTTGATGGGTGTTAACTTCGTGAAATAGAACATGGGGATCCACAGAACCAAGAAATGAAATCCAGTACTTGGGGTTGGGGAGGGGGTTTGTTAACTGATGGGAGCTTAGATTAGTAATTTAGACTTTGTAATACAAAATTAATTATCTGAAATGTAAACCTCCAACTAAGTTATAATAAAAAAGGAAACTGACCATTCAATAATAAACAACTCTTTCCAGGTAATAAATGAATAAAGGTCTTTTTAAATTATGCACCTTAGTTTCATTGACTCTGGACACACCTCATGGTGGAGCTGGGAATGATGGTATAAGGGAACTAAAAAGTAAGATAGAATCCAGAACAAGGTAGGAGTAAGGAATTGGGACACTTAAGTAAACAGCTTATGACAGCTTTTTGTCATTATATAAATAAAGCAGGATAAAGATCTGTTTATTAAGCTAGTGTGAAAACTGTCTAAATTATTATCAAAAGAGATTTGATAAATTTTAAATTTCTAGGCAGTTACATGAAGAAAGAATATTTAGAGAAGGCATGGGGAAAATATTAGTTTGAAACAGGCATTCTAGATTTAAGATTTCAGATAGCTATAATTTATTTGGCAACACAGAAAAACTTTTAGAATTTTAACATTCGTTTAGAGGCAAGGAATGGGGAGCTAAAAATGGAAATAAAAAACACTTGCAAAGGCCAAGTTTTTCATGATAGATTGGGTAATAAAAATAAAGCCAATTGAAAAAAGTATATATATATATATATATATATGTATATATACACACCTTCAGAAGAAACATTGGTGTAGGAGGAGATAGAAAATATGAAGATAATAAAAAATGTGTGTCATTATATAAACAGGAAGAAAGTTATATACTTAGGTAAGAATCAAGTACAGTCCTAAATAAACTAAACATTAGCGAGTGTTCAGAATTATTCTGGAGATACTGAAGTCCTACATGACCTTAACAATTACTAATATTATTAAAGGTGTCTAAATTTTAAGACATATCTAAATATTTACTAATTTCAAATTAAGAAATATTTCACACGTTGTTTTTAGAATGTATGAAGCAGGGCTTAAGCAAAGGGAGTTTCAAGCAAAATCTCTACAAGATTTGTCATATTTTCTAATAAGGATCATGAAAGGATCAGGAGTAAAGAAAATAAACCTAATGTGTTTGTTATGATGATAGAATTCTAGCTTACGTCTTATAAACTTTGATTATTAAACAAACACTCCCTTGAAATACAGAGCTTTCTTGAAGTAGCCATTGGAATTGGAATGGAAAATTAAAGATAAAATGAATATACGTCATTGTGGTTCTAAGAACAAGCAGAATTTGGTGACAAAGTAAAACGCTATTCTGAATCTCTCCAAAATATTCTTCATGACAGTTCTATCACTGGGAAGCAGATGACTCAGAGGAAACAAGAGAAAAATATCTGTGACTCCATTATAAAAAAAAGCCTATCTCCTAGAAATGCTTTTAAAATAAGCAGCAAATGAAAACAAATTGAAGCAAATAATGTTCATTCCGGCTGTTCCAGATTATGAGGAAGATCTGTCCATAACGGTGTCTTTGAATCGAATTTGTAGGCGCGTTGGGAGCAGGTGTGTGCTGTTTTTATTTAGTGTTATTTTACACAGAAAGGTCTCAAAGTCTTGCCCCTTATTTAAAAGCTGTTTTTGCAGCAAAAAAATGTGATTCTGATAAAAAAAATTGAGAAAGATTATATTAACATAACATTTATAGGACAAGTAGGATTTATCCATCAGAAAGACAGCTGAAACATGTAAATAATTGTTTAAATTGTCTTTTCCAAAGTACAGCTTGACGAGCTTTAAAACTATATATTTTTATTTCCAAGCAATTCTATTTGGATTTCGACACTGAAAATTTGGCACTGGAGGATTTAAAGAGTAATGATGATGCCAATATTACTTTAAAAATGTCTTAGGGAATTTTTTAATTTTTGTTAAAAGTGTGGGATTCATAGGCTGCAGAACCATGAGTTGCCTAATTTGTGCAAATTAAAGTCTTGCTGTATGCAATGGGAAGAAGTAAATCTGTTTACACTATTGTTTAGAAAGTGCTGATGGAATGAGATGAATAAATCACCTCACAATGTAAAATAAGGCTAACAATTGTTAGTTTTTAAAAAATCTTTTCACTGAACAGTATCATTTGTTTAATCATTCCATAACAAACGAAATACATTTTTAGAATCTAACTTGTAATTTATTATTGTATAGGATTAATTACAAAAGTATTTAAAATAATCATACTACTTTATTTAGCTAAATTAGACTACAGTTCATTATACTTATTATCTTCTAATATTTTATTACATATATTTTGCCGATTCAACGTTCCTTTTATAAGAAGTTTTTGTGGTAGATCCCATGTTAAATTTTCTTTAGCATTATGTATCCTTGGAGAAAGTATGACCGGAGTGCTCTGTAGAGGCAAGGATAGTGGGACTTTGTCTTACTGACATACTTTGGACATGTCAGGAGAGGCGGGTCTCTGGATGAAGACATCCTGCTTGGTAAAGGGGAGGGGCAGTGAAAGAGAAGACGACTCTCCAGGAGATCAATATCCTAGGCACAAGTGAACTGAAATAGACGGGTGTAGCACTCCAGTCAGCTGGAAGCTACTTGAGTCACAGAGAATAAGTGCTCAAGACCTGAGACTGAGTCATGAGGGAAAGGGAGGGCAACTCAGAGAAGAGAAGACCCGCTGTCCCCCTCTCCCCCCCCCACCAAGCTTCTCTACTCTCCTGTTTTTATTAGCACACCAAAGGAGGAAGTTTGAAAAAGTTAAAATGCAGGCGTATTCTAGGACACAATGACTTCAGATAAAGATACGCTCATGGTTCATAAGCAACCAACAATTTTGCACATGAGTACATTCTGACCTACTGTCTTCAGTAAAGAATTCCGTATCACTCAGGGCTTCCACCAAATTCCTGGCACATGCAGTCATGCGTGTGAGGTTTACTCAAAGACTTTGAACTCAAGTAATTCCTCCATTGGAAACAGGACATTGTCTCCCTCTGGACTGGTATTGGCCATTTTGAGTCAGAAAATCATTTGATTAGCTATGCAGGGAATAACACAATCCAAAGGAATGGTGTGACATTCATTGTTAAAAGAAATGTAATAGTTAAATTTGTGTGTGTGCCAAAATCACACCTGTAAGAAGATATGGGTGGCATTTAGCCTGTCAATAGAGTAGCAGACTGATGACCTCCCTTGGAAGTACATCCAAGATGTATAACTCTCTGGAGGTTGGCCTCTTTCCCCCTCTCCCTGGGGGTCAGACCAGTATGCTGCATTATCCAGCCGCCCTGCCTCATCCCATGTGCTGGGCTACCTGTGGGCTGTGCAGTGCTCCAAGGTACCTTAGCGAGCTAACTGAGGACCGTATTGCTGTGCTGTGCTGTTCTATGCCACACACCAGTCCACCTTGCTCTGTCTGCTGCCTGGGAGCCAAGTCCACTCGTCTTGCCACCATGCCAGCCTCCACATCTCCATTCAGCTACCTCACATATTATATACATAGATATATATGATATATACATGTGATCTTCCTATATACAGACACATCTAAGCTTCACTAGTTCTGCATCCCTAAAGAACCCAGCCTAACAAGAGGCTCTACACGAGATCTGTTTCAGAGTTTGTACTTTCTCCTTGGATATCCATAGAAATGGTTAGGAGTAGGGTGTTTGTAAATAGTTTCTGATTTAAATGAGAAAATTCTAATATGGATTTAAGGCTACACGTCCTTATGCTTAAGTACTTCCTTTTTTAAACAGAAAAAATAATAGTTTGTATTTCATAAGATTATTGTTAGAGATAAATAAGTTAAGAGTTTGTATCAAATCAACTAACCCTAAAATTGTAAGCTTTGCTTTCTAAAAATGTTTATCCTCAATTATTGTTATCATTCTCATCATCTATATATGCATGGAAAGCACATACTCTTTGGCTTTACAGAGAAAGGTCTGGGACTTCTACATTCACTTAATTGTTAGCTCAATGCTCTGATGTTCTCTCTGAAGCATCTCACATTTGGAGAGCTGGGAAAAGAATGATGACCACTATTTGAATTCTATGATGCCGCCACAGACACGGATTCTATCTATACCACCTTCAAATAGTTGGGGGTTCTGGAAAAAAATATATATATATTCTGTTTAAAACCTTAGAACAGTTTTAGGCGTTCACTGCTTTATGTTACTTAGTTTAAATGTGGGTTGTCATGCTCATGTTTCAGAGTTACTATCGCCACAATTTTAGCTTTGCTTTCAAAGAAATGTTGGCAAGACTGCCAGCTGGAATAAGTAATTAACACTTCAGCTGCGCTTGGAAAGGAGAAAACAACTGCATCACACAAACGACTACCAAAATCCCTTCTTTCCCACAGAAAGCCCCTGATATACTCAACAGAGTACTTTCAATTTCACTAAAGGGGGAAGAAAAAAGCCGCCGTGATCAAAATTAAAGTTCACCAGTGCATCCCTACCAACTGTTAAACACAGAGTGAGGAAGACGGAGAAGGTGTGCAGCAATGTGAGAGATAGCACTAATGGAACAGGAAGTGAAAAATACCATTATAAAAAATACCAAGATGGAATATAATAAGAATGTATTTTGAGGATTGCAAACACCTAAAACCATGTGCTGTTTGTGATATTGTATAAATATGCAGTAAAATATTTAGCTTATAAATAAATATAGTATAAAACCAAACTACGTATGGAATTACCTTTGGGATGATAGTGGGGGGGGGGTTATGTGAACTGAAATTAAATGTCTTTTTACTTATTATGTGGATAATTAAATAATAAAAATAGACTATAATTGCTTTATCTCAAAATAAAAATAAATAAATAAAAGTCAGTGTCACTCATATCCAATGAATTTCATAAAGAATAACACTAGAGCAAGGTATGTTACAATGATTCAGTGCATGGCTACACAAATTTGTTTCGGTATTCTAAAGAAAAATAGATGTTTTCCTGTTGCCATAGATCCTTTCTTGGTAGATAACCAGTCAAGGTTCTTGTTGTTGACCTTATCATCCCCATCTTTGCTAGGGCATGTATAGAACTGGGAGATTGAGCATATTTTTTTTTTGTCTTTTGTTTTAATCATCTTGGGGGCTCGTACAACTCATCACAATCCATACATCAATTGAATCAGGCATGTTTGTTCATATGTCTCCTTTATTCTTTTCTAGACAGTTACTTTCTATTGAGTCCTTCGTATCAGCTCTTCCCTCCACCCACCCCCCAACTCTTATAACCCCCTAACAGGTGGTACATTGCTATTACTTTTATCTCTCAAAAGTTTTTCTTCTTTTTTTTAACGACTCAGTTTAGAGTTTGAAAGTGTAATGGACAGCAAGCAAGTTGAATTTTCTTTTTTTTTAAGCATTTTATTGGGGGTTCTTAGAGCTCTTATCACAATCCATTCATCCATCCATTGTGTCAAGCACTTTTGTACATATGTTGCCATCATCATTTTCAGACCATTTTCTTTCTACTGAGCCCTTGGTATCATCTCATCCCCCACCCATCCCCACCCTCCCTCCCTCATTAACCCTTGGTCATTTCTAAATTATTATTTTCTCATGTCTTACACCAACCACTGTCTCCCTTCACCCACTTTTCTGTTGTCTGCCCCCCTGAGAAGGAGTTATATGTCAATCATTGTGATCAGTATCCCATTTCTTGCCCCTCCCCCCACCTTCCCCTCCCCATTCTGGTATTGCTACTCTCATTATTGGTCCTGATGGGTTTATCTGTCCTGGAATCCCTGTGTTGTGAGCTCTTATCTGCAGCAGTGTACATGCTCTGGTCTAGTCAGATTTGTAAGGAAGAATTGGAATCATGATAGTAGGGGGCTGGGGTGGGGGGGGAAGCATTAAAGAACTAGAGGAAAGTTGTATGTTTCATCAGTGCTATACTGCACCCTGACTTCGTCTCTTCCTTGTGGCCCATCTGTGAAGGGATGTCCAATTGTCTACAGATGGGCATTGGGTCTCCACTCCCCACTCCCCCTCATTCACATTGATATGTGTTTTGGTTCTGGGGCATTGATGCCTGATACCTGACCCCATCAAGACCTCATGATCACACAGGCCAGTGTGCTTCCTCCATGAGGGCTTTTTTGCTTCTGAGCTAGATGGCCGTTTGTTTATCTTCAAGCCTTTAAGACTCCAGACACTATATCTTTTGATAGTCAGGCACCATTAACTTTATTTACCACATTTGCTTATGTACCCATTTTGTCTCCAGCAATCTTGTCGCAAAGATGAACATCACAGAAATATTAGAACAAAGTATTCTTATGTTGAGGGAGTACTTGTGTAGAGGCCCAATGTCTATCTGCTGCCTTTACTTAACATATGAATATATGTACATAGATTTATTTCCCTAACATTATATATATAAATATATGTACATATGTAGAGGTCCTTTACCTCCTAGTTCTTTCTTCTATTTCCTTTTACTTTCCTCTTGTCCCACTCTCATGTTCAAGTTTCATTCGGATTTCAGTAATTCCTCTAGGCTACATTGCCCTTGATCAAGTCCCACCAGGGATCCTATGTCCTCCTCACCATCGATTTTAGATCACTTGATGTTCCCTTGCCCCTGGGTTTGTTGGTACCCTGTCTTACTTTCCCCCGCCTTCCCCGCTCCTGTGTCCCCCCAGAACCATCGGTCCCATTGTTTTCTCCTCTGGATTGTTTATCCCACCTATCTTGTCTAGATAGACAGACATGTAGAGACAATAATAAGCACAAAAATAAAACAACAACAACAACAACAAAAAGAAAAGTCTATAAATAGTTCCAGGTCTGTTTTGGGTGTTTTCCAGTCAAGTCTGATGGGATGCCACACCCTGGCCCCCAAATCCAATTTTGATATTCCTCCGGGACTTCATTGCTTTGCTCCCCTTGCTGTTCTGTTGCACTCCCCTAGCATTTTGCCCTGGAGTGGTGGGGTCGGGTCAGACACAATTGTTATACTGTTTCTCCAGTGTTGACCCCCATAGTGCTCTGGATCAGTGAGGGACATCATGTCTCATGGTGGGACAGCCTATGGTCCTCTCTGTGCATTGGCTGCTCCAAGCAGGCATATAGTCTGAGGGACTTGGTGGTGCAGGATGTGTTCCACTCTCTTTTACTTTCTCCTTCCCCCTTGTCTGTTCCTGGGTGCTCTGATCAGATGCACTTCCCTCCCTGAGCTGTAGCTTCAGTGCTGTCCGAGTGGGGAGGGGGGTTGTTGGTAATGGGGCTGGCCCCTCAGACCTCTCTATTGGTTCACTGATTCATGCTGGTGTGTTGGATTCACAGGTTGAATTTTCTAATGAAATGTAAATAGGCTTATTCTCTTGTCCTTTATATAGGATTTTGCTTTTCTTTCTTTTTTCCTAAATTTTAAAAAAATCATTTTATTGAGGACTCATACAACTCTTATCACAATCCATACATATATTCATTGTGTCAAGCACATTTGTACATTCATTGCCCTCATCATTGCCAAAACATTTGCTTTCTACTTAAGCCCTTGGTATCAGCTCCTCATTTTTCCCTTCCCTCCCCACGACCCTGTCTCTCATGAACCCTTGATTATTTATAAATTATTATTATTTTGTCATATCTTACACTTTTCTAAGCTTTTAATTTTGACAAAACTTTCTGGTATCTTTTTACCTCTCCCTTCAAGACAGTATTTGTAGATAAAAAGATAAGTCTAAACCACTTCTGTTTTATATTTTGTTAGTACTTTAAATACATTCTCAAAAAATATCTCTACCTTGTGTAATTGAAGTTTATCTATGAATTAATCTAGGTACTTTGGAGAAACAAATCCACAGAACTCATGTATAAGACAGAGTCTTATGTAAAGAAAATGTGCATCATGAAAACATCCCAACCCAATGCTGCCCAAGCCCACAAGTCCAACATTAACCCATTAACCCAACACCAGTCCACAAAGTCCTCCACCTCACAAAACAGAGGCAATGATGCCGACTGCAGGAGGAAAGCTGAGTCAGTGAACGAATAAGCATCTCAGCACTAGCAGGGGTCTCCACACGGCTGCTCCAGCATCTAGGGCTGCATCAGGATAGGTCTATGTGGCTTCTCCTTGGGGATGTCTTGTAGGAAGTCAATCTTGCAAGCTGAAGCAGGGAACTGCTAAGGCAGCTGCACCCTGGTGCGACCATTACAAAGCAAGAGACCCAAGAACTAGAAAGGCTAGGCTCACCAAGCCATTTATCCCTCTGCCCTTCAATTAACCCCATGGTGTTTATCGGTCAGGTTGGCACAATTAACTAACTCAATCTATTACTGCTAACAGTGACCTTCCGAAGCTCTTCTTTGCAGTAAATAACATGCATTTATTGTAATAAATAATTGATATTATCTAAATAATTAATTTAGTTAATAAAGATTATTTATTATAATTATTCATATAATTAATTTTCGTGTGAATTGTTCCAGAAGTGTATAAAACAAGGAAATGTTTTGAAACTGATCATGGCAGCAATTATACAATTATGCTTAATTCAATTGAATTATGAATTGCTACACCATCTGTAAGAACTCCCAATAAAATGATAAAAAAGATGTCTACAAATAAACTGCAATTATACTAAAAAATAAAAACATTTAACTATAGGGAAATATATGAATCACAATGATTAATTCAATCAATGATTAACATAACACCTCACCTCAAAGCTAGAAATGACAATCATGAAAAATACAACTATCTACTGAGAAAAATATTAGAAAAAATATTAGGCGCAATTTCCCATCGTCATTTACTATACAAAAATCATCAGAATGTTAACATTTCTTTAAATGAACTTCTTTTTAAATGTTAAGCCCCTTCAGCTTCATTGATGTGTTCTAATTTGAAATCCAGATCGCCCTTTGAAAAAAGAAATGGAATGATAACTATAGCAACATTTCAATATGGCATATTAGGATGACTTTTGTTATTTGTATTTAATCTAAAAGTGAATAATTGTTTTGTCATAATATTTGTGATTATCATTTCCTGCTTCTCTTTATCTAATTTATTGGAATTATTTTTATTATTGTTAGCAAATAACACCACACATTTATACGTGTTATGTCTTCAAGGTACTTAAAGTAATCTGAATTGCTCTATCATATCTCACACCTAAAATAAGTTGTTTGGTGATAATCATGATAATCTCTTTCTACAGAAAAGCACATCAGCCCCATGATGTAAGGTGTCATGGAATAGTTGTGGGTGCTTTTTTTTTTTTAAATAAAGTTAAAGAGAGCATTTAGGATATATGTCCTTTATTTCCAATAAATTATGAAAGGTTTAATTAATTTGAAGTATAATTAAAAAATACAATTCAATATAAAACATTTGCGTATACTTGGATCACATTTTTAAGGTTTTGTGGCATATAATTCATGTACTACACAACCCAATGGTTTACATTGATTAAAAATAGTTGTGCACATGGATGAAGTTTGGATGAATGAACACATTTTTTTTTGGTAACCTACACCTGTATCAAAATAGCCATCCTTTCCATCACCCCCAGGAAGTTCCTTTGTGCAACATGCCAGCCAATTGACACCATTCCTTCTTAGAAAATGGTGTGTTTCTTATAATTGTGTAGTTCTCTGTCATTGTGTAAATGTACCATACTTGTTAATCTGCTCTTCTGTCAATAGGCATCTTGGTACATTTTAGCTTGACTATTAGGAAGGCTATTAAATTCAATAAATATCATTTCACAACCTGTTTACCAGTAACTTTTCTTTTCTCAGTTATGTCATGTACACTCAGGAATGCAATTGCTGCTCATAAAATAAAATGTTTTAACTTTTTCACAAAATTGGCATCTTTTGTTTAAAGGGACGACTCATATTATATTCCATGAACAATGTTTGGGATTTCTAATGACTCCACATACTTGGAAATTAGATGATGTGTTTTCCTTTTAGTTGTTTTCAAAAATGTGTAATGGTATTTTATCACAGTTTTAAGTGGAATTTCTTTAGGACTAATGTTATTAAGCATGCGTTCACATGCCTATTAGACATTTATGCATTTCTTTTTCTGAAAAAATCCCATTGTTTCTCAGTTTAATTAATGTGTTTTTTAATATATACAGGGTTTAATTATTTTAGCAGAGATGTGTTATAAATAGTTACTTGTTACTTTGTTTTTCATCTGTGTGCTTTTTCTGTCTGGGGTTTGCAATTTCTATTTTTACAAGTATTATGATGGCAGACTGTTTTTGTTATTAAAGATGTCCAATAATTTAAATGAAAAAGACATATTTCCTGGCACTAACCTACAATAGAGTCTATAATTTCTTGTAGAATTTTAACTTTAATGAATAGGTCTTAAATTTGGGGATTCAAATTCCAAATCTTGAATTATCTTTCATGCTTGGTGTGAGGTAGAGTAGTCCAGACTTGGGGGTTTTGTTTTTGTCATTAATATTTTCTTCTTGTGTTCCATGTGGATATTTAGTATTTCCAACCTAGTTTGTTGTAGAGAATTTCCTTTCCCCACTGGATTGTATTAACATCTTGTCAAGCACCATTTCATCATTATATCTTGCTCTATTTCTGAACTCTTTACTGCATTATATTGATCTCTATGTCTTTGTGTTTGCTAACTGTCTAGTTTATGTTAACTTATATGGATTAAAATCAGTTTCCACCAAAATATGTGCTGTAGAATGGGTTGTTTTGTTATTTTAAAGAGGCCGGATTACTGTTGAATGTCCCTTGAATCATTCAGTTTTGAGTTATGAAATAAATTAAACAAGCTAGCACAAGAAATATGGCAGAATAGAGATATTACACCAAATGGAAACTCTCGTGAGCAGAAGTTCCAAAAGACAATGAACTTCCTTCAGAGCCAACACAGAAAGAAAACTAGAATTAGCATGCTGAATTTTCACTTTAAGTCAAATGACTGTGAAATAATAAATCTGTTTATTAAAGCCAACCATTTGCAATATTTCTGTTAAAACAGCACTAGATAAATAGCATAAGAACTTAATTATAAATCTTGAAGTCATAAACTGCTTCATATTTTGGTCCAAGACATTTGAATTTTCTGAGATCTTTGTGTCTATAAAAACTTAGAATCACTCTCCATTATACACAAACAGAATCTGCTGTTTTGTTTGTCCACAAACTGAATCTATAGATAATTTGGAGTATACATAACACTGACAATATTGATTCTAAAAAATCAAATAATTCAATGACTCCCTTTTACATATTGAATAACATGCAACTCTGCATATATTTTTGTATAGGTATAGAGGAACTTAGAAGACATGAATTCATATTTTCTTGATTTAATAGCCATGTACATTGCTGTACTGGATAACTTCTGCTTTTCCCGCCAGATTTCTCTACACTGATTTCCTCCCCACTCCAGACATTCACCCATCCCAGTAAGAAAAGAGCACCAATGAAGAGCCACACAGGAGACTGTGCTCAGGGATAGAGAACAACAATTTGGGAGTCTATGAGAGACCAAGGGCAAGCAGCATGCAAGGTCCCGGTAATTGCACAATAATGTCCATTTAAAAGTTTCTAGTACATTAGTGTGAGAAGAGGGCCCACAAGTGACTGGAAATGTTAAGAAATAGTAGTGGACATATATCATGGGAAACTATATGGGGCACAGTAAGTACAGTTAGAGACCATAGATGTTGATAGACTGTAACAAGACAGGGATGGCTATATCAGAAACTGGACTTAAAGGAAAGGTGCCCGGCTATCAAAAAGTATAGCATCTGAGGTCTTACAAGCTTGAAGGTTAACAAGCGGCCATCTAGCTCAGAAGCAACAAAGCCCACATAGAAGAAGCACACCAGCCTGTGCGATCACGAGGTTTCGAAGGGATCAGGTATAAGGCATCATCAGAACAAAAAATCTTACCATAGTGAATGAGGGGGGGAGTGGGGAATGGGGACCCAAAGCCCATTTGTAGGCCACTGGAGATCCCTTTGCAGAGGGTACTCGGGGAGGAGATAAGCCAGACAGGGTGAGTTGTAGCAACGATGAAAAATACAATTTTCCTCTAGTTTCTAAATGCTTCCTCCACCCCTCCCACCCCCCAACACTATCATGATCCGGATTCTACCTTGCAAGTCTGGCTAGACCAGAGGGTGTACACTGGTACAGATAGGAAATGGAAACACAGGGAATCCAGGGCTGATGATCCCTTCAGGACCAGTGGTGTGAGTGGTGATACTGGGAGGGTAGAGGGAGAGTGGATTGGAAAGAAGGAAAAGATTACAAGGATCTATATGTGACCTCCTCCCTGGGGGAC
>NW_022111301.1:2734270-2818938 GCF_000313985.2 Echinops telfairi | reverse complement strand
TGGATTCCCTGCGTTTCCAGTTGCTATCTGTACCAATGTGCATCCTCTGGTCTAGCCAGATTTGTAAGGTAGAACTGGGATCATGATAGTGGGGGGAGGAAGCATTTAAGAACCAGAGGGAAGTATATGTTTCTTCGTTGCTGCCCTGCACCCTGGTTTAGTTCTATGTCTTCTTCTTCAGCACGTTCCTGTCATTTCGTTGTACTGTGGTCGCTTGTGTGTTGCTGCGATGCTGAATGCTATGCCACTGGTATTTCGAATACCAGCAGGGTCATGCCAAGTGAACAGTTTTCAGCTGTTTCCAGACTAAGAACAGATTACAAAGAAGGAATAAGTTGTCCACTGCTGAGAAATTTGCCACTGAAAACCCTAGATATCACTAAAATATTTCTAGTTACTGAAGACTTAATGAATAGAAGGAGAATTTTGTCAGAACTAGAGCCAGAAGACGATCCCCTCTGCTTAGAAGATACTCAAAATATGATTGAGAAAGAGCTACCTTCTCAAAGTAGAGTTGAATGTAATGGTAGGTATGGAGCAAAATCTTCAAAAGTACAGTCTTCATTCAGGACCTTCACTTGCTTCTGGTGCATGACTAAAAATGAGAAGAAACAGCTGGAAACATCAATTAGTAATTGGAATTTGGAATGAACATAGTATAAATCAAGGAAAATTGGAAATTTTAAAAAATTAAATGGAATTCATAAAAATTGAAATTCTAGATGATAGTGAGCTGAAATGGACTGCTATTGACTATTTAAAAAAAGAAAAACATATGGTTTGCTATACAGGAAAGATACAATCAAGAAGACTGACTTTGTATTCATCATCACAGGGAACATTACAAGATCTATCCCTGAAGTACAGTACTAGCTGTGATAAGATAATGTCTACCCCCATACAAGAAAACAAACATTATACAAATATTCAAATGTATGTCTTAACCATTAAAGCTAGCAATGAAGTATTGGAGAATTCTTACAAGAAATCAAACATGCAATCAAGATGTCTTAGTGATTTCTGGTGATTGAGAAAAGTTGGAAAAGGAGGCCGGGCCAGTGGGTGGAAAATATGGCCTGGGTGATAGAAATGAACTTGGAGTTGGTATGATAGAATTTTGCAAGACCAATGACTCCTACACACAAGTACCGATTTTCAACAACACAAATGGTGACACACACATGGACTCCTGTGCTTCTATAGACCCAGAACTGAAGTCGACTATATCAGCAGGTAAGCCAAGCCAGGGGCTGACTGTGAAACAGACCATCCATGGCTCAGATAAAAGTTCAAGTTGAAACTGAAGAAAATGAAAACAAATCGCTGAGAGCCAAAATACAACTTTGTGAATATCCCACCCACATTTTGAGAACATCTCCGGAACAGATTTAATGCATCGAACATTGATTACAGAGACCAGATGAGTTTAGGATGACTTTAAGATCAACATCCATGAAGAAAGCAAAACGTCATTCAAAAGACGGCGAAGAAAATATCAAAGTGCATGTCAGAAAGTCTCTGAGACTTGCTCTTAATTGTAGAATATCTAAGGCAAATGGGAGAAATGATGAAGTCAAAACACCGCACAGAAAATTTCAAAGGGCAACTTGAGAGGATGGAGTAAAGTATTATAATAAAATGTGCAAAGATTTAAAATTAGAAAATTAAATACACACACATGTACACTCAGTGTTCTCCATTATGTCTTCCAATCGATGCTGTAGATTTGATTTCTGTGTATTACATCTAGAGAAGTCCACAAATCTGAAAATGAAGAAAAGAAAAAGTTCAAGCTTTGAGGCACAAGATTGAAAGATTCTACGGGGAAAATATTGAACAACACGGACTATCAAAAGAAGTTGGAAAAATACACATTCACTGTACCAAAAAAACAAAACAAAACCCTAGTTGACATTAAACTATTTCAAGAGGTAGCGTATAAGCAAGAACAGTGATAATGAAGAAAGACCAAACTGCACTGGAAACATTACCCCCACAAAAGTCTCCAAGAATTAATAGAATACCAACTGAAATATTTTAACAAGATGATGAAGGACCAAAATCACTCAATTTTTATGCCAGGGAATTTGGAAGACAGCTATTTGGCCAACTGATTGGAAGAGATCCATTATTTGTTTCCACCTATAAAGGAAAGTTACCCAACAAATGTAAAAATTATAAAAGAAGATCATTAATACCATATCCAAGTAAAATTTTGCTGAGAATCATTTAACAATGGTTGCACTAGTACATTGACTGGTAGCTTCCAGAAATTCAGACTGGATATCACATTGCTTTGAGAGTTCCAATAAATGGTGTCCTAGGATTCCATAAATTTACTATTCTAAAGCCCTCCTTGTGTCTTATGATATGTATTAATCTGGTAGGCATGGTTCTGTCTTTGTGAATGAGTGTTGTTGAAAGTCTTACCATATCACCAATCTCCATTGCTTGTGTAGTGTCTAGTCACTTAAGAGTTTAATGTGTATGTCAACAATGAATATATTGCAGTCTCAAGCCTATTTATACTTGTATAATTTATTTTCCTCAACAGAGCCTTAAATTCTATTCTGCTGGCTAAATTAATGACTGTGTCATAAAACTACATTAATCTCTAGCAGAATGACATAATATTCTCTATAATAAAATGATAACGATGTCTCTAAAGTGAACCAGAGACATATATAAGCCATAGACATATGAATGGATTTTGGTCCGGCACTTAATTCTAGCTATAATCTAATAACAATTCTTTTTTTTTAATAATTTTATTGGGGGCTCATACAACTCTTATCACAATCCATCCATCCATCCATTGTATCAAGCACATTTATACATTTTTTGTCATCATCATTTTCAAAACACTTTCTACTTGAGCCCTTGGTATCAGCTCCTCATTTTTCCCCTCCCTCACAAACCCTTGGTAATTTATAAATTATTATTTTTTCATGTCTTACACTGACCAATGTTTCCCTTCATCTACTTTTCTGTTGTATGTCCCCCAGAGAGAGGGTTATAGGTAGATCATTGTGATTTGTTCCCCCTTGTTCTCCCACAGCTTTCTCTTCCCCTCCTGGTTTCCCTAACTCTCATTTTTGGTCCTTAGGGTTTTATCTGTCCTGGATTCCCTGTGTTTCCAACTCTTATCTGTACCAGTGTACATCCTCTGGTCTAGCCAGATTTGTAAGGTAGAATTGGGATCATGATAGTGGCAGGGAGGAAGCATTAAAAATTGGAGGAAAGTTATGTTTCATTGGTGCTATACTGTAAACTGACTGGCTCATCTCCTCCCTTAAACCCTTCTGTAAGGGGATGTCCAGTTGCCTACTGATGGGCTTTGTGTATCTGCTCCACACTCCACCTCATTCACAATGATATGATATTTTTTTCCTTTGATGCCTGATACCGGATCCTATCAACACCTCATTATCACCCAGGCTGGTGTGCTTCTTCCATGTGGATGTTGTTGCATCTCAGCTAGGTGGCCACATGTTTATCTTCAAGCCTTTAAGATCCCAGATGCTATATCTTTTTTTTTTTTAAACATTTTATTAGGGGCTCATACAACTGTTATCGCAATCCATATCACATCAATTGTGTAAAGCACATTTGTACATCATTCTCAAAACATTTTCTCTCCACTTAAACCTCCGACATTAGGTCCTCATTTTTCCCCTCCCTTCCCGCTCCCCCCTCCCTCATGAGCCCTTGACAGTTTATAAGTTGGTATTTTGTCATATCTTGCCCTGTCCGACGTCTCCCTTCACCCACTTTTTGGTTGTCTGTCCCTCAGGGAGGAGGTCACATATAGTTCCTTGTAATCGGTTCCCTCTTTCCTACTCATTCTCCCTTTACCCTCCCTGTTTCGCCACTCACACCACTGGTCCTGTAGGGCTCATCCGCCCTGGATTCCCTGTATTTTCAGTTCCTATCTGTACCAGTGTACATCCTCTGGTCTAGCCAGACTTGCTATACCTTTTGATAGCTAGGCTCCATCAGCTTTCTTCACCACATGTGCTTATGCACCCACTCTGTCTTCAGCAATTGTGTCAGGAAGGTGAGCATCATGGAATGGATGGTTAATAGAACAAGTGTTCTTTCTTTGAGGGAGTATTTGAGTAGAGGCCCAATGTCCATCTGCTACCTTAATACTAAACCTATACATATATGTACATAGATTTATTTCCCCAACATCATATATAAATATATTTACAAACGTACATGCCTGTATTTAGACCTCTATAAATGCCCTTTGAGTCCTAGTTCTTTCCTTTACTTCCTTTTACTTTCCTCTTGTCCCAATATAATTTTCAGCCTTCATGTGGGTTTCAGTAATTTCTCAGTTACATTGCCCTTGATCAAGCCCTACCAGGCCACCTACACCTTCCTTGCCATTGATTTTAGATCACTTATTGTTTCCTTGTCACTGAGTTTGTTAACACCCACTTCCTTTTCCCCACCACTCCCTCTCCCAAGTCCCCTCAGAACTGTCGGTCCTGTTGTTTTCTCCTCCAAATTGTTTATCCTGCATATCTTATCTATATATACATGCAGAGATATGATAAGGGCCCCATTTGATACTCTTACCACATGAAAAATATATGGGTGCTATAACAAATGTTGTTGAAGAATCCAGATAATGCCTGGCTATTAGAAAAAATGTCATCTAGGGTCTTCAAAAAAGCAGATGCCTAAGTGAGACATCAGCTATGTCCACATGGAAGAAGCACACCAGTCTGTGTGGTCTACAGATTGTATATTTTAAAATGCACCTACAAAATAGCAATGGTATCAGAGTTTAAAACATGAACATCATTTTTGGGGGGAGCCCTAAATCCATTTTCAAGGCCCCAACATGTATTCAGCCTCTGGTGAAGAGTGTATAAACTTGCTCTGAAATATAGACCATTGTAAACTCCATTATGGCAGATATAGGTTATGTGCAAATGTAATGCTTTATCATTGGATCTTCCTTGATACATGTTAAAGTTGTAATATATTCTGACTTCTTTTTGATTAAGGTTTTACTGTTATGTCTAGTTATCATTCCTGGGTGTTTGTTTGCCCCCCATTTAAGTTTTTATGATTTTTCTGTTAGTGAAATCAGGGTGAATAGAACTATGGATATGATAAGTGAATTATAATTGCCTACGGACATGGCAGGGAAAAATCGGGGGAAATGGGAAGTTAACAACATGAGAAGAGAATGTTCTGAAGTGGATTGTGATGATAATTTTACAAATCTTATCATGCTTGAATGATTAAATTGTACGATATTGGAAGTACATGAAGTAAAAATTTTAAAGATAAAATAATAAATACATATAAATAAATGCAGCCAGAATCCTCCTCCTAGGCATGAAGGGTGAGGGTTCAGCTCACATACTGGACATGTTATCAGAAGAGACCAGTCCCCGGAGAAGAACATCAGACTTGGTAAAGAGGCAGGGCAGTGAAAAAGAGGAAGGCCCTCCGAGAGATACATGGACACAGTGGCTACAACAAACAAGAACAGCTGTGTGGATGGCACAGGGCGGGGGAGGGGTGTGTTCTGTTGTACTTAGGGTCGCTGTCAGTCACAATTGACTCAATGGTACCTAGCAACAACATGTCCTCTCCTAGTGCAGGAGGTAAAGTTTCTTCAAGCAGTACCTGGCCACTGACCCTATGTAGAGTTATGCTTACTCTTCAATGTAAAAAAAAAAAATCAAACAACTAAACTTCCACTTATTTTTTCCTATAACTATGTCTTCTCCTGTCAATTTTCCAAATTGGATGAGAAGATAAGTATGGATAAATGATAACAAAGGTTATTTTGACCTTTGCAAAACCAGTGCTTAATATAATTCTTGACACATATTTGGTATTAAATAAAAGTTGATTCGACTCTACTAAGATTAATGAAATATTTTCATGAATCCTGTAACATAGGTTTAAAATCATCCATGGGACCTGAGTTATTTGCTTGTTTGTTATTATTGAACAATGAAGCAAATTTACACATCTTCATTCCATATAACTTAATGTAGACAGTCTACATAAATAGATACATAAAATTGTTAAAGTGTTGAATTGCCAAATTTGGCGATAAAAGGGAAGATGTTTTAAGGAATATTTAATGGCCTTATAAGATAGTGCTGATGAATCATAAAACATGTTTCTATAAAACGTATAAATGCACCAATATCCAAGAATGATACAAAGATTCAAATAGCACAAGTGACAAGGATGAAGAGTGAGATCAGACTGCTGACTGATTGTGTTTATTGAAGCTCTCATGTCCCTTCAGTAACTATTTGTATTCAGTATCCTTCAAGTACGTCTACAGTTTCGTTACACACTTGTACTTGAATTATTACCTTACCCATTGAACAGTAGCTTACATATTTCACAAGTTCCATCAATGCCTGGTTTTAATTTTTCCAATTTTAAAAAGATAATTTTGCATCTGAAATTTTACTGGGACTATAATATTCAGGGAGCAAAGTTTCACTTGATATAAAACGCAATTTTTTAAAGCCATATTTTTGGGGTTTGTTTTTCTTCTTGCTATGAAATGTCAATGTCTTTCTGACAAAGTAATTTAGTTTCAAAATCACACTTCAATGAACACTCGTATTTTTTTATCAATTACCTGCAGAACCTAATCAGAGCAATGATGCCAAGAATATCTAAATGTTGACCAAAGCTGGAAAATATAAAATAAACTCTTTGAAAGGTACATATGAAATTGTACACAAACTGGGTTCAAATAACATATTCACACTATGACAAAATTGATATAGATTCATAGGCTGTCAGAGTTGAAAACAATTTTGATGGAATGCACTTTTTATATAATTAATAGGAGCCATGCGAAACCAGCAGCCACTCCTTGAGAAAAAGATGAATCTTTCCGCTCCCATAAAGATTTATCGCCTCAGAAACAACCAGATGCATTGCTACTCTGCCAGTAGGCTCAATATGAGCCAGAATCAACTAGATGACAGTGGGTTTAATCCTCCAATATTAACTAAAAAGAGAAGTCATCTGACCTTTATTTGAACACCTGGCTGGTTACATGGAGGACAACCAACCACAAGATCAACAGCATTAAGTCACTAGGCTCTCCAATCTTTTTACTTCAGTATTATTTGTAGTCTCAGAAACCCACAGAGCAATTTGCCTCTGTCTTACAGCATGAATATGGGTTGGTGTCAACTCAATGACAGTGAGTTTTTATTTGTTTGTGATGGGGGAATAACTACTTCATTTTAACACAAAGCAAACTCTTTGGAATTCTTCCTTATTGTTATGAAAGCAGTTTTGTGAGCATATAAATTCTACACTTTCTCCCTTGTAAATGAGGCAAAAATTCTAAGTCTTAAGGCACAATGTAAAAATTAAAACATTTGAAGATAGATATTTACCCCTGTTTTCCAGTAGAAGAGACTGAGTTGGTTTTTTTTGTGTGTATTTTTTTTAATATATGACGTTTTAAGATGTTTCACCATCTTGACCCTCATCCTCAGAAGTCCTTATATTTATGAACAGTTTTCTAAAAATTCAAAATTCAGAAGTAATTAAAATATGTTCAGTGCGACTTAGGATTTGTTTAATGTATGGGATATGAAATAAATTAAGTATTAGAAAGTACCCAGTTCCACATGAGTATAGTTCTTTCAGTGACCTGAATTATTCAAGAATCTATCATTTAGGTTACAGTCAAGAGAGACTTTTCTTAGAAGATCTCGTGTCAATTCAGTTCCTGTGACAAATGTTATTTGTACAGAGGACACCTAATATAAAGAGGGATTAACTGGGATCGAAATACAGAGGTACTGGTTTACCATTGACTAGAAAAGAGAGACACAAACACTACAGAATTTGGAAAAACTGATTAAATAAAATGCCTTCACTACTACTAGAACTGGGTAGCACCCTAAGAAATAAATTCCCCTAGGACTGAGATCCAGAATTTGTTAAAGAGGATGTAGTCAGAGCTCACTGAATGTTTAGATATTTGTTTCTTTGTAATAACTCTTTTTGCTGCTAATCCACCCCCGAGGGTTTTAGAGAAAATCATTCATGTGACCGTGTCTCCTGAAAGAAATTCCACTAAAAATCAGCTCAGTGGTGTTCCAGGGCCCTTCTGGTCCCCTGAGCACTGCAGAACATTATGCATGCGTCTACTACATAAGATCTCTTTACTCTCTCCATAGCTACCAGTGGACATAAGAGTTACTAATAAATTAAGTATGTGCTTTAGGGGAAGATGACTGGCCTCGGAAGAAACCAGAACTCTGTTAAACTCTATTAATAAGGGAAGGCAGAAAGGACTGTTGCTAAAGCCTAGAAGACTAGAAGAGTCATCAAAAGATGTTTTCTGTTCTACCTATTGCTTCCCTGTATTCTCTGTCAGTGCAAACACTTGATCTATGTTCTCCTCCAAGCAGTCTGTGATAGGTACATAATCGATTGTAAACATGAAGCTATTAGGTGTGAAGGGGTGGAGTTTAGCCTCTCAATCAGATCGCAGTTTGTTGACCTCATTTGGAGGCGCTAAGGAGATAAATAGCTGGCTGGAGGCGGAACAAACTCACTCCCTGAAAGACATCGCTGTTGAAAAGCCACATGAAGCTATGCTAGAACCTTGGAGCTGGAGGAGCCATGTGGAGACCCACGCTAGCACTGAAATGTTTCCACAACACTTTCCATCTACTGGCCTATAATCTTTCTGCACTCAGCATCATTGCTTGTGCTACATGAGTCTGAAGAGGAATTTACAAACTGGTATTGAACATTTGGACTTATGGACTTGCTCTGGATTGGACTGGGATGTTTTCTTAATGGGCAATTGTTCTTTTATATAAAACTCTTCCTTATACACATATGAGCGTCTATGAATTTGTTTCTCCAGTCTACCAAACTAACACGTTATGATACCAGGAGTGGGGTACTAGAGAAACAAGTCATGAAGATGGAGAGTGGATGCTTGTTTGACCTCTGCCTCAGGGTAGTTTTTCTTCTTCGGCTAGCCAGAGGTCATGTATGGCTATGCAGTTTACTGGATTGTTTTCTGGAAAGAATTTGAGAAGTTAAAGTTTTGATTCTTTTCCCTGGTTGTTTTCTTTGGTAATTACTCTTTAAAATTGAAAAATGAATGTGATTAATGTGTATTTTGAGCTCAGGGGGAGAAATCGCTGATTGAATTTCTCAGATACCATGTTGCTTAGTGAAAATGGGTGAAAGAAAGTCAGAAAGCCTGGCTCTTGCTTGATGTTGTCAGAGGCCTAATCTCATATTTTGTTTCAATGGACTAGTTTAGATAAGGATTAAGATAAGTTAAATAAGGATTGAACTTGACTGCTTTAAGAATTGAATTTAGGATTTGATTCTACTTTGTTTATACTGATTTCTTCTGCTTATTGTTATTTCTATAATGACTGATAGAAATAATTATTGTGAAGTATGAAAATGGAGAACTTATAAGGCCACTTTTATTCAGCCATTAAAATTGGATCAATAGATGGTTTAGGATATGCCTGCAAAGAAGACTCTGAAAAGATAAGTCCCGCCCAGTGTTTTGAGTGCTCAGGACATTCCAAGGTTTAGAGACTTGCCTAGGGGGCTGTTGACAGATTGAAGAAATAAAAGGAATTCTTTGGATTTTTGAATATTTAACTTGTAGTTTTCACCAGAAACTGGAGAAACTCTGGAACACTGAAGAAACTCATCTGTAGGACTGAACATTGAAGGGAGCCTGTGGTTAGGCTGAAATGCTTGCTAGGTGACACCGGGAACCATCTGTTGAGTGGAAGTGGGAGAAGTGCAGCAATAAAGAGACAGGTTGAGTCTGTCCAATGACACTCTTGCACCTGGTTTACAGGGACAAGAAGAGAAGATGAGAGCAAGTTGACTGGTCTGAACTTCATGACCTAGCATGAGGGGGCTAGAGTTGTTGAGAATTTGTGATGGGGCCATGGTCTAAAGAAGGTGACCAATGAGCATCTTGGTGAGGATAGTTGAAACTGCCCACATTAAGTTAACCAGAACCCAACCAGATGAAGGGAAGATATTTGAGCCTATGAACTGGTGCATGTTGTTGCTGACTGTATGGATGGCCTGTCCTAATTGGATTTTGCTGATGGATGCAGACTTCACAAGGTTCCATATGTAATCAAGATTCTTCACATCAAGAATATGATTGTCTCCTCAGAGCACTAGGTTGATGTAAATGAGCAGTATAAAAATTGAATACTCAAATGGAGAGGATAAAGGCATGAAGTGATTGGTTTACAAACTTTCATAGGTGCTGGAATATATTAATAGATTGTAGGATTAATGTGTAGGTGTCACACAATTATGGAATATTTTTTTTTGTTCATGTAGTGAATGTTATTATATTTAAATGAGCATGGCACATTTTTGAATTGTATGCATTTTGGTTTTATCCTGTTAGGTACAGATAGATTTTTATTAGTGTTTGCTTGAAAATTATATATGGCCCAAGAGTTTTGTGAAAGTGTCACCTTGACAAGGGGTAGTTGCATAATCTGTTGTCAATTTGAGACTATTAAGAGTGAATGGAGTTGAGTTTAGTCTGTCAATCAGGTCATAGCTTGACCTCATTTGGAGGTACTAAGGAGATAAATAGTTAGCTGAAGGCAGGACACACTCACTCTCTGCTTAGTATTCCTTATGACAAACTAAATGGAGTTTGACTAAAGCCTTAGACCTGGAGGAGTCAGGTGGATACCCACGCCAGCGCTAAGATGCTTCCACCACCACTGGATGCACAAGACTTTCCACCAACCGGCCTGTGATCTTCCGGCACTCAGTGTCATTTCATGTGTTGCATGAGTCTGAAGAGGAATTTTCAGACTGGTATTGGACATATGGACTAATTTCAGACTTTTGGACTTGCTCTGCACTGGGCTAGGATGTTTTCTTAATGTGCAACTATTCTTTTATATAAAGCTCTTTCTTATGCACATACAAGTGTCGATGAATTGTTTCTGTAGTCCACCCGGAAGAACACACATTCCTTCACTTTAACTTGTGAACACTGTGCATTGTAATGAACAGTATAAAATATGTGCTGAAGAAGACCTTGAACTAGGTGGGGGGGGGGATGGGGAACACATGTGTACCATAGGAACCAGGCCCTGAAGAAACTACTACACTCCAGAACTCAAACATTGGCAAAAGCATGCATGCTGCAAGAGGTGAGCTTTTCACAAGACACCCTAGGATTCTGGAGAAGTTGCAAACTTGGAACTGGGCAATGGAGAAGCTGTGCTTACTGATGAATCATACTGAGTAGAGCACACTAGAAAAAGGAAGAAGATCCTATTTTTTCTTTAATGTTTCTCTAGCGTCCTCTATTAAGAAAACTTCATATTGCTAATAGTCAATAAAATGTAGATTTTGTACTGGAAAGTGATAATACATGGATAATTATTATCCGTAGGACCCAGACTGTCTGATAAATTCAATTCTTAGTAGTCAAATTTCTACATTTAAGTCCGATTTTTTTCACAACCTGACGATTCATGTTAGCAGAATCCAATGATAATTAAATACTATATATAAGTGCAAAATATACAATATATTAATATGTGGTTGTTGTTGTTGTTGTTGCTGTTGTTGTTAGGTGCCACCAAATTGGTTCTGAGTCAAAGTGTGCATTCTATGCACAACAGAGCGAAGCACTGTATAGCCCTCGACCATCCTCACAGTAATTCCCGTGCTCGAGTCCATTGTGGCAACACTGTGCCAGTCCCTCTCCTGGAAGGTCTTCCACGTTGTAGCCTCCCCTCCGCTGTACCAAGCATCTTGTCCTTCTCTAAGGACTGGCATCTCCTGACAATAAGTCCAAATTATGTAAGGTGAAGTCCTGCCATCTTTGCTTCTAAAGATCACTCTGACCATACTTCTTCCAAGACAGATTGTCTTTTTTTTTCTCCTTTTAGCAGTCCATGGTACTTTTTATATTCTTTCAATATTCTTCTCCAGCACCACAATTGGAGTGGACTGATTTGTTTTCAATTCAGTTGTCCTTATGCAATGTCTAACTGTCACATGCAAATGACCAAAGAGACTGTAGATATGCTTATACGTGTAGAGTAGGTAAAGCAAATGGAAGAATTAATGAAGTCAAAGAGCAGCTACAGAAGAAAAAACTAAAATATTATAAAGAAATGTGCAGAGAGCTTGATTTAGAAAATCCAAAAAAGAAAAACTCACAGTATATCTTCAACTGCAATGACTCAATATTGAGATTCTACAAAACATTTGACAAGATAATAACCATCAGAAAAAGATGAAGAGGATACATAGAGTCACTGCACCAAAAAGAGCTAGTCAACATTCAACCATTTCAAGAGATAACATGTGAGCAAAAACCTATGGTGCTGAAGGACGAAGTTCAAGCTATACAGAAAGCATTAGCTATAAACAAAGCTTCAAGAGTTGATTGAATATCAATTGAACAAGCTGACAAAGTGCCAGAACTTACTCTTCTATGCCAGAAAAATTAGGAGGCAGCTACTTGGCAAACTATCTAGAAAAAAAACCAAACATATTTGTACTCATTCCAAAGTAGATGACCCAACAGAATTCTCAACATACAGAATCATATCATTGATAACACATGCAAGTAAAATTTTGCTGAAGATCATCCAACAATGGTGAAAGCAGTACATTGATAGGCCTGCTAGAGGTTCAGGCCAGATTCAGAAGAGTACTTGTAACAAGAGATATCATTGTTGATGTCAGTTGTGTCTTGGCTGAATGAAGAGACTTATAGAAATGTTTCTTGCATTTTATTGGCTATGCTAAGGCATTCCACTACATGAACCATAATAAATGATAGCTGGCTGATGCAGAACCTCTAGTGGATCCAGAGACACTTGTGTGAGCAGAAAAAGGAAATAATTATGGTTTAAAATTAGGAAAGGTGAGCATCAGGGTTGTATACTCTCCCCACACTTATTCAATCTGGAAGCTTAGCAAATAATCAGAGAAGTTGGATGTGCTAGTCAGGGTTGCCTAGAGAAACAAATTCATAGACACGCCTATGTGTATAAGAAAGGACTTCATATACAAGAGCAATTGAATATTGACAAAACATCCCAGCCCAGTCCAGATTAAGTCCATAAGTCTGATATTAGCCCATATGTCTGATATCAATCTATAAAAACCTCTTCTGACTCACGGAACACATGAAATGATGCCCAATGCAGGAAGATCACAAGCCAGTGGGTGAAAAGTTTTGTGGATACAGAGGAGGTGCATGCATTCCAGTACTGGCAGGGGTCTTGACCCAAGGTGTGCCTGACCCAAACCATGGTATTTTTTTAAATCAATTTATTGGGGCTCATAAAATTCATCACAATACATAGATCAATTGTGTAGAGCACATATATACATTTGTTGCCCTCATCATTCCCAAAATTCGCTTGCCTCTTGGGTTCCCGGAATCAGCTCATTTTCCTCCCCCCCCCCTCCCCCATGCACCCTTGATAATTTATAAATTATTATATCTTATATTACACTGCCCGGCGTCTCCCTTCACCTACCCCTCTATTGCCCATCCCCCAGAGAGGAGGTTATATGTAGCTCTCTGTGATCAATTCCCCCTTTTACACCCCCTTTCCCTCCTGGTATCGCCACTGTCATCCCTGGTCCTGAGTGGTTCATCTGTCCTAGATTCCCTGCGTTTCCAATTCCCATCTGTATTGCTGTGCATCATCTGGTCTAGCCAGATCTGCAAGGCAGAATTGGGGTCCTGGTAGTTGGGGGGAGGAAGCGTTTAAGAACTAGAGGAGGGTTGTGGGTTTCATTTTTTGATTGCCTCATATGCATATGAAAATTGGATGTTGAATAAGGAATATGAAAGAGAAATTTGCTCCATATCTGGCTGCATCAGTGTAGCTCTACTAGGCTCATCGTCAGTAATATCTTGCAGGGAGTGAGTGTGTGTCGCACCACCAGCGAGCTATTTATCTCTTTAGCGTCTCCAAATGAGGTCATTAAGTTGCGACTTGATTGACAGGCTAAACTCCACCCATTCTTGTTTAAGTCGCAAATTGGCAACAGATTATGTAACTACCACACTGGATTAAGAATTCAGCATGAGGATTGGAAGGTTTATTAGCAATCTGCAATATGCAGATGAAACAACCTTGCTGGCTAGTGAAGATCCAATATTGCAGCCTTCAATATGAATCACAACTCAATATGTTGAAATTTAAAATCTTTTCAACTGGACCAATAGGTAACATCATGATAAATGGAGGAAAGATTGAGGTTGTCAAATAGTCTTACTCAGATCCCCAATCAATGTTCATGGAACCAATCGTCAACTGATCAAAGAATGCATTGCATTTGGTAAATCTGCTGTCCAAGACCTCTTGAAAGTACTGAAAAGCAAGGATGTTACTTTTAGGACTAAGGTGTATTGACCCAAGCCATGGTATTTTCAATTGCCTCATATGCACATGAAAGTTGGATGTTGAATAAGGAATATGAAAGAGAAATCAATGCATTTCCATTATGGTGCTGGTAAAGAATATTAAAAGTACCATGGCTTGCCAAAAGAACCAATACATCTGTCTTGAAAGAAGTACAACCAGAATGCTCCTTAGAGGGAAGGAAGGTGAGACTGTCTTAGGTACTTTGGACATGTTGTCTGCAGAGACCACATTGAAAAGGAGAGCACGCTGGTTAAAATAGAGGGGCAGCAAAAAAGGACAAAGGCCCTCAGTAAAACAAATTGACACTGTGGGTGCCGTTATGGGCTCAAACATATGAACTATTGTGAGGGTGCTGCAGGATGGAGCAGTGGTCTGTTCTGTTGTTATGAGTAGGAATCTACTTGATGGTATCTAATTGGGTTGTCTTATAACATTTAATTTTAAGGCATTATTTTCTTGTTGTATATTATTGTATGTAAAATCCACTTCTTTAAAAGATGTTTTTTTTAGTCTTAGGAGATGAAATGTCCTATTCTAAAGCCCAATTCTACAGGGACAAGATACAAAACATTATGCTTTTAGATATAAAATAGCAAAAGTATCTGGAGGTCTTTGCCTTGTCCAGCGGTGCTTCATCTCCCTTTGAAGACTTTGATAAAATGTTCTGCCCTGTCGTCTCTATGAGGATAAAATCACTGACTGCGCCATCCCACAGCCCTTAGTTTTGCTCCGGGAAAACTCTCATCGTCACCGTAATGTCGTCACCAATGTTTCCCCACCACAATATAAAAGCATTATAAAGGAAAGCTGTTTGAAACATTGATCTTCAGCCTATTCATTGTAAGTGAGGTCATTCCTGCACTTCTCATGGGCAATGTTTACTTAATTAATAATAATTAAGCTGGTAATTATTTTCTTTATATAATTTGATTGAGTAAAAGTTTTAGTTAATAGCAACTATACCAATGCATATTACTGAAAAGCAAAATCTTAAATTAACAGAGACTGTTATGTTATTCAGAACAATCCAAACACTTAATATACAAATATGTTTATTTTTTAAAGTTGTTGACGAGCCTTTCCTGCTCACGTTGGCTCCAGGAATGCAGGCACAGCCGAGTGTTCAGGGTTTTGTTCCACAGTGCCCCTAGGGGGATTTCAACTGCCAACCTTTGTGTTACTCGTCTAGTGTTCAGTCATCTGCACCAAAAAGTCAGGGATTTCTCATTCTCTCGTTCCCTTTCTCTCTTTTCTGAAGTGAACTATTTTATATTACCATCTGAGACATTGAAAAATGTCATTTCAGGAATGAATCCAAACTAATAAAGCTGGGTTTCCACCTAATCATATTTCTAATGTGGCAAATGTGTCAGCTTCTTCATCAATCTGTTTTCCAAATTTAGATTTACTGATCCCTGCTCAAAATGATTTTAACACTCACCATACCGCTTTCATGTAAAAACATAATGAAATCATAATTACTCTGGTAGTACCTTCAACGCTTCTTCCAATCTATGTTACAAACGTTCGTTTTCAAATGTGCAGAATAAATCAAATGTTATTCTGAGATTCAGCAAGATATTCACAATATGTTCAAATTTCAAAAAGTGCTTGCTTGTTTTTTAATTTGAAAAAGACTGACACTAACAGATTGACAGATGATGCTCTCTCTGTCTATATATATGTGTACATATATATATCATACATCCTACATATTTTAATCATATTACTAGTTAATTTCTCCTTGGAGTCACTCTCATGAGAATTGCATCTAGGTCATAATGCTGTGGTATAAAAGTGTACAGGAAATCGCTTGTATCATTCTTATTTCTAGTAGCATCACATACCACTATAAAAATTTAGAAAATCATGAATGTAAAAAAATACACTGACAATTCTATTATACAGACATACATAATGCCACTCATTTATATGTATTGTATATACATAATGCACACCACTTGTGTGTCAGTTTGTCATACAGTGGTGGCTTGTGGGTTGCTGTGATGTGGAAGTTATGCCACTGGCATTTCAAATACCATCAGAGACTCCCGAAGTGAACAGGTTTCAGTGGCATTTCCAGACTAAGAACAGACAAAGAAAGATTTGTCTTCCCTCTTCATAGGAAGGAGCGGCTTAAAACCTTATGCATAGAAGGGAAACAGTGTCAGATACCGAGGCCCTAATGAATGGAAGAAGAAATTCCCAGAGACGGTGCCAGAGAATGGGCCTTTGAGTTCCAAAGTCTCTTGCATTGTGACTGAGGAGGAGCTGATTTCTCAGCAGGGAGTCAATAATGGAGATGTGAATCTGATGATGTCTGAGGCCTTCATTTGCTGATGCGCACCACTCAACGTAAGGCATAACAGCTGCAAAAATCTGCTAATAATCACAACTTTGAATATACAAGGTATAAGTCTTGAAAAATTGGGAGTCGTCAAAAATAAAACGGAATGTATAAATACCGATATCCTACCCATCAGCAAGCTGAAATGGACGGGTATTGGTAGTTTGGAATCAGAAATTCATATCAGTTACTAGGCTGGAATTAACGCAATCAAGAGGAATAACATGGCATTCATTATCAAAAAGGACATTTCAAAATCCATCATGAAGTACAATCCTATCTGTGGTAGAATTGCACTAATCCATTTTCAAGGGTGTTCAATCAATGCAACTCTAAAGCAAATGTACATGTCAACAACAAAGCCCAGTCATAATAAACTGATGTTTTCTGCAAAACATGCCCGTCTGTTTGAAATAAACAAACTAGCGACACATGGAGAATGATTGAAACTGTCAAAGATTTTGTCTTGCTTGGGTCCAGAACCAAAATTCATGGAAATGGCATGCGATATGAGATATAATAAAGATATGACAAAATGTGTCTCTTATCTCAAGATATGAGAAAACGTGTTGCATTACATAAATCTGCTGCCCAAGAGTTCTTTAGAGTATTGAAAAGAAAGGATGCTACTTTGAGGATTAAGTTGTACCTGACCCAAGCCAGGGTGTTTTCCAACAACTCCTTAGCACGTGAAAGTTGGACATTGAATAAGGACCACTGAAGAAGAATTGATGCCTTTTAGTTCCGGTCGTGGAGAAGAATCCTGAAAGTACCAGTAATTACTAATAGGCCAAACAAAGCTGTCTTGAGAGAAGTTTGGCCAACGTGCTTCCTAGAGGCCAGGCTGGCAAGACGTTGTCTTACATACTTTGAGCATATTGTCAGGGGAAACCAGGGGAAGGATATCACGATGGTTAAAGTGGAGGGGAGAGAAAATGAGGAAGCGTCTCAATGAAATGTATTAACAATGGATACAGACATAAGAACAATTGTAAGGATGGAGCAGCAGTGTTCCATCGTCTGGTCTGTTGTGCATCGGCTTGCTATGGGTCAGAAGTGTTTAGATGGCATCAAACCATACCAACAATGTATACAGCCCTGGAAAAATGACCAAATGTCACTTCAAAATATCCTCTTTCCAATTATTGTTACCATGCTTCTCCAATGACATTTTATATTCTTTGGAATTACATATTATATTTGCCTAATATTGAATTAGCCCTTCATCTAATTATAAAATCATTAATTCAGAAAGTGTTCTATTTTGGAGCATTATACATTAAGTCTATTTTAATATGCGTGATTCCAGGAAGGGTATCATTAACATCATCCATTAAAATCTGAATGCAACAACCTTAATTCTTCCCTTATTAGGAACTTCTTGAATTGGAATTATGTTGCAAAAATGACTATCAGTTGTTTTTGATAAAACACTATTTTGTCGTCCACAAAGAACTGCACTGCTATATACATCCAAGTACTGTATTTTCAAAAACTGCCTACATTTTCAAATGCACTGATTATTTGGGTCATTATTGACTTAGATTTCTTTTGCATGCAAATTATTTTTTCTGCTCTTTCTGGGGTATTCATTTTATTTTTTTTCTTGAATCTCCTGCTAAAAATAGAGCATGCGTGTAACACACAAGAAATTTTAATCTGTTTTGAATATATAAACTCTTATTAGTAACTCAACTAACGTACGTGAAGGAATTAACATTAGCTAATACTAAACTCGTTAGGAATGTTTATGGATGATGGTACATAAAATGTTTCATAGTGGTTTTAAATATGCGATCTCATTTTCTCTGGTATTTATTTATGCCCTTTTCATGGGCTACTCTAGTAGTAGCCTGGAATCTCTTCATTTTGGAGGCAAATCAGTATGTCTGTTTTTAAACCTTGGTTTCACATTAACCTAGTATTATTTACCATTATTTGCAGTTACATATTTACAGTTATACTGAACTCTTGCTTCATTATATATCCTAGGAACTCTCTTGCTAATCAAAGAATATGACAGATATTCCAGTAGCACAATGTATACATACCTGTCACAAATTTTTTTAAAATATGCTAATCTTTATTTGGCAGTATAAATATGATAAAGTTACTGTATTTCTTGTGCAAAGAAACACTATACCACTCAACGTATGAGAAAAGACAACTGGCGCAAATCAAAGGGCATTCCAGGTAAACATCATAGAGAGTGAAAGAGCTGCCAAACTGGACTGATAAAACTATATTTATGGCTCTCTACAGTCTTTCAAAAGGAAACTAGGAATGAAGTCATCTTATACAATACATACAATATATATGATAGTATTTTCATATAAAAATGAGATGGCTACCAGAGAGACAAAATTCCCTGCTGGGAATGCCTGCTTGTTCCTTCCTTCCTTAGCACTTACTCTTTGTTGAGATAGGCAAAATAATGATCCAGAAGAGAGTACAGCCAAAGCTCATGTATTCAAACCAATGAAACTGTTCCAGGTTACTTGGAGCATAATTTGGGCAATATGGGACCTTTGCCATGAATGCTGATTCCTTTTTAATTCACTAGCCACTGAGAATCTAATACAAGTACAAGGATCTGCAGATGAAAGCTAGTACTCTCAGGCTTATGCAGCTTATACTCTTGTGGAAATAAAAGACAAGTAATCCCAGAATTAGAATCTGCTCTGGTGAGGATGAGGGTAAAGGTGCATATAATTGGGAGCAAAACAAACTCAGATTTCACTCTGAGTTGAGAGGAAATAATGTCCCCAAAGACAGCATTTTAAATGAACCTTTAGGATAAGAACCATGGAGATAAATAACTTAAAAGAGCATTTCAAAGTGAAAAGCATATACAAGGTCAGAGGAATAAAAATGCCAAGTATAGAAAAATGAAGATTGTATCAAAGGTCTACAACATAGAGTATGTATGCAAGAGTTACATTAAACTGAAAATGAGACCTTGGAATACTAATATAGAGAACATTTTACCCTACCTGACATGTATAGCTTAAGTTTGATGAGATAAACCAGGAAAACATTGGATGGGAATATAAAATGAAAAGGCCCAAATACTGTGGACAGAATTTTAGCTGAAATAAATTATGGGCTACAAGTCACAATACTATTACGTGGGAAAATGTGAGGAAAGGTTATGTAATGAAATTACTTTGAGACTACACAGGACTAAACTAGCCGTAGTCTGTGGGAAGAAAATGATTTATTGTAATTAATTAGATTAACTTCTTTGATTGATTTTAATAGTATTGAATATGTAGAATATTTATAAATAAGGTACCAGAATAAAGAGAAAGAGAATTAGACAGGGAGGGAGAGAAAAGAGAAATGAACCAACTTACGTGAGAAGTTCTTCCAAGTTGTATTTACTCATGATAAAGTCAATATTGTAGTGTTTCACATTGCCTTTCTCCCCTGGAGCCTGTAGAACATGGTGTTGAGGTTGGTAATCTAGGCTGATGTCGAACTGACATTCTGTCTAAACATCAGTGCTCCTAAGAATGAAATATTCTTTCCAATGCTGAGTTGATCAGACATCTAATCATATGCTTCTGAAAGTCACAATACCCTTAATAACGTTCTTATATCATATAGACAAGAACTCGCAGACTGTTTGAAGGTACTGGCTACTCAGCACAAACCCGAAGTTAGTTGAAAAGAGACTGTTTTAAAATTCTGGTCTCATATTTTGTCTACATATGCTCTATTCATGACATTCCCAGTGAAATTAGGTCAGTACTTGTAAACTGAGGTGACTGAGCGGCCCCCCTGTCCGTAATGATGTCATTGCCCATTATGACTTACATGCCCATGGGCAATTGGAACGACACTATGGCTTTTTTACTTCTATTGGAGTAAAGCTCTGTAATCCTTATGCTTATCCTTTGGAATAATTTTCAACTCATTTTTTCTATAGTTGCTTATAAAATGCATTACTCATCAAAAATCCAACGTGATTCTAAATGAGAAAACTGAATTACACTAAAGCATCCATTTGTATTTTCAAAAAGCAAATTTTCTTAAATAGTTATCCAATAACTAGTTTCCTCTGGCCACTCTCGTGATACTTTTCTATTCCAGACTCTGGCCATGAAATGAGACAAGGACTTTCACACTCTAATAGAGTGGCTTTGTCACTAAGATTAATAAAGATGTCCAGATTAATAAAAATGCCTACTGGATTTCACTAAAGCAACTGCATTATCCTTTAACTTACAATTAAGGAAATAACAATACTAAAATATAATTGGTATGCTCCTTGTTGCAATATTACAGTCAAATATGTCTTATTTGTTAAAATCACAATATAAATCACAGAGCTAAAGGCACCATGATGGCATAGTAAATTACACATTTGGTTGCTAATACCAAGGTCAAAGTTTGGACCCATCATTCACTCTTTGGAAGAAAAATGAGGCTTTTGCTCCCATTAAAGTGTAAAGTCTTGGAAACCCAAAGGGTCAGTTTTCATGTCCTACAGGATCTGTCTGTGTCAGAAGTCACTAGATAGTAGTAGGATGGTTTGCTGCTGTTGTTGATGATAACATTAATTCAAAATGTCCAATCTTCCTACCACTATTTGCCAATATTCAGGCTGATTTTTTCAGCGGTATGTTTTTCTTTTCTAAGCCCAGTATGCAAAACACATGACTGAGAATGCTCTTGGAATACTTCTGTGATTTAGAATTCACTCCATCGCAGTGTGATTTTTCCATAGATACATGACAGGAACATCATATGTAAAAAAGCAACAAAAATGTAAATATTACAAATTCAGGAGAACTTTTCTTTCCAAAGCACCTAAAAGTCCATCAAAGCTGAAGAAAGCAAGAATGGAATTTTGAAAACCATCATTTTTATCGAAATTGAAGTAAAATAGATAGATACTCGGTGCATGGGTTTCCGGAGTATATAATCTAAAAAACAATCTCATCTGTGAACAAATGAATAAGCAAAGGAACACTGTTGGTGTTGTGGTGAGGTGTTCTCAGTTAGGTCTGACCCACAGTGATGGATGTACAGCACTGCTTGGTCCTGTGCCATCTCACTATGTTTCATGTGGTTGAGCCCATCGTTGGAGCCACTGTGTCCCCCCATCCTGTCAATGGTCTCCTCTTTTTCACTCCCCTCGACTTTACCAAGCAGGATGTCCTCTCCCAGGGACTGGTCTTTGCTGTTAATATCCTTGTTTCTAAAGAGCATTCTGGTTGTACATCTTGGAATGTACAACCGGAACATGTTGCTTGTCTTCAAACTGAAGAGGAGAGAACCTCCCAGACTCATAAAATGGAGCTAGCCCTAAAAATCAAAGAGAGGACAAAGAAAAGAGACACCCCCCACACCCAACAAATAAATGTTAAAGGCCAAGAAATCCAGGTGTGACTTACCTCCGGTGTAGGACAAACTGGTAGTGTCCTGGAGCAAGAAAATTAATCCCAAACTACATGTAGCTATACAAAGAACACTGCAACCCAGGACTTTTCATGAGCGTCAACAGAGAAAGTCATCCCCTAGCGCTTGGGCCTTGAGTGTGGCTTCCTAGCCTCAGAAACCGAACGTGTTCATTGTTTGTTAAAATGGTCCACAGAGTGAGGTTTCTGTTAAACTAGCGGTAGACAGTACTTCCAGAATGAAATCTGTTTAGTAAGCAGAGACTGCTTCTAACTGTTCATGAGTCTCACTTCATTCTTATTATTTCTTCTCATAGTATTGATTGATGCCATTTTACGATAGAAAATTAATTGTAAAATGCTAATGAACGGAGGAAAGAAACTAACGTTTAAGACACAGTCAGGAGATGGGTAACCATCTTTCTTTTGCCAATTTCATCTCCTTAGAGTTGGATAAAAACTTTCTTTTCCTATTACACAAGTACACTGCATTAACATAAGTATCTATCCTACAGCAACAATTGGAAATGTAACTAACAATAGCAGTGGAAAATGTCTGTGCATAGCATAAGCAATTGGTTGGAGTGTCATGATTTTCACAGTGTTCCTCTTGAATTTTTCTTGTTGTATTAAGTGGATCATAGCTGTGACGGGAAGACAATTACACTCCAAAGTAAAGAGAATCTGCCACTTTATAGCCAAGAAATAATTTGCTTTATAGCAGAGTAAATAAGGTGAACCCTTGATTCTAAAATACAAATACATTTTGAATCTATTCATGCTTTCCTTTCACATCCACACGCCCAGGATTGTTTTTTTTCAAAGTGATAAACATATTTCTCACTATATTTAGTATAGTAAGATATACAAAACAATCATATTTTAAATGTTAGTCTTAATTTTTGATTTGTTTTAATGTGGAATCTTCCATCACAAGCCAAAGGGAGGAAAGGATTTTCCATTTGAGCACTGCATATCAGTTTTTCTTCTGGGGGGTGGGAGTGGGGCATGTATAACAATTACATAGCTACGGAATTGCTCCCTGAATTTTCTAGGTACTGTAGCATCCCTCTTTCTCCACTACTGAGAAAGGGGGCTATCCAGTCTCAAATTGTCAACTACTGTAGCTAGATTATACCCAAGGTGGTGTAGTCATTTTTCATTGGGCAACTAATCACAAGATCAGCAGTTCAAAACCAGGAGCCACTTGTGAAAGGAAGATGGGATTTCTACATGCATAAAGAATTACAATCTTAGAAACTCACAGGGGCAGGTCTACCCTGTCATACAGGGCGGCTAGGCATAGGGATTGATTCAATGGCCCTGATTTTTGTTTTGTTTGTTTGTTTTGGGGTTCTTAGATTTGGTTCCCTGATGCACGCAGGACGAGGTATTGGGCTACACACCTCAAGGTTTCCATATTTAATCTGCCAACCCCATAACAGCAGAAAACAGAGGCTTTCTGCTCCGAACAACGTCCAGTCTATGAAGCACCGTGGAGAGTCACTACAAGCAGACAGCAAGGAGTGTGTTTGTCTGGTATATATGCTTTCCGAGGTCATTCATGCCACATTCTTTTCAGGGACAAGTGTTTAGATTAATAGAGGATAAAGGCTGAGGAAAACAAGATGATTTTGAAAAGAAGACATAATACCTCATAAGCATCTACTGTGACTGCTCTGACACTCCCACGGGCACATCACGCAAGCAAAATCCAGCCCTCCAAAAAGTGTCTTTCAAAGCTGCAGCCTTTACACAGGAACAGGGAAGTGTACAATAGAATGTGCCATAAAACAATTTTGTTTTCTTCTAGAAAATGTATTCTATTGTCTTTATCACCCTGCACTCCCGAATACAATTTAATTATGCCATTCTCTTCAGTCCTTTATTTTGTATTGCCTTTTGATTAGAAAAGAAATGTATTCTTGTCACTTTACTGTAAAAACAATCTTCATAATTAAGACGCCTAGTTCCATGAAATAGCAACCCTCTAAATTGTTTTCTAGGAAAGAGGGGTTTTTTTTTGTTTACTTGTTTTTAATGTTTTTCTCTGCGACTGCATATTATTATTAACAATCCAACTGGGAAATCACCAAACCCACACAAATTCACTGCCATCAGTTTGATTCTGACTCGTAGCAATCTTATAGAAAAGGTAAGATTTCCTTTAACCCACCTGCTCTGGTGGGGCTCCTAGATGATATTTCTCTATGGCATAAACTTCATCTTTCTCCCAGAGAGGGTGGAGGTTTTCAACGGCTGACTTTCCAGTTAGCAGTCCAACCTACAACCCAGCTAGCCAGGGCTTCTTACTGGGAAACCTAGATAGGGTTAAATGATTGGAAATACATTGGACAGGTGGGAAGTTTTTTCCAGAGCATATCAGCCCCTTAAAATATTTTCCTTTCATTTTTATCACATTTTCCTTTTGAGAAAATGTACTAGGTTTAATACTTTTGTTAGGAAGAATATCGTAAGCACTTATTCCCTTTGTAAATTGAAAGCTATCAATTATTGCTTATTATGAAAGACACTGTTCACTTTTAATATCGTAACATGACTCAGAAGCAGGAACAGGATTTTAACTATTGATTCAATGCATAGGAAAAAAAATTCTACCTTCTCGAGAATTTGTATTTAATGAAAAGAAGGCAAATTGAAACTATTAGAACAGTGACAGGCATGGGTCCAGAAAAAAGTAAGGGTTAAATATGAGGGGAGTGCACACAAATTAAGAAATTTATAAGCAGTGGTTTTACCTCCAGCCCTGGTGGCATTGTGGTTATGCTTTGTGCTGCGATCTTCAAGGTCAGAAGTCCAAAACTTCTGACCCCCACTCCATAGGAGAAAGACAGGGCTGCCTACTCTACTAAACAGTTATGTAGTCTTGGAGACTCACAGTCCCGGTTCTACCCTGTCCTCTAGAACTGCTATAAGAGGACATCAACTCGAAGGCAGAGAGGATTACAGTAGAAATCATTGAGTGATGCAAACATTTTAATACTTAGCTATTACTTGAAATATTAACCAAAAAACCTCACTACCATCAAGTCAATGTGACCTCATAGCAACCTTATAGGACAGGGTAAAATCGCCCCTGTGAGTTTCTGAGACTGTAACACTAAACCACCAGGGCGCTTCATATGAAAGACAGGTGATTTGAATTCACTTAGACGTATATTGGGAGAAAAGCCTGGGAATTTACTCCCTAAAGATCATAACCATTGAAAACCTAGATAGTACAGTTCTCGACTGAAACACACGAGCGAGCTTGCTATGAGCAAGAATCAGCCCCCATCAAATGTTTAGTAGGTGTTGTAAGGCAAATTTAAGGTAGAAGATCCACTTTATAGAATTTTATGATAAGTCAGTATTTCATCCATATAGCTTCTACTACATAGGCCGATAGATAGTGCCTTTTAAAAATGTGCTTTTTATGATCGGTAGATGACACATTACTAAAATGTGTTGAAAAGAGCATGACGAAAAATGATCTCTCAAGAAGTTTACTTTAAGAAGTATGATTTTTCCTTTCCCTTCCTAACCATTGACAGTCATTTTTCATTGCTGTGTCATTTTCTTTATTATTTCAGATATTGTTATTCCCGAGCACTCAGTCCTCAGGGCTTTTTTCCATGTTCTAACTAACTAGCTTTCCCATATCGTTTCAGGGCCTGTGACGAAAGGAGACACGGAGACCTGCATTCCACTCATATGCCCTGCTCAGCCCCTTCGCCCCCCCCCCCCACTCCTATATAGATGGTTCTGACTCATAGCAGCACTGTGTAGCGTTTCTGAGACTATATGTCTTTAAGGAAATGAATAGCCTCTTCTTTTCCCACAGAGAAACTAGGTAGTTTGAATTGACGACCTTGCAGTTATCCGTCCAACCTTTACTCAACAGCTTTGGACATTGTAAATAAAGTTTGACACACACGTTGAAACAAATATATTCTACTCTGTGCCTTGAAAATAATATGCCATAAGAAGCTGAAGGCCAGGCTCAAATTCAGAATTCTCATAGGTCTTGGGAGTTTGATGCTTGATTGTGGCAGAATAGGGATATCTCAGACCCAACCACCAGTTAGCTCCAAATTCCTAACTCTTGGTACAAATGCTTCCTTCTCCAGCTATGGTAACTCAAAGAGCCTCCATTTATCATCCACTCACTCCTCTCAGGTTTTCTATGATCAATATATAAACACACACACCCCCCCCCTGCTACATCATGCCTGGCAAATCCCTACCTCTTTACTACATAGTCCTCTGAAGTATGCTTCATTCTCAGAGGGAGAGAAGTAGAAGACCATTTGCACTAAGGACCATTTTTATGAGTTTGAAGTATAAAGAATATAAAGTGGGCTAGTGACTCTAGGAAGCATATATTTTTGGACCATTGACCTTGGGATCCATAAGTCTAAGAGTCGTGCAAATAAGAGAGCCAGGGGTATTTCTTGGCTTAGGACAGAGAACATAAGTTACTTTTCCTTGGAGTAAAAACAGCACTATAATATATACTTTCTCTCCTTTTAATTCATCAGTCACTTTAGATTTAAATATCTACATGCTGATAATAATTCCAGAATTGAATCTCTATTTGTTATCTCTTGCTGGAATAGCAAAGTCAAGGTGAAACCCCACTCAACAACTCAGGGTCATCAAGTTAGTTTTGACTCATAAAGGTCCTGCGGGAAGAGTAGAACTGCCCCCTTGGGTTTCCAAGACTAAATCTTTACAGAAGTACAAAGCCCCATCTTTCTCCCTATGAGCAGCTGAGGCTGGTGGCTGAAAATTGCTAATCTTGCAGCTTTGTTGGAAAACGATATGATCTCTGTTGGAAAAAGATGCTATCCCTTCCCTTAAAGATTTATTGCCTGGGAAATCGTGCATAGGGTCACTATGCATCATAATCAGCTAGCGGATAGTGGATGGGTATTTGTTGTTGTCTCATTTTTGTAAGGAAAAGTGTTTACCAGCTTGAAAAAAATCACCTTTTTATTAAACAAATTGCCTCTTGTTTACATTTATATATTCTCACCAATTCTACCTTTCTCGATGTAGGTCCATGACATAAAAGTTAAGGAAATGTGAAATAATTTAAATAGTCTTAGATTGGGTATCAGAGATCTGATCTAAACAGGAATATTAAATTAATCATATGTGAATTTTGGCAATTAACTTCTCCTTCCCAGCCTCATACTCCTCATCTGTAAATTGAATATAGCAGAATCTCCTTTATGGGTCTGTAATATTGGTTGAGAAAGAAGAAAAAAAATCTCTTGATTTTTAGAAAAAAGATTTTAAAATGCTCTAAATATATTATTATGTCCATAATAATAACATTAACACAAAAATTACTACATGCCCTAAAACATGTATGATATGGAAAAAGTTTTACTTTCTTCAAAATACAATAAAGAAACATATCCTGTTCTTGTATTTTCTGGTACAGTTTTATTGTATGATTTGTTCAGAACACAAACTCTATTTTTTTTCTTGGTGTTATCCTTCGTTCAGTTTAAGTGACCAACAAGTTCATTAATTACAATTGATTCCTTAGCAACACATTGCTGTTCTTTAAAATATTACTTAAAGCAATGGAAAAATAGGGACAGCTTAATTTTAATTATTTTATCACATCTTTATAGACATACAACTAAAAATATCCTTTAATGCTATTTTCTTCCATTTTATAGAAAAAGAGATGTTTGCTTCATTAGTTCAGAGACAAACTACATGATAGATTTTCATTTCTAGAATACATGCAAACACATAACCATGGAGTCATTTCAAACTCATGAAAAACTTTGGAATGAATATATGAAGTATCAAGTTATGCTAGGTATAAAGATACATGTACATCAAGTTACTTTCAAAAGAGCAATGTGGGATCTCTATATTACGTTATATTTAAATTTTACCTAATTTTCCCCCTCTCCCAATTATTACTGCTAATTATGAGGAGAATAATATTCAATATTCTTCTTGAATGCCATAATTCAAATGCATCAGTCTTCTTAAGATATTCTTATTGTGTTAGTTTGGGTAGACTAGAGAAGCAAATCCACAGAAACTCATATGTATAAAAGAGAGAGTTGTATATAAAAGAAAAGTGTACATTAAGAAAGCATCCCAACCCAGTCCAGTCCAAGCCCATAAGTCTGACATTAGCTCATATGTCTGATACTGCTCTACAAAGTCCTCTTCGAACTTGCAAAACACACGCAATGACGCCAACTGCAGGAGGAAAGTGAGTGTGTGAGCATCTCAGCGCTGGCAGGGTCCCCGCACGGTTGCTCCAGCACCTTGCATCAGGGTAGGTCCATGTGGCTTCTCCTTAGGCATGTCTTGCAGGAAATGAGCCTTGCAAGCTGAGGCAGACAACTATCTAAGGCAGTCGCAACCTGGTCCGACCATCAGAAACCAAGAGACCCGAGAACTAGAAAGGCAAGTCTCACGGATCCATTTATCTCTCCACCTTTCAATTAACCCCACATGTGTTTTTCAGCCAGGTTGGCACAACAAACCTTAACGATCACATTTATTCATTGTCAACTATTTTTATTCATTGTCAAACCTCCTCAATTTTGTTCAATAATAGTATTTTTTATTTATTATGATTTACAATATGCTGCTGTTTAATGCAAGCACCATAAGTGCAGTAGTCTAGTGCATAAAATATCAGGCAGGTATCATCGCCCTCATTTAACACACGAGGAAAATCCACAATAGAGAGGTAAATATTTGCCCAAAGCGGTCTATTGTCTGATTCAAAATATCAATAAAATCTATAGTTAAGGAGGACTAAATATTACCTATATCCTTTCAAGTTTTCATATTTCTTTCCTCTTTCACCATATTTAGATCCCTTTCACCTATGGCTCTCCACTAGCTCTCTAAATTGTTACTAATGGAGATTCCCGGTTGTTCTGCCCATCTGGAGTGCTTAGTCCTTTCTCCATGTCCTTGTACAAAGATGCCATTGTCAAGAGGAGGCAAGGAGTAAAGAGTTTCAGGAACTGGGGAGAGGAAGTGCAATAGACAGCACTGAGAAAACCCATCTATTTATGGAGGAGAATGAATTTCTCACCTGGAGGCCCTATTCGCAGACCAAACACATTCCATTCTGATGTGTCATTACTGCAATCTGCCCTGCAGGTTTTGCTTTGAAACTAACAAAATCATTTCCTGAAATGTCTGCACCTGCATTTGTTAATATTTCATCTTCTATTGCCTTTAATGACTACAGTGTGGAATGCAAAACTATCTTTTTCCATCTCCTTTTCATCTTTTTAATTCAACAGGCATGCTATTTTAGGCAATGACAGTAAGATGTCAGGGGACAAGCTTTAAAATGAAAAAGAAAAAAACACCATAAAAGAAGCACATTCCTCAGAAATAGTATAATTTAGGTAAATCATTCAAATGTGCTAGGTATTACCTTTTTGATCTCAGGCACCTCAACAAGCTAAGCATCATATTTCTCGTCTATATAAATAGGAAAACAGTTACATTTTATGATAGTCAGAAAAAAATAGCAATTTGCTTAGGACATAGCATAAATAAACCATGTTTCCATTTTTCTTACCTTCCACTTTTCATCAATTGGTCAATTTGAAAATATGCGCACATATATAAAAGTCAAATAAACAAACCTGTTACAAGTTGGTTCTAACATATAAACCCATGTGTTACAGAATTGTTCCTTGCTCCATGAAAGCAGATTGCCAGGCCTTTGTTCTATGGTACCGCTAAGTAGGTCCAAACTGTCAAACGTTCACTTAGTAGTGTGCAATCTGTTTCTGCCAACAAGGGACATTTCTGGTAATACAGATATAGGAGAGGAATTCAACTTTTTTGTAAAGTGGAATTAAAGGACAATTGAATTGGATATTTTATTATTGTGACTTTGGATAGTACTAAAAGTAATAATTTTGAGATGCTTTGTAAGCGTATACATGATTAGTTTCTAACAATCTAATTAAATAGATTTATTTATACAAAACAAACTCAAAAGCAAGCCTCCAAGAATTGATGGGACACCACTTGAAATGTTTCAACACACTCATGAAGTACTATGAGCATTCAATGATCCATGTCAAGAAATTTGAAAGACAATCACTTTGACAACTGTACTTTGAAAATATGGACTTAGAGATAAAAACAAAGCTGGAGATAGTATGGTATAATTTTGCAGAACCATAACTTGTTCATAGCAAATACTTTTTTTTCAACAACATGAAAGGTAAAAAGAACATGGACTTCTCCAAAAGGAATACACAGAAATCAAATTTGCTACATTTGTGGAAAGAGACAATGGATAAGGATAATATCAGCAGTTCAAACCAGGTCCCGAACCAACTGTGGAACATACCAGCAATTGCTCATATGTAAATTCAAGACAAAGCTGGAGAAAATTGAAACAAGTCCATGAGAGCCAAAATACGACCTTGAGTCTATCACAATGGAATTTCAAGAATAGATTTGATGCATTGAACTCTATGATTAAAGACCTGACAAGCTGTGGGAGGACCTTAAGTCTTTCCTTTAAGAAGAAAGCAAAAGGTCATTCAAAACAGAGGAAAGGAGGGGTCAAAGTGAAGGTCAGGAGAGTCGGCAAATTAAATGGAAGAAATGATGAAGTCAGAGGTGAACAGAAAATCCCAAAGTATAGCTCAGATATGCAAAGTAAAATAATATAATGAGATTTATAAAGACCAAGTATTAGAAAAACAAAAGGTAAGAGCACAAGCAGAATATCTTAAACTGAAGGAACTCAAGAAAAAATTCAAGCCACAAAATATTGAATGATGCCGGAAACAGCAAGAGAAGATGAAAAGAATACACAAGTCACTATACCAAAATGGATTCATTGACATTCCACAATTTCAGAAGTACGCATATGGAAGGAAAATAAAAGGGGAACAAAAAGTAAAAGAAAAAAGAAATGGGTAGCCGGGGCACAGGGCACTAACTACCCAACGGGAATGTATTATTTATATCTCCACAGGGAAGAGGGACTAGACTTCAACCCAGTGATCCAAGATCTGAATGCAACATGCTGGCATGGAGTAGGGAACCAGTGGAGAGGTCTGAGGGGCTGGCCTCAATCTCAACTATGTGGACACCTGCCCCTCCCCACAGAAGAATTCATTTCAGAGGACAGCACTAAATCTGCACCTCTTAGAGAGGGACATGTCTGATCAGAGCACACGGGAGCAAATGAAGGTGGAGGAAGAGAGAGTGGAGCAAATCCTGGCCCACCAAGCCTTGATGAAGAGATTCCCACTCAGAGCAGCCAATTCACAGAGAAGACCATATGGCCGGCCCCACTATGAGACACGACATCCCTTACTGACCCATAGCCCTACAGGGGACAACACTAGAGACATAGTGTGGGAATTCCACCCGATCTGATCCTACCACACCGAGGCAAAACACTAAGGTCATGGAACAGAACAGCAAGGGGAACAGAGCAACAAAGTCCCCAGGGAATACCAAAAATAGACTTTGGGCAGGGCTTAGCGTCCCATCAGACTCAACCGGAAAATACTCCTAAAGGGCAACAAACAGTTCTTGAACTAACTACAAGCTTTTCTTTCTTGTTGTTGTGTTTTGTTTTGTTTTTTGTCATTGGCTTGTTGCTGTTTTGTTTTGCTTTATTTTGTTGCTTGGTTTTGCTCTTTCTTGTTATTATCTTTGCAGACCTCTCTAAATAAGACAGGCTGGATGAACAACCTGGAGGAGAAAACAACGGGACCGACAGTGCCAGGGAGACATTGGAGAGGGGGAGGTGAGGGAAAAGGTAGTGATGTTAACAAACCCAGGGACCAGGGAACAACAAGTGATCCTAATCGGTGGTGAGGATGGTGTAGGAAGCCTGGTAGGGTGTGACCAAGGGTAATGCAACCGAGAGGAATTACTGAAACCCTAATGAATGCTGATCATGATAGTGGGACAAAAGGAATGTAAAAGGAAATAGAGGAAAGAGCTAGGAGGTCAAGGGCATTTATAAAGGTCTAAATACAGGCATGTACATATGTACATATATTTATATATGAGGGCGTGGAAATAGATCTATGTGCATATATGTATACATTTAGTAGCAGATGGACATTGGTCCTCCACTCAAGTACTCCCTCAATGAAAGAACACTTTGTTACATTAAACTGGCATTCCGTGATGCTCGCCTTCCCAAAACAATTGCTGAAGACAAAGCGGGTGCATAAGCAAATGTGGTGAAGAAAGTAGATGATGCCCGGCTATCAAAAGATATAGCATCTGGGGTCTTAAAAGCTTGAAGGTAAATAAGCGGCCATCTAGCTCAGAAGCAACAAAGTTCACATGGAAGAAGCACACCAGCCTGAGTGCTCACGAGGTGCCATAGGGATCAGATATCAGGCGTCAAAGAACAAAAAATCATATAATTGTGTGCTCACCTCACTGATATGATCGCTGAAGACAAATGGGTGCATAAGCAAATGTGGTGAAGAAAGTGGATGGTGGCCACCTATCAAAAGCTGTAGCATCTGGAGTCTTTAAAGCTTAAAGGTAAACAAGCGGCCATCTAACTCAGAAGCAACAAAGCCTACATGGAGGAAGCACACCAGCCTGTGCAATCATGAGGTGTCAAAGGGATGAGGTATCAGGCATCATCAGAACAAGAAATCATATCATTGTGAATGAGGACAAGTGCAGAGTGGAGACCCAAAGCCCATCTGTAGGCTATTGGACATCCCCTTATGGAAGGGTGGTGGGAGGAGATGAGCCTGTCAGGGTGCAGTGTAGCAACGATGAAACACACAATTTTCCTCTAGTTCCTAAATGCTTCCTCCCCCCACCACTATCATGATCCTAATTCTACCTTACAAATCTGGCTAGACCAGAAGATGGACACTGGTACAGAGAGGAACGGAAACACAGGAAATCCAGGACGGATGATTCCTTCAGGACCAGTGTTGAGAGTGGTGATACCAGGAAGGTGGAGCGTAGGTGGGTTGGAATGGGGGAACCAATTACAAGGATCTACATAGAACCTCCTCCCTGGGGGATGGACGACAGAAAAGTGGATGAGGTTTGACGTTGGATGGTGCATGATATGACAAAATAATAATTTATAAAATATCAAGGTCTCATGAGGGAGGGGGGAGGGAGGAGGAAGGGGAAGAAATGAGATGCTGATGCCAGGGGCTTAAGTGGAGATCAAATATTTTGAGAATGCTGAAGGCAATGAATGTTCAAATGTGCTTTACACAATTGATATATGTATGGATTGTGATAAGAGTTGTATGAGCCCCTAATAAAATGATTAAATTTTTTAAAAAGTAGGCATAAGAGCCAAAAAAGTGGTGCTTAAGGAAGAAATTCTAGTTACATTGAAAGCATTACCCCAAACAAGGCTCTCCAAGAAATGATGGATGTAAACAATTGGACATCCCCTTACAGAAGGGTCACGAGGATGAAATGAGCCAATCAGAATGCAGTATAGCACTGATGAAACATGCAACTTTCCTTTAGTTCTTTAATGCCTTTCCCCTCCCACAATCATGATCCCAATTCTACCTTACAAATCCGGCTAGACCAGAGCATGTACATGAGTACAGATAAGACCTGGAAACACAGGGAGTCTTGGACAGATAAACCCTCTCAGGACCAATAATGAGAATAGCGATACCAGGAGGGGAAAGGGAAGGTATGGGGAAAACCGATCACAATTATCTACATATAAGCCCCTCCCTGGGGAACAGACAACAGAAAAGTGGGTGAAGGGAGACATCCGTCTGTGTAAGACATTAAAAAATAATAATTATGAATTATCAAGGGTTCATAAGGGAGAGAGGGGGAGATGGGAAATGAACTGATACCAAGAACTCAAGTAGAAAGAAAATGTTTTGAAAACTGCGATGACAACAAATGTACAAATGTGCTTGACACAATGTATGTATGTATGGGTTGTGATAAAAGCTGTATGACCCGCCAATAAAATGATTTTAAAAAATTGTTGGAATACCAAGTGAAACATCTCAACTAGCTGAAAGAGGCATTGGAAGCACTCAAGAGTCTACGCCAGGAAATTTGGAAGACAGTTACTTAGTGGACTAACTGGAAGAGATTTATGTGTTTCCATTCCAAACATAGGTGATCCAACAGAATGCTCAAATTATATAGCAATATAATTGATTTCACATGCAAGTAAATTTTTGCTGGAGATCATCCAAAAGTGACTGAAGCAATACATTTTCCGTTGCTAGAGGTTCAAGTCCACCGGATTCAGAAGAGGACATGCCACAAGGGATATCAACACTGATGTCAGATGAATCTTGCCCCAAAGAAAGTATCAGAAAAAGGTTTACTTGTGTTCTATTAACTTGGAAAAGGCATTTGACTTTGTGGACCATAGTAAACTAAGGGTAACCTTGAGGAGATTGGGGATTCCAGAATGCTGCATGCATTGTGTTCATCCAGAACTTGTACATTGATTAAGAGGCAATTGATTAAAAGGAAAAAAGGAATACTGCATAGTTTCAAATCAGAAAAGGTGTGGGTCAAGGTTTATCCTCTCACCATACTTATTAAGTTTGGATGATGAGCAAATAATCAGAGAAGCTAGGTTTGGAGGAGGGCTTATTAACAACCTGCCATGTGTAGATGACATAGCTTTGCTTGAAGAAAATGAGTAGGACTTGAGACACTTCCTGATGAATACCAAGTGTGGATTGTGACTCAATGCAACAATACTCAAAATCCTCACAACTGGGACAAGGACCATCATCATAAACTGACACGGTTTAAGATGTCAAGGACTTCATCTTGATTGGAACACAATCAACGCTCAGGGAAGCAGCAGTCAAGAAAGCAAAAGATGCATTGGACTGGGTAAATCTACTGCTGAAGCTCTCTTTAAAAGAGAAAAGCAAAGATCTGACATTCAGACTAATGTACACGTGACTGAAACCATGACACTTTCAATTGCCTCATATGCATGTGCAAGTTGGACATTGAATGAGGAAAACTGAAGAAAAATCAATGAATTTGAAATATGGTGTTGGCGAAGAATATAGAAATTACTCCGAACTACCCAAAGACCTAACAGACCTGCCTTTGAAGAAGATGCTCCTTAGGGGTAAGAATGGCAAATATTTCTCTCACAAGCTTTGTACCTATTTTCAGATGAACCTAATCCTTGGAGAAGAACATTATTGAAGATAGAATAGAGAGGTAGCTACAGGAAACGGTCTTCAATGAGATGGATTGGCATAGTGGTTGCAACAATGGGCTCAAAGGTAAGAACATTTGTGAGTATGGCACAGGACAGGGCTGTGGTCTGGCCACTGTGAGTTGAAACTGACTGATGACAACTAATAACAACAATTATATAATAGTTAGTGTTAATAACTACATTAACTGCTTCATGTTCCTAATGAGAATGTTATATCTTTGGCACTCTGAAATATGTACTGGGCAATGAAATGATATTGCTTGCCCCAGCTCTTTACGGAGACATAAATGGGCAATAAAATATTCACACTATTTATTTTCAAAATTATACTGATACATATAATGGAAAAGAAATTAATTTGGCTTTACACTAATAGGATCTTGTCCTTACCACCTTATTGCAATTTGATTTTCATTGTTTTCTGTGGGTCTTCCCAGCTGAGAAGCACAGGAGGAGTGGATGTATAATGACAATACCTGACATAAGGTGTTCTAGGGAATGTAGGGGTCAGGGTAGGCTGTAGGGAGGGAAGGAAGGGTTCAGGAGTAAATAATGAAGATGGGAGTGGGGAGGGAGCACTGGAGATGATCATGAGTGCACAGCTCTTTTGGGGGGCGATTCAACCATAAGGGGAGAGAATGCTCTAGGATGGATGTGGTGGTGATTGTACAATAGCTCCTTGATATGATTGAATGATTGAACTATTCCATTGTCTGATATGTAAATTATATGCCAAGGAAACTGTTGGAAAAATGAATTTAAAATCCCCCCCAAAAGAAAAATAAATCATAGATAGTTCTGATTCATTCACAAATAAAATATCTATGCATTAATTAATGGAAAATAGTTCCTTAGAAAATAATATAAAATGCATAAGTTTATAATAAAACTATGGCCACCTGGCATCATATATCCTAATTTACTTAAAGTTTGATAAAATAGTAGCATCTCATGGTCATAAAGTGATATTTTGGGAAAATTCATAATGTTGATTAGCTTTCACTTACTCCCTGGAATGTTCAGGTAGAGTGATAGCTGAGCTTTGCAAGTACAAATTTCTAAATTTAAACATAAGTTACAGCAGTTACACATTAGGCTGTGATTTGAAAGTAGTCACATATTAAGCTGTGTAGTTCAAAACCACCACGCTCTCGGAGGAATTAAGACAGAGCTCTCTATTGCACCAAACAGAAATTCACAGGAGCTATTATGGCCGGTTCTATAGAGTCGCCGTAAGTGGGCATCAACTCCATAGCGACGAGTTTGTTTGTTTGTTTGTTGAATGGTCTCTTCAGTTCAATATATCTTTGATTTTGTTTCACTCTTGCTCCCGAAGTTGAGTGTTGAGGCTGAGATGCTTCATGTAACTGGATCTATTGTTGACCAGAGCATAACTGAACTACAAATGGTTTGGTAATGGTCTCTCTACAAATACGCATGCAGCCTGTTCTCTTAGTACGCTATTCCAGCAAGAGAAATATATTTCCAAGTGAAAGACCTACACGTTGAAAACTGAAATCACTAATTTCGTTTGCTGAAATAATTTACTGCAATGTGTTTGTCTGACGTGCTTAATAGCTATTTCTGGACTAAATGGCTTCAATATCACATTTGTTGTGGTTTAGCTTTATTACATGCTCACATTCAGTGAGTCAAGATTCACAGCAAAATCTCATAAAACTGAGTTTTGACTTTAGGACATCCAAAAGTCAAAGGGAACAGAATTAAATATGATAGTATGAAATGTGATCTAATTCAAATAGACCTCCTACTTGGAAAAGGTTAGTCAATGTGCAGGTAAATTCAGTAGGAATACTGAGAGAGAACCTATGATATTGTTTAAGATTTTATGAAATGATTAATTCTTTAAATGTTCCATCTAGTATCTGTATCACAAAATGTATCATAGATACAAATCTACATCATAGAATTTGTACCATAAAATGACACTTCATCATTCATCTATTGCATATAAAAGTCTATTGAACTGAAGGAAAATTCACTTTAGTGAAATGTTTTTTTAGTTAGTGATGTTCTTATCTGTAAAGTGGGTTTATGCTATCGCTGAGCCATAACTATTATAAGGATTAAGCACTATGTATGACAATTGTTGCTCGTGTTAGGTGTGTAGGAGTCCGTTCTAATGCATAGCTACCCAACGTAAAACAGAATACAGAATGAAACCCTGTTCAGTCCTGGGCCAATCTCACAATTGTTCTTCTAGCTGGCCCCATTGATGCAGCCACTGTGACAATCCATCATATTGAGGGCCTTTCTCTTTTTTTGCTTCCCCTCTATTTTACCAAGCATACTGTCTCTCAGGATTTGTCTGTCCTGACAACTTAACAACATCTCACCGTCATTGGCTCTAAGATGCATTGCGGCCATGCTTTTCCCTAGACAGATTTGTTGTTCTTCTCCGGTCCCTGGTACTTTCAATATTCCTTACCAGCAACCTAATTCAAACACACCAAGACTTCTTCTCTAACCTTCCTTATTCAATGCCTACTTTTCACATGCTTATGAGGCTACTGAAAACACCATGGCTTAGGTTCAGTGCACCTCAGTTCTCAAAGTAAAATCTCTGCTTTTCAACACTTTAAAGAGGTCTTGTGCATCAGATTTACCTAATACCGTGCATGCTTTGCTTTGATTTCTGGTTCCATGGGCTTTTATTGTAGATCCAAACAAGATTAAATCCTTCAAAATGTCAATCTCTTCTCTGCTTAGCATAATGATATCTATTGTTCCAGTTGTGTGGATTTGGGCTTTCTTTACACTGAGTTGTGACCCTTACTGAAGGCTCCAATCCTTGACCTTTATCAGAAAATGTTTCAAGTCCTCCTCTTTATCAGTAAGCAATGGGGTGTTATCTGCATGTCAAAGACTGTTAATAAGGCTTCCTCTGATCCTGATACCACATCCTTCTTCACATACTCTAGCTTCTCTGGTCATTTGCTCCGCAGACAGAGTTAATAAGTATGGTGAGAAGATCTAACCCCGACAAACACCACAAGTCTGACCCTTTGCGGTACTATGGTGACTTGTGTGGTGCTGTGATATGTCACTGGCATTTCAAAAACCAAAAGGGTCATCCAAAGTAAACAGGTTTAGCAGAGCTTCCATACTAAAAACAGTCTATGGAGAAGATTAGGCTATCCATTTCTGATTAATTCATCACTGAAAACCTGAAAATATGAGGAGGTTTGAAAAGTTCATGGGAAAATGTCATTATCATTTAATTCCATTTTTCTGCCAACTGTTTGAAATCCCCTTGCGTGTGGTAAATTATAATTTATGATATCATAGCTTTTCAATGTAAATAACTAATGTCAGATATAATCGTGATCATGATGATGATATATGACTAAAGACAATATTTCTATGATTGTACACGTCATCAATGCATGCTCAAATATTTGTATAACCCTCACAAAGCATGTGAATAGTGTAAAGAGAGATATTTAATATTTTTTCCATCTTAATCAAATAGTAGCATCAAGTAGAATCCCTACTTTCTAGGATTTTCCCACTTTTTCTTCCTAAATTCTATAGTTACCATTTCAATTCTGATCATCCATGATTTTTAAATTTTATGTGTTCAAAATCTTAGTTTTTATCAAAGAGCCATAAAATATTGGAAAGCTATTTCAGAATTCCCAATTTCAAGCAACTATTTAAACAAGACAGAACATTCATAAAGTAGTTTAAAAGGAAATAGCTGCCATTAAAGACTTTTTTTCTCACATGGTACATGGCATTCCTGATATCATAAGGGGAAGAAAAAAGAGAGAGTTGAAATGTTTTCCAGCATTTGCAGAAAGATTTACTTTAATTTTATTTGCATCTGGAACTTCTATAGTACAAATGCACCTTTACTACCTGAAACACTTTCAGAAGTGCTACATAACACTCCAACTGTGGGTGAGAATAAAAAGAAAAATGAAGAGATTTTTATAATGTTGCTCATAGATCTGCTGTTCAGTTTAAATAGGTTAGTACATGGGTTTTTCCTAAAAAGTGCTAACCACTATGTTGAGATATGACTCTCTGGGTTTACTTTCTCTAAGCACCTCATTACCACAATTACGCAGTGTCTTTCACCAAACAGATTTCATACAGTCGATTAGGTTTCTACTTAAATTACTCCCCCATTCCAGTCCTGCCTCTTGAGATGATTACAGGCCACTTTGATGGGGGATTTAGGAATTCCAAAACTTTTCAGCAATACATTTAGAAACAATTTGAGTTACTCCCAACAGATGGCTAATTACATCTATTGTGTGGTGATTTAGCTCTCAGAGGCAATATTATTACCCAGTTCTTGTTTGAAGAGAGGACAGCTCTTCACTATTTCCATAATGCTACACTAAATTTGGAAGGAGCATTAGACATCATCTCCAACTCTCTCATTATGCGGATGGAAGAACTTACTTTGATAGAGAAAGTGGGTAAAGGACTTATGAAGATAATTTAACAACCTCTAATTTAACAAACTAAATATGCAGAACAACATGCCTTATTAACTGAGGGGAATATCTGTAAATTATTTTGAACTGGGTTAGGGAAACAATGAACCCAATGACTCTTGTGACAAAGCAAAACATGATACACACGCAAAAAGAGAAAGGAACACTGAACTTACCAATATTTGTTTCCATTGTGGGTAAATATCAGGCTATTGGCAAAATAAGTGATAATTGATCTTGACGGATTTTAAAGAATGTTTGAAAACTAACTGTGGTAACAATTGTATGATACTGCTGGATGTGATTGAACTATGGAATGATATGATATATGCGATAAAAACCAATTAATAATACATTTAAAATACATAAATAAAAAATGTGACATAAAAAGAAACAAGTAGAATTTTGCTTAGCAAAGACTAGAAGGACATTGTTATATTTTATAAGAAGGAGGAAAACATGTTATCCAAGACTTACAGGACTTTTATGAGGGTGCAGTAAAAAAAAAACCCTGGATTTTTTTCCCCCCTAAACTAGTGGTTCTCAATCTTCCTAATGATACGACCCTTTAACACTGTTCCTCATGTTGTGGTCACCCCTCAACCATAAAATTATTTTCATTGATACTTCATAACTATAATTTTGCTACTGTTATGAATCCGCTGACTCCTGTGAAAGGGTCATTCGACCCCCAAGGGGTCGCAACCCACAGGTTAAGAACTGCTGCCCTAAACTATGTATTTAATTTGTATTCACAAAAGACTTCATCACCTTCAAAATACTCTCCATTACACTGAATATATTTGTCCAATCTGTGATTTCAATCTTGGAAACATTTTTCCAACTCCTCTGCTTGAATGGCTGACAGTACTTTTCTTGGTTTTTTTTCTTCATCTTTTTTACACCTTCAATTTGTTGTCCTTTCCTGTCCCTATTCCTTTGAAGAAACCAGAAGTTTCTCTGAGTGAGGTTAGGTGACAGGTGAGTAAGTTATGAGGGCAAGAGAGGCATGCTACTTTTTGCCAAAACTGGCACACTGAGATGGCTGCGTGAGTAAGTGCCTTGTCATGGTGGCAAAACCCAAATCAAACCTCTTGTCACACACTGCTACACAATCTTTTGAGGACCTCTAAATAGAAAGCTTGATTAACTGTCTGACCTGGTAGAACAAACTCCAAATACACTACCCACCTCACATAAAAAAAAGCGTCACTTGATCTTTGATATCACTCGAAGATATTTTGGTGGGAGGAAGAGGAGAAAATGGCATTTCTACTGGTTTGACTCATGTTTGCTTTCAGGGTCATAATAATAATGCAATGTGGGCTGGGGAACTAAAGCCCATCTGTAGACAACTGGACAGAAAGGTCATGGGGAAGAGAAAAGACAGTCAGGGTGCAGTGTAGCAATGATGAAACCTATAAGTTTCCTCTAGTTCTTAAATGCCTCCGCCCCCCACTATCATGATCCCAATTCTACCATACAAGTCTGGCTAGACCAGAGGATGCACAGTGGTACAGATAGGAACTGGAAACAGGGAATCCAGGACGGATGATCCCTTCAGGACCAGTGGTGAGAGTGGCAATACCTGGAGGGTGGAGGGAGGGTGGGGTGGAGAGGGGCAACCGATTATAAGAATCTACATAAAACCTCCTCCTTGGGGGATGGACAACAGAAAAGTGGGTGAAGGGAGACATCGGACAGTGTAAGATGACAAAATAATAATTTATAATTATCAAGCATTCATGAGGGAGTGGGGAGTGGGTAGGGAGGGGGGAAAATGAGGAGCTAATGCCAGGGGCTTACATGGAGAGCAAATATTCTGAGAATGATAAGGGTAATAAATGTACAAATGTGCTTTATACAATTGATGTATGTATGGATTCTGATAAGAGTTGTATGAGCCCCCAATAAAATGATTTAAAAAAAAAGAATAGTGCTATGTCTCATCACCAGTAATGACCTTGGAGAAAAATTCTGGTTTGCTTCAGAGCTGTTCTTTCAAAGCATGGCATGTTCTACTTTGACACACATGATCATGGTGAGTTGTCTCAATGGCAACAGTTTTAGACCCAATAAGGCACTTTGGAGTAAAGAATTCCCTTGAAAAAAATTATATTCTTGCACTTTATCAGACTTCTAAAACATAATTATAACCTGGTTAGAATGTGGCAGGAAGATAACATAATACACACCTACCTGTAAGTGATCTCACAAACAACTACCAAGGGACCAAAAGCCTTCAGGAAGGACTTGCTATACTGACAACCTTCTCCACTGTGCCCTGATACTACAGTCTCGGCTCTGTATACCCCTCAAGATTAAGCCTTTACACAAGGAAAACTCTGGAGTCATTCCAAAAATTTCCACCTCCCTAATCTCCAGCATTCAATCCATTAGCAAACTGGGCTAATTTTGTCTCCCAAATATTTCCCCAATTTGTTTAATTCTTTCTATGTCCACAACCACTAATTATCTCAAAGCTTGGCTAGAGAAATAGTCTCCTAAATAAAATACCCACATGTGGTTTGCTCTTTTACTCAATTCACCCTGTGCGGCATAATTCCAATGTCTTATTATATGTGCTGCTGAAGCAAGCACAACACGCTGTATGCTGTAGACAACACTATTTTGACGATACAAATATTCTCATTTCAATGTCTTTATTAAACTCTCAATATTTTTTGCTTTTTGTTTTAATGGAAGTAAATTTCATCTACTAGCACCATACTATTGATTAGAGAAAACAAAGGAGAAAAAGGAAAAAGGGAAGAACAGAGTGAAATTATGGTCTCCATTTTTATTTGCATGTTTTGTTTCTTGTTGTTAAAGACATCTGAAGCAAACATACAGAATTATAATTATCTCCTTAATTTCAATTATTCCATCAGTACCAGTATGCAGTGCAGTCAAACTCAGGATGTTTGACTACAAGGTCAGAACAGAGCTGAGCAGCACAGGGTTTTCAATGCCTGACGTTTCACAAGTAAATTTCCAGGACACTCTTTTAAGGCACTTCAGAGGATAGACGAGTCCCCAGTCTCACGGTTAGCAGTTTGAACCATGCACTGGTCAAGTGTCGGGGAGTGGTATCCAAGACATTGATGCCTACGTTGTAGAACTCAATTCATTCCAAAGAAGTGTTCATACACCGAAAAGTCTAGAACTGAACATTCTTTTCCCATGAGACATAATGAGAAACTGAATAATTGGTTCTGAGGCCCCCGAGTTACACATATAAATGTGTCTTTCCAGGGCTTGAAATCATGATGGAGCCTACTTAGCATCCTTGCGTTCCCCTGTCTCAGCTACGCCATCACCATCTAGTTGTTTCTTTCTCATACCCTTTAAAAAAGTATTTCATTGACATATAACCTACATCTCCTACAATTCAATAGTTAAATCATATTTAAAATGGTTGTTCAATCATAGGTCCTATCAATTCTGACCCATTTTCTTTCTTATTGTAAACTCATTTTTATAACCTCCCTATTTCCCTTACCCTCCCATGCTATTCTCCTTAGAAAGCACGAATCCAGCGACTGTTTCCATTGATTTACCTATCCTGCATTTCATCAACAGGAAAACATATATATATATATATAAACCAGAAACAATAATAAAATATACTAGAGAAACCCTTAATCAAAAAGAAAGCTGGAAATATTAAAAATGAGATCAATGTAAAATTAGTCAAATGGAAGATCAAGTAAGGTGTTAGATTTTAACCTAATTACATTTGTTTTCTATTATGCTCTGCATTATAGCATGACTATCTTAAAAAGAAGTTGATGTTCTCAGAATAAACAAGTATTGATATAGAGAGCACTGTGGGTATTGTGGTTACGTATTTAGCTACCAACTGCCAAGGTCAGCAATTCAAAACAACCAACCACTCCTTGCACGAAAGAGGAGGCTTTCTACTCCCATAAGGAGTCACAGTCTCAGAAACCCTCAGGGACAGTTCTGCTCTGTCCTATAGGGTTGCTATGGTTCAGAATCAACTGAAGTGGCATGTTTGTGTTTTGGTTTGAAATGGCACTTAAGCCTATGACACTAGATGATTTGCCAAACAAAAAAGGTAAACAAGAAGTGAAGAGATCTTTGGATTAAGATGTGTGGGTAAAGAATGTGAAGGAGATAAAAAGACAAGGGGGATTTGGCAATGTAAATTTGACTGACGAAGTACCAAGTAGACATTAAGGAAATCCAGAGGAGTGGTGTCCTGTATATTTGGTAAGAAAATCTGTAGGAGATGAAATGGTACGAACAAACTGTGTTAGTCTGGTATGTTAGAGAAACAAATCCACAGAAACACACATGTATAAGAGAGAGTTTTATACAAAGGGTAAGTGCACATCAAGAAAACATCCCAACCCAATGCTGGCCAAGCCCACAAGTCCAACATTAACCCATATGTCCCACTCCAATCCACAAAGTCCTCCTCCATCTCACAAAACACACACAGTGATGCCAACTGCAGGAGGAAAGCTGAATCAGTGAACATGTAAGCATTACAGCGCTGGCAAGGGTCTCCATGTGGCTGCTCCTGCACACACGGCTACATTGGGGTAGGTCCATGTGGTTTCTCCTCGGGAATGTCTTGCAGGAAGTGAGCCTTGCCAGCTGAAACAGGGAACTGGCTAAGGCAGCTGCACCCTGACAAGCGACCCCAGAACTAGAAGGGCGAGGCTCACCACCATTTATCTCTCCACCACAATGAACTTTAACTAACTCATAAGTCATAGGTAGATCTAACAATGGGAAGGTAGGATGCATTCTGATCTTGAGATTTAATGGAAAGTTGGGGGTGAAACTTCAACACAATGTTTTAAAGCAACCATATCTTTAAGTTATAATTAGATGGTGATTAGAGAAAAATAATTCAGTTGGCAAAAATTTGGGTTTAACTTCTACTATAACAAATGTGTCAATGTGTCCTACTATGGTGCCTTGTAAGAAGCCTTGGTGTTATGTGTTGGTTTGCTATAGATAAGGTCAGAAGTTTGAAACTACTAGCTCCTAGGCAGGAGAAAGATGGGGTTTCTATTCCTGTAAAAAATTACAGTTTGGGGTGGAGGATGCTATCTCTGCCCAGGCTGGATGTGGGTGATAGGAGCGGGTGGGGTTGCTCTGGTGGCATGAAGAGATCTGTGCCTGAGGTCTTCGTGTAGCCAGCTGGTAGTGACCCCACAGGATGAAGCACAAGAGCAGGAAACGGACCCAAGGGGCCAAGGGGAGTGTGTGGCTGGAACTGAAGGACGTGCTGGGCTGGACCGGGCACAACTGTTACAAGAGCTTCTTGCTGAATGCAGAGGCTGAGGCAGACAACATGGACAGGGCCCCCTTTTGCACCTGTCAGTGGAAGAATTTGTGGTGCGCTATGAAAGACCCTAAAACTCTGTGGTTTTGCTGAATATCCAAGAGGGCTGGTCGGCCCAGGAGCAGTGAGTGGACTCTGGAATGCCTCAAAAGTTCAAGTGTGGCGAGGACAATGGCTGCTCCTTGAAGATGAAGGTGAAATACGAGTATATGGGGAGCATCAGGGATGATCGTCCCTTGTATATCTTCGACAGAACACCCCCAAATAAGGAAATTGCTGGAAGACTGCAAGGCACCTAAGTTTTCACCTAAGATCTGTTTCAGTCTGTGCGGGGGAAGTGCAGTCCCCCGTAAGTAAGTCCCTGTAAGTCCCCCGTGAGTTGTGATGAGACACCCCACCACCACTCACCACCACTCACCACCACCTGAGCTCTGGCACAGGGATCCACAGCGATCCCCTGGGCACCAGTGTCTGGAGTGCGTGGTGTAGGGCCGCAAGCCCTGGTGCCTGTTTCTCACCAGCATGTGCCTGGAGCTCATCACAGTGAACGCGGAGGAAGGGGACAACAGCAAGATGATGCCATCACCTGGTTTATCATCCTGCATGCTCAGACCCAGCTCTGAACATGGCTGCCTGAGTTCAAGTCCTTGGAAATCTTACAGAAGTTCGGAGAGACTGTCTTCGTCCCAGGAGACTGGTGACATGTCGTCCGCAACCTGGACACCACCTTTGCCTCACCCAGGACTTTTCCAGCAGCACCAACTTCCCTGTAAGGGGAAGCCAACGTTATCTCAGAAGTGGTATAGGCTCCAGAAACAAGAGCACCAGGAGTTGGCAGACCTGACCTACGAGAATCAGCCAGGATCACCTCTGACACATCCAGGGACTCCAACAGCTCTTCCAGCCCTAATTCTTCAGACTCAGACGCTGAGGGTGAGTCTGAGTCCGAGGGCAACAGGACAGTGCACTGTCGGGAAAAAGCAAAGGACGTGGTATGCTGAGGGATGAGGATACCACCTCTCAGAATGACTGCACGAGCAAAGAGCTTCGCTCCTCCAGGTGATGGTGCCCGGCCAGCATCAGAGTGGAAGGATAAGGCGACCTCCCTGCCTTGCTAGAACCTGCAGCAGCAGAGGGCTGAGAGCTAGACTGAGGACTCAGGAGGTGTGTGAACACCAATGCGTCTCACACTCCCTGTCTTTTGCAGCCAAAGCAAAGATCCCTGTGAACATCTTTTACATTATTTAATAAAGACAGACTCTGTAGAAGAAGCAGAAGCAGAAGAAGGAGAAGAAAAAGGAAGACAGAATGAATGAATTACAGTTTCAGAAACTCAGAGGTGAAGTTTAACTCTGCCCAATAAGGTCACTTATTATAAGTTGGCATGGACTTGATGGCAGTGAGTTGAGTTATGGTGCTTGGGTTGCTATCATGCTGGATGGTATGCCACTGATACTTCAAATGCAACTAGAGTCACCCATGTGAACAGGTTTCAGCAGTTTCCAGACTGAAACCCGATTATTAAAAAGGAGGGATTAGTCACTGAACACTTTTTTTGTTTTTTTTTGGTTATAATCTTTTCTTTTTTTTTAAGCATTTTATTAGGGGCTCATACAACTGTTATCGCAATCCATACACACATCAATAGTGTAAAACGCATTTGTACATCATTCTCAAAACATTTTCTCTCCACTTAAACCCCTGACATTAGGTCCTCATTTTTCCCCTCCCTCCCCGCTCCCCCCTCCCTCATGAGCCCTTGATAGTTTATAAATTGGTATTTTGTCATATCTTGCCCTGTCCGACGTCTCCCTTCACCCACTTTTCGGTTGTCTGTCCCCCAGGGAGGAGGTCACACACAGTTCCATGTAATCGGTTCCCTCTTTCCTACCCATTCTCCCTTTACCCTCCCTGTTTCTCCACTCACACCACTGGTCCTATAGGGCTCATCCGTCCTGGATTCCCTGCATTTTCAGTTCCTATCTGTACCAGTGTACATCCTCTGGTCTAGCCAGACTTGCAAGGTCGAATTCGAGTCATGGTAGTGGGAGCGGGGAGGAAACCTTTAGGAACTAGAGGAGAGTTGTATTTCTCAACCTAGTTACATCGCACCCTGACTGGCTCATCTCCTCCCCGAGACCCCTCTGCAAGGGGATCTCCAGTGGCCTACTAATGGGCTTTGGATCTCCACTCCGCACTCCCCTCATCATTCACTATGGTAAGATTTTTTGTTCTGATGATGCCTTATACCTGATCCCTTCGACACCTCGTGGTTGCATAGGCTGGTGTGCTTCTTCCATGTGGGCTTTGTTGCTTCTGAGGTCACTGAACACTTTATGAAAATAACAGGAAATATGAGATACAATGCTGGAAGATGACCCGCTGACTGTGGAAAGGTCACTCAGTAGAAGACTCAGGAAGAGCTTCCTCCTCCAAGCAGACACCTTAATGTCGTGGATGGAGCAAACCTTCCAAGACGTCATCTGCTGGTGAGATACGACTCACATGAGAAGAAACAGCTGCAAAAATTCTTTAATAATCAGAACATGGAATGTACAAACTATGAAACTAAGAAAATTTAAAGTAACCAAAAAGAAAATGGTATGCAGATCAAACAGTGTTTTATTCTGTTGTGCATAGGACTTAATAGCGCTTAACAAAAATAAAATTATCAATAACAACTAATAAGTTAATAAGCATATTTTTACATATGTTATATTCTTTTGTTGACTTGAATTACTGTTTGAACTGTCAATATTTTTAAGTATTTACATGGCACATTTTGGAATAATTAAATTGTTGTTGATTCATTCTTTTCAATTGTTAGACTTATTTTGTTTCAGATGAACAAAATTTATTAAAAACATTTTATTTTATTAATAATGATCAAAGCAGACCTCCTCAAACATGCAACCATTCCCTATGTTCCTGTTAAATATGAAATCAGCTGCTAGATTGGCCATATATGAAATCATTTATATAACAGCTTCATCATGACATTGAGAACAAAAACAAGTGTTACCATTTACTTAGTTTTATATATTTTGATAGATTGTGATGACTTTATCACAAAGATTTCAGAGAGTTATTTTGAGAAGTATTTCTTTCTAATTTGTGATATTAAGTTGCTTTGTGTTGAAATGTTGCTGCTTTTCTCCGTGGCATAGCCAGTAGTGGGGAAATTATTTCATATTCATTTTGTAACATACATCTGTGTGCAGTGATTTAAAAACAAGTGTTGAGCCAGCCTCAAAACAAGACAGAGATATTCTATCAAGTTTTTCATAAATATCTGTGAATTTATTATCACAAATATCAGTGATATTTTCACAAATATTGTGTTAGTTGCATAATCTGCTGTCAACTTGAGACGATTAGGAGTGAAGGGGTGGCATCTAGCCTGTCAATCAGGTCGCAGCTTGTTGACCTCATTTGGAGGCAGGAAAGATATATATATATCTCACTGGAGTACAGACACACACACTCTCCTAGTCTTCCTGCTGACTAGCCACATGGAGACCTGTGATGGAACCAGTGCCCTGGAGCTGGACGACCCACATGGAGAACCACGCTAGTACTGAAATGCTTCCATGGTCACTGGATCCACAAGACTTTCCACCCACTGGCCTGTGATCTTCCGGCATTTGGCATCATTGCTTGTGTTGCATGAGTCTGAAGAAGATAGTATAGACTGGAATCAGACATATGGGTTAATATCGGACTTATGGGCTTGATTTGGTCTCGGCTGGTATGCTTACTTAATGTACAATTGCTCTTTGATATAAAGTTCTCTCTTATACACATGTGTTTGTTCTGGATTTGTTTCTCTAGTCTACCCAAACTAACACAATCATTTCTATAATATTTATTCAAAATAGTTGTAGCCGCAAATCTTTACTGTTGTCCTGTGCAGCACAAAAACTTTCTGTTTCTTTAAGTTTCTGTATTATCCCTACATCTATTCGTAGTTCTATTAATGGAGAGCGAGGACTGACAAACTTTGTCCTGTGGGTCAATTCTCACTGATTTCTTTTTATATAGAAAACTTTATTGAAAACCAACTTTAAACATTAAATTATATATTGTCTATGGAAGCCTTTGAACTGCCCCAGCAGAACTGAATAGCTTTAACAGAGAATTAATGATCCCCAGAGCCTAAGATATGTACTATCTGGAAAAATCTGAAACAGTAATTCTCAAATATTTCCCTTTTACACTGTATTAAGAAAAACTGGGAACATCAAACAACTTTTATTTATATGGCTCCCACCTGTTTAAATTTACTATATTAGAAATTTCATCTGAGAAATATAAAAATGTCTTATAATTTTATTCGAACTAAAAATAAAGTAAGTATAGTATATGTTAGCACGACTTGCATTTTTGTGAAAAAATAATTATTTTTAAGCTAAATGATATAGTGATATTAGAGTATTTCATACTTTTTCAAAATTCCTTAATGTTTCATTTAGTAGAAGATTGTAGTATTCCCCTATCAGCTTCTGCACTTACTTTTTTGTGATATATAATTTTGTTTGAACTACATGAAGAAATCCCACCTCTACATAGATATGAATTTATAAAAGGAAGATATATTATAAAATAATTTTCATGTAACTATGGTCATTTGACAAGTTATAATTTCTTAAAAGCTAGTTGGAATGCATGATCTAGAATTATATTGATGCATTTGTTGTGTTCTGTTATCTTTAAATCCATAAGCATATCGTGTATTTTTTGTAGATTACTTTTTGTACAATATTTTGTAAAAATTTTTCAGTGCATAATTTCAACAAAAAACACCAAAATCCCAATTTATAAGACTATCAATGTTCCTACAAAGTCCCTAAAATTTGAAAAGCTATCAAGCTCAAAAGAGAGGATACAGGTTTTCCACAGTTCTAATGTTTGTTTGGAAGTTCAAATTTTATTGTTGTCAACAATCACTGATCAGTGTTTTCCTTTAGTGATATGTTTCACTGATTTTCAATAAAACGTCTGCCAAGCGCTCAAATCATGATAACCATGGTTTCTCTGTCACTTTTTCTTCAAGTGAAAATAATGTTACATATCATCAAAAACTCACAATCCAATAAATTGCAGAAGTGCATTTCCTCAAATTCATATGCAGCAGAAATTTTTGTGTATTTAACATTCTGTCCTACAAAATATTTAAAAACACTCAGAAGTTTATAAGCCGTGCCTTAAGAGCTGGTGATCTAGATTATTTTTTCACTTCTGTGTAAGATTTTATCACTTTCCAAATACTCTAATAAGGCTTTGGATATCTTACTAAAGTCTGCATGTAGGTTGGAAAAATTTACTATGTGCACTAGGTTTCACTAGGAACTCTGGGTGCTTCCTGTATTTCAAGACATTTGGCTTACTGCAGGAACATCTCCATCCCACCAAACCAATGAAGATGTGTACACCTCATAGGTAGAATTCTGGCATTATTGGGTTTTGAATGTAAGAGGAGGCTGGCTAGCAGATAACTCTGGAGTAAGAAAGACAAACTTCGTGAAGGCCCATCATCTCACTGGTGCATTGGTGTGCACTTGAATTAGGCTTACTTCATGTTGCTGTTGATGTTCAGTACTATTGAGTTGGTTCCCACTCATACTATCTTATGTAGACCACAATGAATGACTGCCCTGCCCTGCACCATCCTTGTTCCCATGCTTGAGCCCATTGATGTAGTCACTGTGTCAAACCATCACTTGCGGATTTTCATCTCTTTCACTGCCGCTCTACTTTACCAAGCATGATGTCATTCTCCAGGAACTAGAGATAATTGTTCTAATTGTGAGAAAGATGTAGGATTCGGAAATGTTTCCTGCTGTTGTGCACAGGCTCTCTATGGTTGGAACCCAACGAGACATCATATATTGAATCATAAATGTAATGCAATCTATAAATTGAGTACTTGCCTTTATCAGACGTTTTCTTTGCTTTTACTTACCAAGCCACCACTGATCTGGATTTTGCCTACATATGGATCTAATAAGTGGCTTATTTCACTTATTTGTCTGTTGATGGACACTTGGTTTGCCCCTATCATTGGCTATTGTAAAATAATATAGCAATGAATAATATACTATTCACATCTTTCAATTCTTGTTAATACATAACTAAGAGTGAAATTGCTGGGTCATATGCCAACATTTTACCATACATTATCTAATTAACCACTACTTCAATATTGTGAATTACTTTTTATTCTTTAAGATACACATATAAAGGTTTTGAAGGTTTAATTAATTTAATCTGCTAATGTTCATTCTATTCAGAATAAAATACCTACTAGCCCTTTAGCTCATAACTTACAAATAATTTATGTGAAAATTGATATTGAAAATATTAATGTCTCCTGAAACTTTGTACTGTATAGAAGGATAATCATATGAATTGTTAATAATCTGTTAGATAAAATAAGGAATTAATTTTGATGACTTCTGATCTAGGTATAGCCTACATATATTTTTTCCTCATCCTGATGCTTAGTAATATCTATGAATATTATAGCAGTAGACTGTTGAATAGAATGCAGGCTATGGAGTAATCTAGTTTAATTCATAATGTTTTATTTTATTTAGAAATATGTAAATTAAATTTTAAAAATACTTTTATTGGGAGCTCTTACATCTCTTATCACAATGTATACATTTATCCAGTGTGTCAAGCACATTTGCTGCCATCATTTTCAAAACATTCTCTTCCCACTTGAGCCCCTGATATCAGCTTCCCATTACTTCCCCTACCCTACCCCGCCCACCCTCCCTGATGAATCCTTGATAAATTATAGATTATTATTTCCATATCTTATGTTGTCCTCCATCGCCCCTCACCCAATTTTCCATTATTCATTCCCCTGGGAGGGGGTTCTAGCTTGATCGTTGTGATCAATTTCCCCTCCTCCACCCCAGTCTAATTCTTCTCGTATCTCTACTCTCATTGTTGGCCCTGAGGGGTTTAATCTATGCTGGATTCACTGTGCTGTGGACTCTTATCTGTAGCAGTGTGCATGCTCTTGTCTCATCTGATTTGTAAGATAGAATTGAGGTCATAATAGTGGGGTGAAGGAAGCGCCAAAGAAACTAGAGGAAAGTTGTGTGTTTCTTCGGTGCTATACTGAACCCTGACTTGCTCATCTCTTCCCTGTGACCCCTCTGTGAGGGGATGTCCCAATGTCTACAGATGGGGATTGGGTCTCCACTCCATGCACCCTTCCCTCTGCCCCACCTCACACACACAGCCATTCACCTTGGGTATGGTTTTGCTCTAGGTCTTAGATGCCTAATACCTGATCCCTTCGACACCTCATAATCACACAGGCCTGTGTGCTTCTTCCATGTGGGCTTTGTTACTTCTCAGCTAGATGGCCACTTGCTTATCTTCAAGTCTTTAAGACCCCAGATGCTATATCTGTTGATAGTCGGGCACCATCAGCTTTCTTCACCACATTTGCTTGTGCACCCACTTTGTCTTCAGTGATCATGTCGGGAAGGTGAGCATCACAGAATGCAGGATCATTAGAACAAAGTGCTCTTGTGTTAACGGAGTACTCCAGTCAAGGCCCAATGTCCATCTGCAACCTTAATTCTTAACACATAGAGATGAGTGCATAGTTCTAGTCACCTCTCATTATATATGTATTTACATATGTATATGCCTGTATTTCAGCCTCTATAAATATCCTCTGCCTCCTGATTCTTTCCTGTTTCCTTTTACTTTTCTCTTGTCCCACCATCATATTTGGCCTTCACTTGGGTTTAGTGATTCCTCACTGCTACATTGCACTTGATTAAGCCCCACTAGGCATCCTACAACCTGCCTTCCATTGATTATAGTTCACTTGTGGTTTCCTTGTCCATGGTTTGGTTATTCCCCCCAATTCATTTCTCTCACCACCCCTTCTCTTGTATCCCCTCCAGAATCATTAGTCCTAACTTATCTAGATAGACATGTAGATATATTAATAAGTGCAATAACTTGGCAAGGTCTAAAAAACAACAAAGGATGTCAAAACCAACAAAACAGTAACACCACCAACCAAAACCAAAATAACATTAACAAAAAGAAAATCCACTGAAAAAAAAATGGAAAAGCCTATAAATAGTTTAAGGTCTGTTTGTTGACCTTTACAAGTGTTTTCCAGTCGAGTCTGATGGGGTGCCACACTCTGTCTCCCAAGTCTATTTTTGGTATTCCCTGGGGGTTTTATCACTGCTTCCTCTGCTGCTCTGCTGCATGCCCTCAGTGCCTTGTCCCAGCGTGATGGGGTAGGACCGTGCACTATTTCTGCACTGTGTCTCCAGTGCTGTCCGCACAGAGCCATGGTTCAAAGAGGGCACCATGTCCTGTGGTGGGGCAGCCCTAAGATCCTCCCCATGAGTTGTCTGCTCTGAGCAGGAACATCATCTTGGAGGCTTGGTGGGCCAGGATTTCTTCCCCTCCATCTCCATCCTTTTTGCATTTCTCCTGTGTGCTCTGATCCAACATGCCCCTCTCCCTCTGCTTTAGCTCCAGTGCTGTCCTCTGAAGTGGATTCTTCTGAGAGCAGCGTGGAGGGGGAGGTTGGGGCCGGCCCCACAGACCTCTCTATTGGTTCCCTGGTACATGCCGTTATGTTTTATTCACGTCTTGATGCATCAGATTGAAGCCTGATCTCTCTTTCCCTCTCCAATGGAGATATAAACAACATCCTTCCATTGGGTGGGTTAATACCCTGTCGAGGCCGCCCCCACCCCCACGCCCCCGCCCATGTTTGTTTGTTTTTCTTAACTCTTTTCTTTCCCCCTTCCTATTTAATTGACTGCCATATGTATCCCTGGATTGCGTTTGACTCCTGCCATAGTTGCTGGGCCTCACCCCAGGGATGTATGTAAATAATAGCTTTTCTTCTATGACCGTTTTTTTGTTTTGTTTTGTTTTTAAATTTACCTCAGTGGACTCATGTTGTACTTGTCCGTTTGTGCTTAACTTACTTCACTTAGCATGATTTCCTCCAGTTCTTCCCATGAGGCAATGTGGTTCATGCATTCATCACTGCATTTTAGGGACATGTAATACTCCATGTATGTATGTACCACAGTTTTTTTATCCATTCATCTGTTGATGGAAATTTGGGTTGTTTCCAACTCCTTCCCATTGTGAACTGTGCTACAATGAACATTGGAGCACAGATGTCTGGCTGTGGTTTGTTTCTTGTCTCTTCTGGGTATATACCCAGTAGGGGGATTAGTGGGTCATATGGTAGCTCAATCTCCATCTGTTTTAGATATCACCAAATCGATTTCCATAATGGCTGTGCATACCTACAGTTCCACCAGCAGTGAGTGAGAGTTCCTATCTCCCCAAAGCCCTTCCAACACTTTTACTTCCTGATTTTTTGAATTGGGCTATCTTTGAGGGTGTTAGGTGGTTTCTCAGAGTTGTTTTAATTTGCATTTCTCTTATGGCTAATGATCAGGAACATGTTCTCAATGTTTGTTGGCCATTTGGATTTCTGCCCCTGTGAAACTTCTGTTCAGGTCCTTTGCCAACCTCCTTGGTGGGCAACTAAGTGTTTATCTTATTGTAAGCTAGCAAAATATTGCAGATTTTAGTTATAAGGCCTTTGTATGATGTGTCATTGCTAAAGATGTTTTCCCAGTCCATGGGCTCTCTTATTACTCTCTTGATGAATTCTTTTGATGTACACAGATGATTTATCATCAGTACATCCTACTTGTCAATTTATGACTCCTCTGTATTAGTATCCTTCCATATTTCCAATAGCCTATGTATTCCCTGGGCCAAGTTTCTCAGGTTTGTCCCAATTCCCTCATAAATGTCCCTAATACTTTCAGGTTTCTCAAGATCTGTGATCCACCTGAGTTTATTCTTGTGCATGAAGTGAGGTAAGGGTCTTACTTCATTTTTCTTCAGGTAGATATCCATTTTTTCCTGCACCACTTATTGAAGAGAGTATCTGCTTCCCATTGGATATTTTTTGGGCTCTTATCATAGATCAGTTGCCTGTATGCTCATGTTTTTATTTCTGGGTTTTCAGCTCTTTTCCATTTGAATAGCTCTTGCTATACCAATACTATTGTTTTTTCCACTTCTTGAGTTCTCTGCTAATTCTGGGTTTCTTCCCTCTCCATACGAAGTTGGTGATCAGATTTTCCAATTATTAGAATCAGGATGATGGTATTTGTATCAGGATAGCACTAAACTTATATAGTGCCTTGGGCAGAACTGATCTATTTACTATATTGAGTCTTCTGATCCATGAGCATGGGATATTCTTACATTTGTTGAGGTCACTTTTGGTTTCTTATAGTAGTGTTCTGTAGTTTTCCTCAAACAAATCTTTTGTTTTTTTTAAGTCAGATATATCCCTGGATATTGTAAAGGGCGCTACCTTTTTAATTGCCTCTTCTGTGATCTTGTCTGGTGTGTATAGCAGTTTGATAGACTTCTGTTTGTTGATCTTATATCCTGCCATGCTGCCCTATTTCTCTATTACGTCCAATACTCCACTTGTAAAGTTTTGGGGATTTTTGATATATAAAATCATATCATGTGTGAAAAACGGTAATTTCACAGTTTCCATCTCCAGACAAATACCTTTGATGTCTTTTCTTTGTCTTATGTTGTTAGCTAGGACCTCGAGGAAGATGTTAAATAAGAGAGGGTACAAGGGACATTCTGGTCACGCCCTCTTTTTCAGTGGAATTGTTTTCACCTTTTCTCCATCAATTACCACGTTGGCTGTTGATTTTTCATATATAGCTTGTATAATACTGAGGAATTTTCCTTCCATTCTTATCTTCTTGAGTGTCTTAAACAGGAATGGGTGTTGGATGTTGTTGAATGCTTTTTCTGTATCTATCAATTTTATCATGTGGTTCTTATAATTTTTAACATCAATGTGGCAACTAAAAATATTAAACAACTTATTTTATTTTGAATTTAGAAAATGAAAGAAGCTAAAAAAATAAAAATTTATGCCCATTATTGATCCATGTTGAACCCTGGGCCTGTGGTTTAAAGTCACCAGCAGCTCAGAGGGTGGAATTGGAGGCTCTCTGCTCGGGTCAAGCTTTTCAGCCTCAGCATCTCAGTCTGGGACTTTATGATTTGGGATGGCTTCCCTGGCAGTAGGAATGACATTCGAGAAATGCCATCTCCAAAATATAGTACTTTACATTCAAAGTTGGTAAATCATTTTTTTCTTTTCTCCCTCTTACTTTAAAAAAAAAAACCTATCAGTGAGAAAATACTTGTAACACATTTTATAGAAAAAAAATGTGTAGCCAAGGGAAGGGTGTTGATTGTGTCTCCACAGGGAAAGAGGGACCAGACTTCAACCCAGAGCTCCAAGACAGGAATGCAACACACTGAGATGAAGCAGGGAACGGATGGAGAGGCCTGAAGGGCTGGCCCCATTACCAACTGGGTGTACTGCACCCCCCTCCCCCAGGGGTAATTCACTTCAGAGGACAGCACTGAAGCTGCAGCTTGGAAAGAGGGGAAAGGGGACTGGTCTGGTTGGAGTGCATGGGAGCCAATGACAGGGGGTGGGGAAGAAAAGGAAAGAGTGGAGCACATCCTGGTTCGCTGAGCCCTGGGGACAATGTGCTTGTTCGGAACAGCAATGCACGTAGATGACCACGGGGCCGGCCCCACCATGGGACACAATGTTCCTCGTTGACCCATCGCACCATTGGGGACAGCACTGGAGACACACGGCGGGAATTGTGCCCACCATGAGCTCACCACACCAAAGTCAGCCTCTGGGGGCATGCATCAGAACAGTGGAGGGAGCAGAGCAGGGAGGTCCCCAGGGATAGAGGCGGTGCAGGGGCATGGCTCTCCACCAGACTTGACTGAAAAGCACACGTGAAGGAAAACAAACAGACCCTGAACTATTCATACAGTTATATATGTATGCATGTATGTGTGTATGTTGTAGTTGTAGCCATTGTTTTACTTTCTGCTGTTGCTTTGCTGCACTCAGTCTTGTGATGGTACATAGCAAGTCTACCTGGAAGGAATAGGAGGAATAAACAAACCAGAAGAGAGAACAATGGGATGAGAGTTCGGGGGTGGGAGGTGGGGGGTGGGGGTGGGGATGAAGAGGCTGTTAACAAGCACAGGGACAAGTGAACAAAAAGTGATCCAAAATCAATGTCAAGGAGGGTATGGGAGGCCTGGCAGGACTGGATCAACAGCAATGTAACCAAGAGGAATTCCTAAAACCCAAATGAAGGCAGAACATGTTAGTGGGACAAGAGGAAAGTACAAAGAAATAGAGGAAAGAACTAGGAGGCAAAAGTTAGTCATAGAGATTTAAATACAGGCATATAAAGATGTAAATATATTTATATATGATGAGGGGGAAACAGATCTATGTACATAGATTTATAAGCTGAATATTAAGAAAACAGATGGACAGTGGGCCCCTCCACAATTACTTCCTTCAACACAAGAACACTTTGTTCTAACAATTCGGCAGTCTGAGATGCTTACCTCCCTGGCACAATTGCTGAAGACAATGGGTGCACAAGCAAATGTGGTGAAGAAAGAGGATGGTGCCGAGCTACCAAAGATATTGCACCTGAAGTCTTAAAGACCTGAAGATAAACAAGCAGCCATCTAGCTGAGAGGCAACAAAACCCACATGGAAGAAGCACACCACCCTGTCCCGATTCGATTGCTGAGGACAAAGGGGGTGCATTAACAAAAGTGGTGAAGAAAGCAGATGGTGCCTGGCTATCAAATGATATAGCATCTGGTGTCGTAAAGGCTTGAAGAAAAACAGGCAGCCATCTAGCTAAGAAACAACAAAGCCCACACGGAAGAAGCACACCAGCCTACCCCGACATGAACGCTGAAGACAAACCGGGTGCATAAGCAAATGCGGTGAAGAAAGCTGATGGTGCCCAGCTGTTAAAATATATAGAATCTGGGGTCCCACAGGCTGAAAGATAAACAAGGGCGCATCTAACTGAAAAACAACAAAGCCCACATGGAAGAAACACACCAGCCTATAAGATGACAAGGCGTCAAAGGGATCAGGTATCAGGCATCAAAGACAAAAAAAGCCCAAACGAAAATCATAGCATTGTGAAAGAGGGGGAGTGCAGAGTGGGAACCCAGGGCCCATCTGGGGGAAATTGGACATACACTTGCAGAAAGGTTGTGGGGAGGAGATGAGCCAATCAGAGTGCAGTGTAGCAACGATGAAATATACAATTATCCTCTAGTTCTTAAATGCTTCCTCCCCCCACTATCATGATCCCAATTCTACCTTACATATCCGGCTGGACGGGAGGATGTACACTAGCACAGATAGGTGCTGGAAATACAGGGAATCCAGGACAGATGAACTCCTTAAGACCAGTGGAGTGATTGGCGATATCGGGAGGGTGTAGGGAAAGTGAGGGAGAAAGGGGGAACAGATGACAAGGTCTGCATATAACCTCCTCCCTGGAGGACAGACAGCAGAGAAATGGGTGAGGGAAACGTCAAATGGTGTAAGATATGATAAAATAATAGTAATTTATAAATTATCAAGGGTTCAGGGAGAGCAGGGAGGGAGGGGGAAAAATGAGGAGCTGACATCCAGGGCTCAAGTAGAAAGCAGGTGTTGTGAGAATGATGCTTTCAACATATGTACTAATGTGTTGGACACAAATGATGTATGTATGGATTGTGAAGAGTTGTATGAGGCCCTAATAAAATTATTATTTAAAAAAATGTGTAGAATGCTTCTATAAACTCAAATCCTCAGATGAGAGAATTGAATGCTAAGAGTAAAACATAACAGAGACGAATGTGTAACTGTTTCCTGTCCCCCATCCTAAATAAGCCCTATATTTCTCTTTACCTATTTAACTGTAACTATGCCATGGTAATGTAGTGCTTCTAATTAGGCTTCTAAACACAAAGTCAACAGTTCAAATTTATATACTACTGTCAAGATTTACCATCTTGGAAAGCCATGGAGTAGTTCTACTTTGTCTTATAGGGTAGACATGAGTCATGATCAACTCAATAGCCTTGAGTTATCGGTGTTTTGAATTGTTTGTGTTTTAATGGTTTCATCGCTCAGTTCAGTTATTTACTCTTTAGGAGAGCCTTTTCTCTTGAGTCTTTAATCAAATGAAGACACCAAACTTCTTTGGAAACAGTCATAAGAATATGTATCATTCTTTTAAAGTAATCTCACGGTTATAAATTTATATGCACTTCTATAAGTACTTAATTTACATATGTCTATCTACTAGATGATGTCTCCTGAGTTTTCATGTTTGTTGTTGATTAATTGCAATATCATTGTAGATCCTATTATTTCACATAGTAGCCATGTAATAAATATCTAGTAAATGAATGCTGTACAGGAAAGAATTTGAAAAAGAAAACTCTCATTTCAAAAGGTACAAGGAATATTTCTTTTATCTTAATCTAATAGGGGTTAAAGTTGGGTTAAAGATTGGAAAAATAAATAAAAGCAGTTCACGTCTAAGATTGATTTACCACGGGTTAAGAATCCTGTTTTTAATGCAATACATTATCTTTTTTATCTTAGAATTCTGTAACCGTTCTAGACATAAAATAGCCCTGAACATTTTAAAAACTCTTGTAACATTTGGGAAAAGTCAGTAGGCATAAGAATTACCCACTGAGCATATGTTGCTTGGTAAGTAAGGATAGCATTAGGTTTTTGATTGAAATCACATTTTTTAAGCCTCCTATAAAACATTTTTGATTTGCATGTTTTAAATTAAAAATACTGCCTGAAAATTTTGCTTTCTTAGTTTGTTACACTTAGAAAATTGCTTAAATAATTAAAAATCTTGAGACAGAATGTATTTTTTTCAAAATATTAATAAATCACACATGTGTGATCTCATTATAATTAGCTCTAACAGATGATAGGCATAAATTATTAATCATCTCTTTGACGTGACAAGAAATTGATTTGTACAGAGTATATTACAGAAATAAAAAAGAATAAATAAATTAATTTATCAATTAGACCATTAATTCATGCTGTTATATATCTAAATGGTGCCAAAACATTCACATTCAGGTAACTCTTGTTGAAAGACAATTTAGAGAAAAATAGGATCAGCAGTTGCCATCTTATATGAATCAGATCTGATATTTGTAGCTGGACATTCAGTTTGTAATTTTCCCAAAATGTTTAAAAGTATGTGGATTGTATTTAAAATGAATCTATCAGTAAATTATTATCTATTTTAATCTTACTCATTGTTAAATATAGCTGACAGAATTTAAGTTATAACTATTTCTCATAATACTTAAAGGTTTTTAAGGATTTTTTTTGGTCTGGTTTGGTTTGACATTAAGTGGGGGTGGCTGCAATTTTCTTTCCAACAGCTGTCGATGAGATTTAAGTATCTCCATAAATCAGTATATTATTACTGTGCATAAGATAAATGAGGACAGAATAACCTTGACATCATTTTTGTATTATATGATTTGTTTATTATTTTGTGACAAAAAATTCTTCCCAATACTTGCTGCATTTTTATAATATTGAAATATTTATTATCCATATTATTACAAATAAAACTTCAAATGATTCAAGATGTAATGACTGAATGACTCTGACACAATAAAAATAAAAATGGATTGCTCATAAATAGAAAGATAGGTTGGTTTGGCTCTATAAATACTAATTAGTCCCTGTGTCAGACAGGGTTCTCTAGAGAAACAAAACCAGGACACTTATGATTACATATCTATTTATTTATATATAGATACATATAGGTAGATATATAGATATGGATAGATAACACAATGAAATTAACAGCTAATTAGTCCACAGAGCAGTACAGAGGACTCAGTTCAAGACTTCTGTGAGATAGTTAATATACAGGCAGTCCTTCAACTCACGAGGGGTATTGGGTGCAAGTCAAGGATGCAGACAGCTGAGTCTTCTGTAGAGCAATAAAGGCAGTCTGGCCACAGGCAGCAAACAGCAGAACAGGTCACCAACAGTCAGCCAGATGACAGGGTCCAACAGTCCCCAGGTCAAGTGATGTACACACCAACAGTGTGGCAAAATAGGTCTCCAAGGAACTTCAAGGTATAGTGACACAGTCCACAGGTTTGGTGTCCCACAGGTAGTGTAGCTCACAGTGTAGCTGAGGCAGAGAACTGGCTAAGGGAGCCGCACACTGTCCAATCACCAGAGAGCAAGAGACCAACAAGCGAGGCTCACCAAGCCAATTATCTCTTTACCCTTCAATTAAACTGCAACCTTATTAATTCCACATGTGTCTATTGATCAGGTTGGCACAATAAACCTACATATCACAGTCCCTTATATTTCTTTGATGAACATATTAAAGACCTTTGCATAGCTTAAATAAAATGCAAATCATTTTGTATCATGTTACTTACTTCCACTTTCCAGAAAAAAAGTAAGTCAAATAACAATATCTAACATGTTTGACACATTTGTTTTTAAATACATTGTTAAACATATATTCATATGTAAAAGGAAGTTTAATGCCAACTGTATGAAATGAAAAAGAGAATCTTCTTTCATTTAAATGTTCTCAAACCATTGCATTAAAACATCTGAATTGGCTCCTTAACCCACTGCCATTGACTCATTTCTGACTTTCAGTGACCTCTCAAGATAGAATAGAATTGCTCCATAAGATTCTAGGGGCAACAACCTTTGCCCAAGAAATGACCGGAGGATTTTAAACCTGACTTTAGGTAGCAGGCAAAAGCTTACCCCGCTGCCCCACACAGGCTCCTTCGATTGACCCCTAAAGCTTTGAAATGGAAACTTTATAATTGTATCAATTGTTTTACATATTATAGCTTTTATTATTTATTGTCTTGATTATACAGAATGATCTGTGACAATGAGATACACAGATGTATGTACCAAAGTTAATTTCAAAATAGAGATTTTTAAACACTAAACCCACTAAAGATAACTTAGTAAATAAAGCAAAAAGATGCTTTTAACTGTAGACTCTTTAAAATGTAATATATATATATATATGGAATTGGTTTTCAAGTGTCACTACTTTTAAATGTCTCCCCACATGCTATATATATGTATTGCAAATACTTTTTATGCTGTTTTACATATCTTCAGGCCATTACATATATCATGAAATGGCTTTCAAAAGTGTAGAATTAAGTCCAGTGTGGTTCATGTTCATAGATGGGATATATAAGTTGACAACCTCTCTGACTTGTGTAGCAGTAGAAGCTGAGGAACAGGAAATAGGATAACAAAGCTTGGGGGTCATAGGCTGGTGAATGCAGAGGCACATGACTCAGATGTTAGCCAAAGAAATCCAAGTTTGGCACTATGCTGACAGCTCCTGGCATCAGCAGGTGACACACCAGGATACTGAAAACCAGACACAGGATTCAGATCCATCAGAAGATGAAGGGAGAGGAGAAAGTTCAACCCGGCTCAGGGTCTATCTTTTATACAAAAAACCCCCACAAACCCCAGGAAATGCCATCAGGCTGCCTCTAGATAGATAGGTTGGTGTCCTCTACTTTCACCCAGGTATAGCTGGTTCACAAAAACTCTAACCATCCCAAAATGCATGTACCATAAACAATGTATATCTAATACAGAAGTAATCATTCTATAAGAAGAACCAGCTGTTATTAAGTGGATAAATTGATCTGGTTTTGAGTAGGAATGTGCTCCACATGAAGCTTATTCTTGTGAACTTTCAGAAGTAGACTGCCAGGCCAATCTGTCAGTTAGTAGTTGAGCATTTAACCATTGTGCTAACTTGAGATTTTTATCGTAAGAAGTGGCCACAGGAAAATTGAAAATCAATTTATCATATACGTATTAAAAAGAGAATTCCCCAAAGAAAGACAAATGAGTATAGACAGAGAAGAGCACTTCATTTCATGAAGCAAGATTGAAAGGGAAACTAAAACCTCATTATGTCAGGGCAAATATATGGTGTGTGAAAATTTATAGAAGTGAATTATTCTAAAAACCTAGAGGAAAACACAAGAAGCTAATTGAGAAAAATTAAAATGAATGGATTCTACATAAAAAATACGATTTTTGAAGTTTAAATTTTCAAATCTAATGAAAGGAGTTGTTCTTGAATATTAAACATCTTCAATTAATTAGTGCCAGAAACCATGCAATCTATTTATACTTCTTAACATTCTATATCAGTGTGTGTGTGATATTGAATTATTTTTACCTTGGTGTGTATCTTTTTCTACTTCTCACTGACAAAAACAATTTCTGTGCCCAAATCCACCAAAAAATAAAACAAAAATAAAAACCATGGTTAAGGATAGTAATGGTATTAAAATTAAGAGAAGGTGAGAAAATACTAATTAAAGTGAAACGATCATCTTAAATGTAAACGAAATTCAGTTGAACACGTTTTGATGATTTCTCAAGAGAGGTCAAAAATTACAAATTAATGACACCCTATTAGCATTCAAATTCAGTAATTTATTTTACATGTGTATTCCATATTAATCAAACTTGCTGTCATAGAGTCAATGTTGACTCTTGGAGATTGTAACTGTTTTTAGGAGTAGAAAGCCCAGTCCTTCTAACTTGGAGGTGTTGGTGGTTTTAAACTGCCAATCATGTGGATCGCAGCCCAACTCATAACCACTATGCCACCAGGCTTCCTGTGTCCCATATTAGAGGAATGTATAATAAATAAGCAAATAGATTCTAGTCTTATCTAAATTACCACCATTTTCTGATAATTTGCCACGCTGTAGTGGCTTGTGTGACACTGTGATGCTAGAAGCTCTGTTACTGGTATTTCAAACAGTGTCAGGGTCAATCAAAGTGAACAGGTTTAAGCAGAGCTTATGTACTAAGAAAAGACTATAAAGAAGAATAGGCTCTCCACTTCTGAGGAATCAGCTACCAAAAACCTTATGAAAAGCCACCAAACGTTGTCAGACATGGAAAACATCAAGAACAGAAAGAGTATATTGTCAGATATAGTGGCAGAAAATGAGCCCCTCGGGTCTGAAGGCAGTCAAAATGTGACAGAGGATGAGCTGCTTCTCAAAGTAGAACTGACCTAAAGAAATGGAGGAAGTAAAGCCTTCAGGAGTAAGGATGGAGCTTGAAGAACAATGCTGTCCCTGACAGAATATTTATCTACATGCAAGGAAATCCAGTCACTACAACTACTATTTGAATGTATGCAGCATCAATAAAGTTAATGATGAAGAAATGAAAGAGTTTTACCAATATCTTCAGTCGGAAGTGGATCAAAAACCAAATCAAGATGAATTGAAAAGTATTGGTGATCACAATGCAAAATTTGAAAACAAAGATGAAGGAATAATACTTGAAAATATGGTCTTGGTGACAGAACTGAATCTGGAAAGTGCAAGACAGAATTTTGTGAGACCAAGGACAAATGTCTTTTTTAATGGTACAAGGGGCAACTGTGTGAATGAACATCTGCAGATGAATGCACAGATTAAATTGACTTCATTTGTAGCAAGAGAGGATGGAGAAGCTCACTGTCAGAAGATAAAACCAGGCCAAGGGCTGACTGTGGAATAAGTCATCAATTACTGATGGAAGCTGAATAAAATGCAAACAAGCCCATGAGAGCCAAAGTAAGACATTGAGTCTATCCCACCTGGATTTCGAAGTAGATGTGGAACACAAGCTCTCATTGCTGCTGTCAGATGGATTTGGGGTGAAAGCATAGAATATCAGAAAGACGTTTACTTTGTGGTTTACTGTCTATGCAAAGGGTTCAATTTGGGGGTTCACAACTAACTATGGATAGCCTCAAGAAGAATTTGAATTTCGGAACACTTCTTTGTGTTCATGTGGAACTTATATATGAATCAAAAGGCAGTCATATGAACAGAAGAAGGAAATGCTGCATGGTTTAATTTTAAAGTCAGGAAAGGTGTATGTCAGGTTCTAGGTTCTCACCATACTCCATCTGTAGGCTGAGCAAACTATTAACAACTTGTAATGTGTAGATGATAACTTTGTTGCTCAAAGTGAGGAGGATTTGAAGACTTGCTGATGAAGATCAAGGATTTCAGCCTTTAGTATTGATTGCAACTCAATATAAAACAAAACCAAAATCCTCACAACTGGACCAATTGGTAGCATCATCATAAATGGAGAAAAGATTGAAGTTATAGGAGATTTCCTTTTGTTTATACCCACAATCGAAGCTCATGGACGCAGCAGTAAGAATATTAAAGGACTCATTTTATAGGGTAAATCTGATGCATAAGACTTTTTCAAAGTGTTGAAAACCAGGATGAGTACTACTTGGAGGGTTAAGGTATGCCTGACCCAGGCCTTAGTATATTCAATTGCCTCATGAATGTGAAAGCTAAACGTTGAATAAAGAACACCGAAGAAAAATTATGCATTGGAATTGTGGCTCAGGTGTAGATTGTATGTACCATGAACTGCCAAAAGAACAAACAAATCTGCTTGGAACAAATGCAGCCAGAATGCTCCTTAGAGGCAAGGATGGGGAGGCTTCATGCTATGTACTCTGGATATTATCTGGAGAGACCTGTCCCTGGGGAAGGACATTATGCTGACAAAGCAGCGTGGCAGCCAAAAAGAGGAAGGTTCTCAGCAAGACACAGCGACTGCAACAATAAGCTCAAACATAAGAAAAATTGCAGGAATAGTACATTAATGGGCTAGGTTTTGTTCAATTGTACACAGATGCGTTGTCTTAATTGATGTTTTCTATTTTACCATTCTGGGTTCTAATATTGATTGAAATAGCTATGCAAAGCTCACAAAGAAAATGTATGATGTAAGGGCTTATTAAGAAAGTTAAGAAGTTGCAATGCCAGTGAGAAATGCTCAGATTTCAGTTGTTTATCAGGACAGTTTACAAAATTCTCTCAGGTCTGCTTATAAATGCCCAAAGGGCATACCACTCCATTGTCAGCCTCAACCTGAATGCATTCAACTCAAACTCCATTAGCAAACCTAGCTACTTGAATTAAGTGCCCAGAGGGCTCCCCTTACAATAGTGTCACTGTGAAATGGAACTGACTGGAGAGCCCCTAACAACAATGATCTCTACATTTAAATGTGCATCCTAGTACTATATGATTTATGCTTTTAGAATTTAAGATACTTGTGAGGTTCAAAAGTTTGTGAACAAATATTCCATTATATTTTAACTTTATTTTGCACAAACTTTATAACTTATCCTTTTGGAAATGATTTTTGTTTAATATGAAAACAAAGTATTGCTTTTGCTGTTAGGGCTCATTGAATCACTTCCAACTCATTACCTCCTCTGACATAATTTCATGACAACTTGATAAATAAGTGTAGAGGTGGAGTGTAGCCTGTCAATCAGGTCACAGCCTGATGATGCCTCCTGATGGGTGTGACCTTCTCATGAGGATTCTGGGAACTTCCTCTCTCTCTCTGCTTTCTCCTCCTGTTCACAAGCCACCTGGAGACTTGCTAAGCCCTCTGAGAGCCTTGCTCTCTCAACTTCATCTTCCTGCTGTTGAGACACTCAGAGAGCTGCTGGAGCCACACTAAGAGCTGTGAGAGCCCTGGAGATGCTCCCACCGCCACTGGATCCACAAGACTTTCCACCCACTGGCCTGTGAACTTCCTGCATTGTGGTAGTTATATAATCATTTGTCAATTTGAGAGGATTGAGAGTGAAGGGGTAGAGTATAGCCTGTCAATTAGGTCATAGACAATGAGGCCTCTGTGTAGGCATTGCTTTCTCTTGAGGATCCTGGGAACTCCAGTATTCTTTCTTGGAGGCAAGACACACACTCTCTCTCTCTCTCTCTCTCTCTCTCTCTCTCTCTCTCTGTTCACTCCCTGGGAGACGTTGAGGTTGACAAGCCACATTGAGAGAGGCTGAAGGAACCACGTGGAGGCCCCTGCCAGCCCTGAGGTGCTTACAATGCCACTGGATCCACAAGACTTCTCACCCACTAGTCTGTGATCTTTCTGCATTTGGCGTCATTGAATGTGCTTCGTGAGTCTGAAGAGAACTTTATAGATTGGTATGGAACATATGGGCTAATATTGAACTTATTGACTTGATTTGAACTGGGCCGGGATGTTTTCTTAATGTATAAATTCACTTTATATAAAGCTCTTTCTTATACACATATGAGTGTCTCTGAATTTGTTTCTCTAGTTCACCCAGACTAACACACCTTGCATCCTTGCATGGGCTGCATGAATTTGGAAAGCAATTTATGGACTAGTACTGGACTTAGAGGTTAATATTGGACTAATGGACTTGATCTGAACTGAGCTGAGATGTTTTCTTAATATACAATTACTATTTTATGGAACGAAGAATCTTTCTTACACATATATGAGCGTCTCTGGATTTTTTTCTCTAGTCAACCCAGACTAACACACCTCCTTATGTACAAATGAAAAGGAGCACTACCCAGTCGTGCACCATCATAAAAATGGTCGTAATGTTGGAACACACTACTCCGAGCACTTTGTCAATCCATCTCATTGAAGGGCTTCCTTTTTTTACTGACTGTACTAGTCACCTAATTTGGTGTCAATTTAAGGATTGGGAGTGCAGGGGTGGAGTCTAGGCTGTCAATCTGGAGATAGCCAATGAGACTTCTGTGTGGGAATGGCCTTCTACTGGGAAATCTGGTACTTCCTCCTTGGAGGCAGAAGACATTTCTCTCTCTGCCACTTCCTGGGAGACATTGCAGAAGAAAAGCAACATGAACATAACCAGACCTCAGAAGCTGGAGAAGGCACAGAGAGACCCCTGCCAGCACTGAGATGCTTAAAACATCACTGGACCCAAAGACTTTCTACCCACCGGCTTGTGATCATCCTGCATTTGACTTCATTGCATGTGTTTTGTGAGTCTGAAGAGGACTTTATAGATTGGTATCAGACATGTGGGCTAATATCAGACTTATGGCCTTGGACTGGACTGGGTTGGGATGTTTTCCCAATGCTCAATTCCTCTCATATATAAATTTCTTTCTTATACGCCTATGTGTGTCCATGGATTTGTTTCTCTAGTCTACCCAGACTAACACACTGACCCTCTATTTTACTACATATGATGCCCTTGTCTTGCTTCTGGTTTCTCCTGAAAACATGTCCAAAGAATGTGAGACCAGGTTTGTCTTTGTTTCTACAGAGTTTAATGTATTTTCCAAGATAGATACTTCACTCTCCTAGCAGCCCATGGTATGGATATTCCGTGTTCTTCAACAGCACTCTAAGTAGAGATGTGAGCTTCTTACAGTGATAAGTTTTTATTCAAAGTCTTCAAGTTACAACTCTGGTGGAGCTTATTTTCACACTAGAAATACAAGACTCACTGCCATGAAGTTAATTCCTTTTCTTTAACAACTCTATAGCAAAGATGGAACTGCTCTTCTGGGTTTCTGAGAGAGATATTCTTAAATATAATAAGTACAGGTTTTGAAAATCATTTTTTAATTGGCAATATATATTTTTTTCTAGATTTAAGCTATTACTTTAGGAATATAAAACATCAACTTAAACATTTTTGTGACAAAGTTATGTTATTACCTCTCCAAATTCCTGACTCCAGGAAGAATATATTCTTGAAAATTTCTGGTTTCCTAATGAGTTTTTGAAAATTTGTGTTATACATTGAACTCGTTTGTCTCTGTCGTTCTTATCCAGATCTTTAGTTTGAGTTGTAATATTCATGGAAGATTCTAAAATTGTATCTGTAAGTTTTCCATGTGTATCAAGTCTTAATTTGTTTTGTTTAAAGACAAAGCAGAAGAGAAGAGAGATATTTCTTTAGATTCCTTGCAGCTGTGTACATAGTACACTTTTATGATATTATATCATTAGCTTACTTTGACAGATTTTATAAGGCAAGGTATTCTGAAACTTAGCAAAGTCTATATTTTAAGAATGCTATGGGATGTATTCCCCTTGATCTTCTGAAGTGCCATGTATATAAGAAACCATTTAGAAAATAACAGTTCTGTTGAGAAATGACTTCATTGTGAAAGATAGTTCATTTTCTGCTTTCCTTTTAGATGTTTTATTTACCTTAAGTACTTATATTTGCATTCAAAGCTTTCAGTGTCTATTCTACCACTTCACTTCTTATGTAGTCTCCTACACTTTGTTACTCCTGCATGTCTTTATTTGTGTTTATCTTGTATATTTATGTATCACTCAAAAGTACAGAGCATGCATTAGAATGTCAAAACAACAGTGAAGTTGTCTTAATACAATCAGTAGCATTGTAGCCAGACCAACATATATCTAGAGTAAAAGGAACCATAAAATCTAGCTAGGTCTGTGGCATGTTATATTATTTATATCTTAATATACTGCCATAGCTGACCTCTTATGGCTTTCCTATTGCCACAGGCAGGGGTCAAACATGCCTTCACCTCCATCCTTCTTTACCATGTTCTGCCACCAATTATTCCTCCCATGGCACTCTATTTCTATTGGGTTGGAAAATTAATTGCAATGGCCACTTAAACCTTAAAAACAATACTCACTCATGATTAAGGGTGATTATTTTGAGACTTAGCAGGTTACCGCAAAGCAAGATCAGGAATGACAGGGCCAATAATCCACAGCAATACTTCTCATCAGTCAGTAGGCAAATATCTCTATTCTTCAACCTCTCAGTCATGTGGTCTCTTGGCCTTTGCCTCTGTAGACTAGCTTGCCTGCCTGTTACTATTTCTCACAATCCTATAGTCTCAGGACAGATGAGAAGGAACTCCATAGTCTCAATGGTGCCTCTCTGAGTCTCTGTGCCACAGTCCCTGATGCCTCTGGGCTCAGTCTCTGCCACTTCAGACAGAGATCTTTAGTGTTCCCTTCCTATGGTCCTTCCTATGGGGTTACTGCCTCTGTCTAAGATATCTTATAAACCGAGGAATGACTTTGATGTGTTTCCGGTGAAAGTTTTCCCCAACATTTTCAATGACATATAATTCACATATTATGCAGTTTAATAGTTCATTCACATCAGAAGAGTTGTAAAATCACCACAGTCAGTTATAGAACATTTTACTCAATCTGCATGCATCATCATTAATTCCCCATTTCCCTCTAACCTCCCCATTCATACCACCCAGGAACCATTAATCTAGTTACTGTCTCTATAGATTTACCTATCCTGGATTTGATATATATAGAAAAGTATTAAAAAGCAAACAAAGAACAAAAACAAAAAAACAAGAATAACATGTTTCCCCAAAAGTAAGACATCCCTCGAAAATATGACCTACTTACAGTTTTGCCTCTCGCTGAATATAAGGCACCCCCAGAAAATAAGACCTCCCCGAAAATAAGGCCCCCGAAGCTAACTTAACTCTGGACTCTGGACCGTAGCAGCGGACGCCCGCTGTGCAGCTCACTGTTGGCCGCAGTGCAGTTGGAGCAGACAGGAAGTGCGAGGTCTCTTTTAATAAAACAATAAACAATAAATGTGTACCGTATTCTTCTTTATGGAAAAATAAGACATCCCCTGAAAATAAGACCTAGCGCATCTTTGGGAGCAAAGATTAATATAAGGCACTGTCTTATTTTCAGGGAAACAAGGGTAATAATAACACAAAACCTAAACTGGATTGAATAGAAAGCAGAAAATATTAAAAGCTAGAACATATTTAAATAGATCATAAAGAAATCAAATTATAAGGTGCTAAATTTTAACCTAACTGCATTGCCAACAATCTACTTTCCAATGCATTCGACATGTTAACAAGACTACTTATATCCCTGGTCCATGGTTGGAGGGGATTTCTACAGATGTTAAGACTTGTAGGTTCAGGGAATCAGAGGAGTAGTTTTACCCTGTCTTACAGGGAACTCTTTTTTATTTCATAACTGCTGGCTCTATGAACATTGATTTTGTATCTGAGCAAGAAAAAAATCCTAAAGAAATTCAGTCTGTTCTCCATTGATCATGATGTTACCTGTTGGTCCAGTTATGAGGATTTGGTCTTCTTTATATTGAGTTGTAATCCATATTAAAGGCCACAGTCTTTGCTCTTTTATTTTATTTTATTTTATTGGGGGCTCTTACAGCTCTTATCACAATCCACATGTATATCCATTGTGTCAAGCACATCTGTACATATGTTGTTTTCATCTTTTTTAAAAGATTTTTTCCTCCCTCCCCCTGTCCCCTTAATAATTTACAAATTCTTCTTTTTATCAGCAAATCCTTCAAGTCCTCCTCACTTTCAGAAAGCAAGATTGTGTTATCTGCATCCCAGAAGTTGTTAATAACCTTTCCTCCAAAACTGGTTTCATTTTTCTTCATATAATCTAGCTTTTCTGATTCTTTGCTCAGCATAGAGATTGAGTAAGAATGGGGAGATGATACAAACAACGCAAAACTTTCTTAATTTTTAAACCATGCAGTATTCCCTTGCTCGGTTGTCATGGTTATCCATAGTTTGTTATGATCCTCAGAGTTCAAGGTCTTGGCATAGTCAATTAAACCCAAGTAGGCATCTTTCTGGGATTCTTGGCTTTGGGGCAAGATCCATCTGACATCAGCAATGATATCCCTTGTTTCCCATCCTCATTTGAATCTGTCCTGAACCTCTGGCAGTTCCCTGTCAACACACTGCTGAAACCATAGTTGGATAATCTTCAAAACATTTTACTTACACATAATATCAATGATATTATCTACAGTTTGAAAAATCTGCTGTGTGCCTTTTCTTTAGAAAAGGTATAAATAAGGATCTCTTCAAGACAGTTGGCCAAGTAACTGTCTTCCAAATGTCCTGGCACAGAGAAGTGAGTGCTTCCAGTGCTTCATCTGCTTGTTGAAACATTTCAATTGGTATGCTGTCAGAACCTGGAGCCTTGTTTTGGGGTAATGCTTTATGTGCAGCTTGAACTTCCTTCAGTACCATTGGCTCTTCCTCATATGCTACCTCGTGAAATGGTGGAATGTAGACCAGGTGTTTTTGCTACAGTGACTTTATGTATTCTTTCTATCTTCCATTGATAGTTCCTGCATCATTCAAATCTTTGCCCCTAGCACCTTTCAATATTGCAACTTGAGACTTGAATTTTTTCCTGAGTTCTTTCAATTTCAGATAAGCTGAATGTGTTTTTCCTTTTTTGTTTTTTAATTCTATGTCTTTGCTCATTTCATTGCAATATGTGGCTTTGTCTTCTCCAGTTGTTCTTTGCAATTTTCTGTCTAATCATTTGACTTAATCATTTCTTCCATTTGCTTTACCTACTCTACAATTAAGAGCAAGTTTCAGAGTCTCTCCTAACCTCCACTTTGATCTTGTCTTTCTTTCCTATCTTTAATGCATCAAATCTCTTCTCGATGTGTTCTCCAAAGTCAAATTGAATAGACTAACTATCGTACTTTGGCTACCATGGACTTGTTTTCATTGGTTTCAGCTTTAACACGAACTTACACTTGAGCAACAGATTGCCTATTCCACAGTCAGCGTCTGCCCTGATTTAGCTGCTTATAATTAGCTTCTCCATTGCTTCTTCTCACAGATGGACCCAATTTGATTTCTGTACATTCCACCTGAAGAAGTCCATGTGGATAATCACCTTTGCTTTGCTGAAAAAAAAAAAGGTATTTGCTATGGACAAATGTTGCAAAATTCTATCATACAATATCTAACGTTGTTCCTATCACCAAGAATGTATTATCCCACTATTATTCCTTTTTTGATTGTTTCCAACTCTTGCATTCCAATAGCCACTCTATTAATTGCATGCTTGAACTATATCTGACTTGAAAATTTTAGGAGAGCAAGATTATTATTAGAAAGTAAGGAAGCATCGTTATTTAAATATCTAGTTTTATTTGGCTAAACTGTAGTTTTAATTCATTTATTGACTAACTTATATGGGAAATTAGGAAACATATGGTCCAAACACATGAAAATAAGAATTAAATTCCTAATATAATATTATAAAAGAATTATTGTTAGATGCTCTTGAGATGGTTCATACCCTTCATCATCCCCCAAATGATTGTTATGTTTGAGCACATTGTTTCAGCAATTGTTTCAATACTTCTCCTTGAGGATCTTCCTCTTTTTGGTTGATTCTTTACATTATCAATTTAGATGACTTTCTCCAAGACTGGAAATTTTCAATTTCTTTATCACAAACTTTTGTGTTGGGTTCATAAATTTGACTGAGAGTGACTGATTTTCTCAAAGACAGATAAATATAATCCTATCACAGACAGTGTTGTGCTTCAAGATTGATTTTGAAAATTTTTTTTGGAAAATGAATAAAAAGCCATTCATCTTCTTTTTGTCATTCCAGGTGTAGTAAATGAAATGATTTTCTGATTCAAAATAGCTAATATCAATCAATTTCAGCTCACCAATGCTTGGAATATTGATCTTTGTGTGTTCCACTTGAAATTTGATGACTTCCAATTGTCCTAAGTTCATATTTCACACATTCCTGGTTCCACTCATTAGTAGATTCCTGCAGCTGCTTTTCCCTCCCTTGGATCATGACTTATCAGCAAATGAAAATCTCAACATCTCCGCTCCCGTAGGTTTGATCCCACTCTCATCACCGCAGCTGACTCCAACTCCATCACCATTTGAGTACCCTCTGAATGAGGGCCCCACCCTCAGGCACTATCTTCGGGAAATACTCGGCTCCCTTCCTTAGGCTTCAGTATCTGACACTATTCCCATTCCATGCATGAGGATTTTACCTACTTCCTCCAAAATGGGAGGTTGGTTCCTCTTTTGTAGTTCTTAGTTCGGACAGACACTTCACTGAATGAACCCTGTTCACTTTGGGTGACCCTTCTGGTGTCTGAAAAATCAGTGTCATAGCTGCCAGCATCACCGCACCACACAAGGCACCACAGTGTGACAAACTGAAAGACAAGTGGTAATTCCTTGTATACATTTATAGGCATATGTAATATTTTTATTTTCAATATTAACGCTAATTTTGTATGAATTGATAATACTTTTCACCAATCAGTCTGTAAGTTCTGTAAAGGAAAGATTATTTCTTATTGTGTTCTTATCACTTGTTCTAGTCTCTTGTATTCCAGTCTTGGAGAAAGTCATCTAAATTGATAATGTAAAGAATCAACCAAAAAGAGGAAGATCCTCAAGGAGAAGTATTGAAACAATTGCTGAAACAATGGGCTCAAACATAACAAACATTTGGGGGATGATGAAGGATATGAAACATCTCAAGAGCATCTAACAATAATTCATTTATAATATTATATTAGGAATTTAATTCTTATTTTCATGTGTTTGGACCATATATTTCCTAATTTCCCATATAAGTTAGTCAATAAATGAATTAAAACTACAGTTTAGCCAAATAAAACTAAATATTTAAATAACGATGCTTCCTTACTTTCTAATAATAATCTTTCTCTCCTACAAGGTCACTATGAGTCAGAATCAATTTAATGGCAAGGAGGTTAATATATATATAGATAATAATAATCTTTCTCAGAGAAATCCTTTCTGAATCATATATATCATGAGATCTAGCATCCTTTTAGAAAAGTTTAAAAAGCATTTTCATTAAACTGCTTGCACATTTTCTATTTCTTTTGTATTATGTTTGTCTATTTTACTTTTTAAAATAGTTAATTTTTAGGGCTTTATATAACTTTTATGCATCAAAATACCTCATCTAGTATTAGATGCATATTAAAGATTCCTCCTATTATTAAATCAAAGCATATTATGGATATATGTGAATACATATGTGAAAAAAATCATTGAATATAATGATATTACCTAAAAATTGTAAAGTTAATTTGAAATTCCCCTGCTACCATTCAATGATAATCTGTGTACGTAACTACTGAGAAAATTCTGTGCAGGTGTGTTGTAATCAATGTACTAGTGAATAGTTAAATTTTGAGAGGATCTGAAAATATATTTGTGTTAGTTTGGGTAGACCAGAGAAACATATCCACAGAAACTCATATATGTATAAGACAGAGTTTTATATAAAAGGTAAGTGTACATTAAGTAAGCATCCCAGCCCTGTCCAGTCCAAGCCCACAAATCCGACTTAGCCCATATGTTCAACAATGATCAACAAAGTCCTCCTCAAACTCACAAAACACACACAATGAAGCTGAATATAGGAGAAGCACAGGCCAGTGGGTAGAAAGTCTTTGAATCCAGTGGTGGTGTAAGCATCTCAGTGCTGGCAGGGGCCTCCATGCGGCTTCTCCAGCACTCTGGGTTGCATCAGGGTAACTCCATGTGCTTCTCCTCAGGGATGTTTCACAGGAAGTGAGCCTTGCCAGTTGAGGCAGAGAACTAGCTAAGGCAGCCACACTGATCCAATCATCAGAGAGCAAGAGACAAGAGAGCTAGAAAGGCGAGGCTCACTGAGCTGTTTATCTCTCCGCCCTTCCATTAATCCCACATGTGTTCATCAGCCAGGTTGGCAGCATAAACCTTAACTATCTCAATCCACCCCTTGCCAACTTGGCACTTGTACACAATTTTTTAGCCTAACTGTTGCAGTTAAGTAACACCTACACCTTCATCCTATAGTCCTATGACTATATTTCACCACCTATGAAAGTTTGTAAGCCAACCACTTCATGTCTTTATCACCCCAATTTTAAGTATCCAATTTCTATACTGCCCACTTACATCAACCCAGGGCTCTGATGAGACAATCATATTTTTTGACGTGAAGAATATTCATTCCAGTAGGAACCTTATTAAGTCCCCATCCATAAGCAAAGTCAAATCCAGACAGGCCATTCATAAAGTCAGCAACAATATGTACCAGTTCACAGAATCAAAAATCTCTTCATTTGGTCAGGTTCTGGTTAACTCAATGTGGGCCACCTCACTTAGCCTCCCAGGGTGCCCATTGGTCACCTTGACTTTAGACCATGGGCTCTCACCAATACTCAACAAGCCTAGGCCCCTCATGCTAGGTCATCACCTTTAGACCAGTGAACCTGCTTTCATTTTCTCCTTTTTCCTATAAACCAAATCCCCAGGTGTCAGTAGCTAAATTCAACTCATCTCTTTATTGCTGTATTTCTCAACTTCCATTCAACAAGTAGATCCATGTGGTCACCTAGCAAGCATTTCAATCTACCCACAGGCTCTCTTTAACTTTCAATCCTAGAGAGGAGTTTTCTTCATGGTTCCAGATTTTTTTTCAACTTCTGACAATGACCACTGGTTCCTGAGTACTCCAAAGCATGGCTGGGCATACCTACAGATCAAATTAATGGTCGGGGGCAGTGGGCTTACAAGCTCTCTGTTCTATATTTCCCAAAATCATTTCTATAAATCATAAGCAAAATAAATCAGTATAAACAAAGTAGAATCAGATACTAAACTCAATTCTTAAAACAGTCAAGTTCAATCCTTATTTACCCTATCTAAATCTTTATCTAAACTATTCAATTTATACAAAAATATGGGATTAGGTCTTTAAGAGCATTAAACCAGATCCAGGCTTTCTGTCAGGCATTTTGACCTTCTGTCAGCCATTTTCCTTAAGCAGCATTGTTTCTGAGAAATTCAAATGGCAATTTCTATCCCTGAGCTCAAAATATACATAAATAACATCCATTTTTTGCCATTTTAAATAAGAATAACCAAAGACTACCACCAAACAAAATAATAAAAACTTTAACTCCCCATATTCTTTCCAGAAAACAACCAAGTAAACAGTGTGGCTTTATCTGACCTCTGGATTGCCAAAGAAGAAACACTGCCATGAGAGAGAGGTCAAACAAACATCTACTCTCCAATTTAAGATTTCTTCCTCCAGTACCCCACTCCTGGTACCATAATGTGTTAGTCTGGATAGACTAGAGAAACAAATCCACAGGAACTCATATAATATTCTCTGTGAAACTTTCAAAGATGTAAAATTTTATGTCCAGACAAATATGAAGGGAATCATAGGACTTTCAGATGTCCTTTCAGATGTAAGAAAAAAATGAATAGAAATATCTCACATCTTCCTAACAATTAGATGAGATGTTCATGTAATCCCATAGCACTGAATCACTAACTTTAAAAAACGTAATGGTTGTCCCATTTCCCCAACAAGGAAGCCATAAAATAGCCCTGCACCCTGAAAAGTAAAACTCTAGCCTTCCTGAACAACAGCAAGAAGCTACAAGGCATTTGAAGACCCAAGGAAATAAGGCATGTGGTGGCTCTCATGCCCTGGTGAGGAATGCAACGAAGCCCAGGGCACAAACAAGTGAGTGAGAGTTCAAAGCAATCTGGATCTGGAATGCAGATCCAAAAGAGTAATCTGAAGAAAAGCTCTTGGGACGAGCAAAAGTGGAATTAATATGAACAATTTTCAGCTACTTTTAAAGGTTTATAGAACTATCAAAGACAAAATGAAAAGAACAAAAAACCTAGGAATTCTAGACCAAATAATGTATCTAGAAGAGATGAAAGAGATGAGAACAAAACAAACCCCTATGGAATAATAATAATAACACAATACAATGAGAAATTATACTCCAATAAATTTGAAAACTTAGAGAAAAGAAACATTTTTCTTGATGTGCCAAGTAAACACAAACTAATGTAGAAATAATTTTTTAAAAACATAACAAAAAATGAAATATATCCTGTCTTTAATTTTTTTTGACAAAATGGTTCATGCCCAGATGATGTCACCATATGATTCTACTAAGCATTCTGAAGAGGTGACGCATAGTAAAGAACATAGTAAAAAACATAGTAAAGAACATTGTAAAGAACAGCACCAGACACTCGAAAGAAACGCAATCCTGAGACCGAAACTAGGGTCTGGCAAAGACTCTATCAGTGCTGAAAACTACAGACCAATATCTTTCATGAATAGCAGGGCAAAAATTTTCAATAAAACACTTGCCAATAATATCCAACAATATATCAGAAATATAATACACCATGATTGAATGGGCTTTATTCAAGACACACAAATATGATCTAATATTAACAAAATAATAAATATAACCGCATCACAAATAAAATAAAAAAAATGAGAATCAAATAATGCTCTCAATAGATGCAGAAATGACATAGACAATATTCAACTATGATTCCAGACAAAACACTCAGCAATATAGGAATATAAGCAATATTTCTCAACACAGCAAAGGTCATATATGAGAAAATGAATTGGTCGCATCTTGCATAACAGGAAAAACTGATAAGGTTCCTCAGAGATCACGAAGCAGACAAGGATCCCCCTTATCACCGTTCCTATTCAACATTGTGGTACAAGTTTTAGCCAGGATGATTAGACAACTTAAAGAAATTGGAGGAATCTAAATGGGCAAAGAAGTGAACCATTCATTTGCAGATATGAGCTCACATGTAGAAAAACCAGAAGACTCAACAACAACCCAAAAATGTTGGAAATAAGCAAAAGATTTGGCAACATAGCCAGATACAATATTAGCATGCTAATATCAATCAGATTCATGTGTACTAAGGACAATAGTTCTAAAAATACAAACGAGAAGCAATATCATTTATAAAAGCCGCACAAAAAATGAAGTGCTGAGTAAATCAATTAATCAGAGAAACAAAAGACTTGGACAAAGAAAACTACAGAACATTATCACAAGAAACTAAAGGAGACCTTATAAATGGAAGAATATTTCATGTTCTTGGGTAGAAAGGCTTAATATTGTATTGTGGGAATGTAAATACCACCCAAAGTAATCTAGGAATACAACACAATATCCATCCAGCTCCCAAATTTATTCTTTACAGGGTGGGGGGAAAGTCACTAACTTTGTAGAGAGAGGAAAGTGACGCAGTACAAGCAAAGAACTTCTTAAGGAAGAAGAGCAAAATAAGAAACCTCCATAAAACCTTAAGACCTTAAAACCTATTATATGGCCACAGTAATCGAGATATCCTGGTAACTGGTATAATGATAGATACATAGGCCACTGGAACAGCATAGAAAGCCCAGGAAATTCCATCCACTTACAGACAACTGATCTTGGACAAAGGACAAAAATGAAATGGGAAAGAGATAGTATTTTAACAATGGTACTGGAAAAATTAGATTTCCATGGGTAGAAGAATGACATGGTATTCATACCTCATCTCATGTAAAAAAAAGTCATCTCAAGATAAATTAAAGGCCTAAATATAAATCCCAGAGCTACAAAGATCATCAGTGAGAAAACTGGGAGAATTTAAGGGCTCATTACTGACCTAGGCAAATTATCAAGTATAACAAAAGAAGGTCACAGAATAGAAGGAAAAACAGATGACTGGGATGTACTTAAAATAAGACACTGGTGGGTATCAAAAGGATCTATGTATAACCTCCTCCCTGGGGGGTGGACAGCAGAAAAGTGGGTGAAGCGAGACGTCAGACAGGGCAAGATATGACAAAATAATAACTTATAAATTATCAAGGGCTCATGAGGAAGGCGGGCATGGTGAGGGAGGAGAAAAAATGAGGAGCTGATGCCAGGGGCTTAACTGGAGAGCAAATGTTTTGAGAATGATCAGGGCAATGAATGTACAAATGTGCTTTACACAATTGATGTATGTATGGGTTGTGATAAGAGTTGTATGAGTCCCTGATAAAATGATTTAAAAAAAAAGACTTCATCAATAGAGTAAAATGAGCTCCCACAGACTAGGTAAAAATCTTTAGCAATGACATGATGAACAGGGATTAATCGCTGAAATTTATACAAACTGCAATATCTCAATAAGAAAAAAAATGAATGTTGAAAAGTGAGCAAAGGATGTGCACAGATAGTTCAAAAAAGACACCCAAAGTGCCACCAACCATGGAAAATTCTCATGATCATTGGTGATATGGGAACTGCAAATCTAAGTAGCTATGAGTTATCATGTTACCTTAACAAATGGAGCCCAATTAAAAAGAAAGAAACATAAAAAAATCATAAACTCTGGATAGGGTGTGGAGAGCTTTGGATGATCATGACCAAAAATAATATACAATTATGGAAAGCAATATGGTACTACTTCATACAATTGAGGATAGAAACTCCCTATGATCCAATGATACCTTTGCTGGGTATAAACTATAAAGAAATAAGAGGCATAAGACACATGTATTCCTATGTCCATCACAGCACTCTGCACAATCAAAATAATTTTTTATTCTCTAGAAACTCTCCAAATGCCCATCAGTAGAAGAATGGATAAAAACTAGTTGCTACAGACTCACAATGGAATCCTACACATAGCTAAACAATAGTGAAACCATGAAGCACTTCATGATATGCATGTACCTGGAGACTATTATGCTGATTGGAGTTAATCAATAACAAAAGGACAAATATTGTACAAGAGCACTGGGTGAAAACACTGACAAAATTTTGCACACTAAAGGGAATGGACTTTGGAGGTTACCAGAGAGAGGGGTCAAGGTTGAAAAGATGAAGTGAAGGACCAGAGGGTTAACGGATAATGACTTCAGGGAATGGGAGAATGGTGGTTCACAAAAAGGAGGAGAGAAATCATGGAGGGAGAAGGTGGAATTTAATAAGGCATGGATGCAAGGTTGGAAGAGGTGTTGGTGAGTGATGTGAACGGTTACATGCAGAGTTGATGATCTGAAATGTAAATCTCCCTCACCTATTTCACAATTTAAAATGCATGTATAAAAAAGATGTGTGGAAACAGATTTTGGGATTTTCTTTAAAAATCTATACATTAAATAAAAGATAAATCCTTAATCATTTTCCATAAAGATATGTCCAGAGCTTACTTTTTACATGTTGTGGAAATTTTAAATTTTTCTCTAATAATGCATTATTTTTTCATCTTTTTGCTCCATCTGGAAGACAACCAATATGTGAGCATAGGAGGCAGCTGCTGCCCCGGCCAAGAGTGACCTGGACTCATACCCAATAACAGAAGCTCTAGAAACCCTTTAGCTGCAAAGGAGAGTGCAAGTGTAAAGATAGTTTCCTTGTAGCCAGGATTATAATGTCTGAGGACCCAATATCTTTTAGCCCACTTGCTCAGTTTTCACATCCATGACTTTTAAACTAAATTTACATTTAAGACCTTCCTCATTTACATGGCATGAAACATAAAATACATGGATAAATAGAAAGGATGACTTAGTTGTTGTTGCTAGCTACCATCAAGTTGGTTCTGTCTGACCCATCGCAACTCGGTGCACACACAATAAAACAAGCACTGATCCCCCAATGGTTGTCAGCTATCCAGGCTAGCACGATGCCTGTGATGGTGTTACACTGTTGGAAGAGCAAGCGCTGCCCGGTGGGTTCTGGCTCCAAGCACTCTTTCCGTGGTGTAGTCACGTACCTTTGGGCAGCATTTTGCACCTATGAGAGTGGACTGACTCCTCCTATGGAGTTGGTCCTAGTCTGGATGCAAACATTGAAAAAACAAACAAACAAACAAACAAACAAACAAACAAACAAACCAAAAACAAGCGCTGCCTGGTCCGGAACCATCCTCCCAATTGTTCCTATGTTTGAGCCCATTGTTCCAGCTACAGTGGTTCATCTCCTTGAGGACCTTCCTCTTTTTGGCTGCCTCTCTACTTTACCCAACTTGATCTCATCTCTCCTGACAACATGCTCGCATTGTGTAAACTGAAGTCTTATCATCCTTGCCTCTGAGGAGCATTCTAGCCATACTTCTTCCAAAACAGATCAGTACGTCCTCTGAACAGTCAATGGCACGGTCAATATTCTTCCCCCAAATTCACATATTGATTCCTCTTCAGACTTCTTTATTCCATGTTCAACTTTGACATGCATTGAGGCCACTGGAAATACAATAGCTTGGCTCAGGCATATTGTAGTCCTCAAAGTAACAAACTTAATTTTCCATGCTCTAAAGAGGTCTTGTGCAGCAGATTTACCTAATGCAACTTATCTTTTGATCTCTTGACTACTGCTTCCATGAGCATTGATTGAAGATACAAGCAAGATAAAATCTGTAACAACTTCAAAGTTTACTCCATTATAACGATACCTGTAGGTCCAGTTTCAAGGACTTTGGTCTTCTTTGCATTAAGTTGTAATCCATACTGAAGGCTGCAAACCTTGATCTTCATCACTAGATGCTTCAAGTCTACCCTACTTGCAGCAAGTAGGGTCATTTCATCTGCATATCACAGGTTGTCAATAAGCCTTCCTCCAATGTTCATGCCACATTTTTCTTCATATAAAAACGATTATTTTCCCATCATACAGACTGAATAAGTTTGATGAGAGGACACAAATTTGACACATAATTCCTTATTTTCAACCATGCAGACTTCCATTGTTTTGTTCACACAACAGCCTTTTGATCCATATGCAAGTTCTACATGAGCATAATGACGTGTTCTGGAATAAAATTCCCAGTTTTCTCAAGTTTATTCCACAATGTATTGTGATCCACACAGTTGATTGCCTTGGCATAGTCAATGAGATACAAGCAAACATCTTTCTCGTTTTCACTTTCAGCCAAGAGCCTTTGGCAATAGCAATGATTCTACACTCTCTTCTAACGTATGGCCTCCACCTCTGGCAGCTCCCTGTCAATGCACTGTTGCACTGCTGTTGGAGGATCTTCAGCCACATTTTACTCACTGGGATATTAATGTTGGTCTACAGTTTAAGAATTCTATTGTCACCTTTTGTGTTAGTCTGAGTACATTAGAGAAACAAATCCACAGACACTCATATGTATAAGAGAGAGTTTTATATAAAGGGTAAGTGCATATCAAGAAAATATCCCAACCCAGTGCCACCCAAGCACACAAGTCCAACATTAGCCCATATGTCAGACACCAATCCACAAAGTCCTCCTCCGTCTCACAAAACACATGCAATAATGCTGAATCAGTGAGCGTATAAGAATCTCAGCGCTGGCAATGGTCTCCACATGGCTGCTCCAGCACCCAGGGCTACATCGGGGTAGGTCCAGGCAGTTTATCTCTGTGGGTGTCTTGCAGGAAGTGAGCCTTGCCAACTGAAGCAGGGAACTGGCTAAGTTAGCTGCACCCTGGTCCAACCATCAGAATGCAAGAGACCCAAGAACTAGAAAGGTGAGGCTCACTGAGCCATTTATCTCTCCGCCCTTCAACTAACCCCACATGTGTTTATCAGCCAGGTTGGCACAATAAACTTTAACTACTTCACTTTTCTTTGGAATGGGCACAATTATGAATCTCTCCCAGTCATATAGCCAAGTAGCCGTCTTCCAAATTTCCTGGAATAGACAAGTGAGTGTTTCTAGTGATTCAACTTGTTGAAACATTTCCATTTCGATTCCATCAATTCCTGGCATCTTTTATCTGTCTAATGCTTTCAGTGCAGCTTGAACTTCTATTCACACCATTGGTTGTTGCTCATATGGTTCCTCCTGGAATGCTAGCCTGGTGACCAGATCTGTTTGGTACAGTGATTCTGTGTATTCTTTCCATCTTCCTTTGATGCTTCTCCTGATGCTTCCGACATTGTTCATTAATTTGTTCATACAATCTTTCAATATTGCAACTTGAGACTTGAATTTTCCTTGAGTTATTTAAGCTTAATATACACAAAATATGTTCTTACCTTTTAGTTTTCTAATTTTAGATATTCTCACATTTCATTATTACTTCTTGGCTTTGTCTTCAAGGGCTTCCTTTTGATTTTCAATTTGATTTAATTGTTTCTTCCATTTTCTTTACCTACTCAACAATAAAGAGAATGTTTCAGAGTCTCTTCTGACATCTTCTCTGATCTTGTTTTTCTTTCCTATCATTTTAATGAAATATTTTTTTCATCAATGATGTCCTTAATGTCCTCTCATAGTCCATCAGGTCTTCTGTCATTACTGTTCAGTACATCAAAACTGTTCTTGATATGTTTTCAAAATTCAGGTAGGATAGACTGAAGGTCGTATTTTTGCTCTCATGGACTTGTTTTAATTTTATTCAGCATCAGCTTGAACTTATATATGAGCAACTGATGGGCTGTTCCACAGTCAGCCCCTGGCCTTGTTTCAGCTGCTGATATTGAGCTCCTCCATCATCTCTTCCCACAGATGTAGTCAACTTGATTTCTGTGTAATCCATCTGGAGAAGTCCCTGTATCTAGTCACATTTTTTGTGTTGTGAAAAAGGTATTTGTTATGAACAAGCTGTTGGTTTTCCAAAATTCAATCATTCAATCTCCAGCTTCATTTATATCACAATGTCCATATTTTTCAACTACTGTTCCTTCCTCTTTCTTTCCAACTATTTCATTCTAACTGCCAATAACTATCAATTAATCTTGAGCGCAGCTTTTATCAACTTCAGACTGAAGTGATTGGTAGTATTCTTCAATTTCTTTATCACTAGCACTTGTGGTTGGTACATAAATATGAATAATAGTTTTATTGATTGGATTTTCTTTAAGGTTGATAGATATAATCCTATCACAGACAGCATTGTATTTCATGATGGATTT
>NW_022111301.1:2726744-2733863 GCF_000313985.2 Echinops telfairi | reverse complement strand
ATATATATATATATATATATATATATATATATATATAGAGAGAGAGAGAGAGAGAGAGAGAGACAGACAGACAGACAGACACAGAGAGAGAAATGACTCATGCAGTTGTAGGAGTATGATTTAAGCAAAGTCCATAAAATACGCTTACTCAAAAATGTCTTTCCACAGTGTCAAATTTATTTGTCCAGTAGGTTACCAAACCAGTAGACCCTTTCAGAGAGTTGAATGGTCCTGAGAGTTTGTTCAAGAGAAAGGATACTGAACAGGACAGTCTCAAAGTTAAACTTACATCTCACAGTGTCTGTAAAGGTCTCTGTGTTTGTAGTTTGTGGTTTCTGCTCAGCAGGGTATCGTAGACAAAGTTCTTCCTCCTGTAACTTTTGTCCTCACAGACACAAGAAATACAGGTCTTACCTCAAACAGTCACAGTGTGCTCCCCTTTGAGCTTGCTCGTTTGGCAAGGAAATCAGCTGTCAGATTTTTGGAAGAAGTGGTGGTTAGCTGTAGGGACTGCCTTTGCTCCAAGGGTGAACAAATACTGTTTGGGGTTTTGTCTTTTTACAAGTAAAATGTGCTTTCCATGTCCTTATCTAACTAACATCTATTTTGACTTAACTCCAAGTTTTATTTTAAAACCAGTTTTACAGACATTTGGCTTCAACTAAATTCCAAACTGGAGCCTTGGTGCTGTATTGAGACCAGAAGTCTAGCAGTTTGAAACCACCAGCTGCCCAATAGGAGAAAGATGAGGCTGTCTACTCCCATCAAGAGTAACAATCCTAGAACCTCACCGGGCAGTTCTACCCTGTCCTGTAGCTTCCCTGTGAGGGAACTCCAGTCTACTACAGTTATCAGTTTGTGTGCACAGCTGGGTGACTGAGAAAACCTAGTGGTGCAGCATTTCAAAGCACTCAGAGCCAAACAGAAAGGTTGTTGCTTCAAACCCATCCACCATTATATATATATTTATATAAAAGATGTGTCCATATGCTCTCTTTAAGTATTCATAGCCTAGAAACCCCCCATGGGGCAGTTTTACTTTGTCCTTTCTATTGGATCATAATAAGTCCAAAGGGACTCGCTGTTATGGGTTGGGTGAGTGCAAGGGCAGAGATGGGAAAAGAGAGGTTTGGTAAAAATGAGAATTTTAGAACATTTGACCAAATGAGCAAAGTAGGAATATGTAGCTATCCATTGCAAAAGTTTTCAAATCTTAATATATAAAATAAAACTGATAATGCCATTAAGGAAATGACTACATGGTGGTAAAGATATGAGTGGTGATAAAACAATGATGGTAGTTGTTACTGGAGAAATAAATTATGAACTATTTATATACATGCAAGTTATAATGTCATACTTAATCAGTAATATAAGATACTAAGTTATCATCTCTTAGCTTCCTATCCAGCCGTTCATACTTCATTTGTGTTGCCAAGGAGGGAACCATGGAGACCAGAGTTCTCATGCTTTAGTTGGTTCCTTGCGATATGATCTGCCAATGTGGAGGAAATAGATGGAGACAAAGACTATAGAGGGAAAAATGTTATGCTTGTTATGCCATTAGAATCATCTCTGCAAAATCCCTTCACCTTTGCTTTGCTCTAATCTCAGTACCAGCAAGACAGCCCCCTCTCTTTAGAGGTCTGGGTTGCAGCTGGTCCTCTACTCAGCTTCTAAATTTCAATATGTCTGACTTCCTCTCTACTATAACTGTGCTGAAAAGAAGTGTTCTCGCATTGGTTTTACAGTTCTATAACACTAACTTAATCATTTTTATACATTCAATCAAAACTTATAAAACTATAAATTATTTTGGATTTGTAAATTGGACGCTGACTGATGAAACCATGCTGAGTAGCTAGTATATGCTTTATTCAAGTATATAGTTGGTAGTCAGTAAGTACCAATTTTTGTGACCAGCTAGAGCTGGAAACAGAAATGTATTTCTACTGTACATTTCTCTCCCCAGGGAGTATTTACTAGACTACTGAAAACATTATCTTCATAGTCGGGCCATGAGAACATTCACCCCAGAAATAAATCTGATATGATAGTAAATGTGTAGGTATGTGTGCACATAGTTGTGTATGTTGAAATCCTATGTCTAAGAATATATATATACAATTATCTATGTATATACTTATGTATGTATATATAGTTAGATACAGAATATATATATACAATTATCTATGTATATGTATATACTTATGTATGTATATATAGTTAGATACGTGTGTGTATAAATGTGTAGGTTCCTGCATAGCTGTGTAGATAGATAGATAGATAGATAGATAGATAGATAGATAGATAGATAGATAGACAGATAGATCCTGATGGTGCGGTGTGGTCATTAAGAGCTCTACATTTAATTAACATGTTTAAATTTTAATTCATCAGCTATTTTGTGGAAGAAATATGTGGCAAGAGGCTTTCTTAGGAAATGCAGCCTTGGAAACTCTGATGCAATTATACACTGCCCTACAGTGTCTCCATGAGTTGGAATTCACTCAGTGGCAATGGGATGCTTCCAAAAGTTCCATGAACGTTTTAAGCACCCTTGTAGTATCTGACCAAATATATATCAGTGTTGTAATTATATATGTGTATATATATAATATTTAATATCTCTCTTATTTCCCACACATGGTGTTAAAAATACCACTCCCAGAATCTCACAGTCCTGGACAACTGGTTGCACATAGGCAGGTGAGGCAGAGGACATGACTTTGTTTTTTTGAGGACATGACTCTGAATAGAGGCTCTTGTCTGGTGAGCAGTGGCTGTTAGGGCTTCAGGGCTGCTCGGGTGGTTCTAAAGTGAGTGGAACTAAATGCATTCTGGTCCCTTCTTGCTTGGGGCCTTACCCTTTCAGCGAGCCCTGCTGATGCTATCCCTTCCTCCAACCTCTGCCAGTATCTCCAAAAGCAGCCGTAGCAACAACAGAAACAGCAGCAGCAGCACCAGCAGCAGCAGCAGCTACAAGGAGAAATAGAAGCAGGGTCCCACAAATATTTATTATGGTGTTGGCAAAATGTATAAACCATATAACATTCTATTCCACAGAATGTATCATGGATGATATGAGATACATACTCGAATATATAGATTTTTTTTTAAACATGGAGCATGATACTTTGGAAAGTGCTTCAAGTGCAAACCCTGGTATTAACACAATGCTAATAAAACACACTATAGAAGGATTCATTTATTTCAGTCATAGCCTACTTTTCACTTATAAAATAACTTATCTTACATTTTGCATTTACAAAAATAGTGAGAGTCAACTATTTGATTATTTTGTGTATGAACAACATAGATCTGGAAGTAATAAACATGAAGTTGCAAGGCAGATTAAGGCTAGCTGTGATGGTTATGATGATGTGGAAGCTTCACTGAGCCAAGATTCTCAGTTGTTTGGCAATTAGGTAATGATGTTATTTGGCAATTATGAAATGATGTAGTCATGCTCTATTTTGATATAATACCAACTTTTGCATAACAATATAGTTTTTTTGAACCTGGCCACATTGTTAAGTGTGGAGTGGGTGTAGCACCAGTGACTGCAAGAGTGTTATCTATCACAAAGTACACATTTCCCTTTTACAAGGTTACATGTTAAGATGTCTAAGTACAAAATTCCCCCCAATACAAAGAGAAGCAGAAATTTCCTGCCATTTATGCAAAGAGGACATGTCCAATTTTGATGCTTCTTAAAATTAAAAGATATTAAATAAAGTAAGATGCAATATTTTATTTAAAAGTCCCACTGATAACACCTGAGACATAGATGGGCCCAAATAAAACAATAAGATTGCAGAAATGACAAGCATATCTTTCTTGGTCTGAAACCAATTCTGCTTAAAACCTGTGAGTAATTTTGAAGTATTTATTAAAATCTATAATGTTATTCATGTCATTCTAATTAACTTTTGTTTAGAAATTTATTTTTAGTCTTACCAGTAAATTTTATTTTTAATCCCTGAACAATTATTCAATAAGGCAATGTATGTTTATGGTATCTTGATACCATAACTGTCCTTGAAGAAGGAATTGATTAAAAAACCTAAACAAATATATCTAGTGGATTGAAAACAATTAAATTTCCAGACCCATAGTCTCACAAGATACAGTGTTTGCTTCATGTGAGACAGCTAAGCTATTTGGTAGGAAAGATACAGATCTGGATAATGTTTAATATTTTAATGATATCCATTTTCTTGAACTTATTCCAGAATAAAAAGAATAAAAATTAGGACATGTGTGATAATAGGTATCACGTTATTATTTACTGAAAAGTTGTAAAGGTACCCTCTTTCCCCCAAAATAGGCAGTGTCTTATATTAATTTTTGCTCCCCAAAATGCACTAGATCTTATTTTCAGGGGATATCTTATTTTTCCATGAAGAAGAATACAGTACACACTTACTGTTTATTGTTTTATTAAAAGAGACCTCAGACTTTCTGTCTGCTCTGGCTGCGCTGCGGCCAACGTTGAGCTGCATGGTAGCACCCGCCGCCATGGTCCAGAGTCCAGAGTTATGGTAGTTTCGGGAGGCCTTATTTTCAGGTCTTATTTTCGGGGGGGATGCCTTATATTTCAGTGAGAGGCAAAACTGTAAGTAGGTCTAATTTTGGGGGATGTCTTACTTTCGGGGAAACGTGGTAGTAGTGTTTCCAATACACTAACCTTAGTTTCTGCTATTGTTAACCCCTTACAGAATGTTTGTAACAGCTAATGAAACAAAATGACCATGTGAATGCTTTATTGACATTTATTTAGATTTTAATCAAATGTTCTTCTCGTGTTCTGGGACCCTAGCAGAATGCCCCGTTCATTTCCTCATCCTATTACTCATAGTGGTTTTAACTATAATACTGTTTTTAGGCGCCGTCGAGTCTGTTCCCGCCATTGCGACCTTGCGTAGAACACACCAAGAACACTGGCCTGTGCTTGAGCCAAGTGTTACAGCAACTGTGGCCACCCATCTTCCTGAGGGTCTTTCTTTCTTTTTTCATTTTGCTGCCCTCTGCTTTATCAAACCTGGTGTCCGTCTGCAGGGACCAGTCTCTTCTGACAAGATGCCCAGAGAATATAAGACAAAGCCTTGCCATTCGTACTTTGAAGGAGCACTCTGGAGGTTTAATTTCTTCCCAGACAGATGAGGTTGTGCTTTTCGGAATCTATGGTGCTTTCAGCATTCTTCTCCAGCACCACAATCCAAACACATGGATCTTCTCCTGTCTTCCTTGCTTAACGTCCCATTTCACATGCATATGAGGCAATGGAAAATACCAGGTCCGCCTTAGTCCTCAAAGCAACATCCTTGCTTTTCAATATTCTGAAGAGGTCCTGGGCAGCAGAATTAACGTAATTTGGTTTTTGTTGTTGTTGTTTAATTTCCTGTCTGCTCCTTCCATGAGCACAGTGATTGTGGATCCAAGCAAAACAAAATTCTTCACAACATCAAACATTTCTCCATTTGCTTCAGTGATACCTACTGGCTCAGTTGTGACGATTTGCCACTTCTTTACACTGAATTGTAACCATATTGAAAGCGGCAATCACAGGTTGTTAATCAGACTTCCTCTTATCCAGATGCCACATTCTTCTTCATAGAAGTCAATTTATCTGATTATTTCTCAGGATACAGATTGAGTAATATGGTGAGAGGATACAACCTTAATTCACACCTTTCCTTATTACAAAACATGCAGAATCCCCTTGTACTGTTCCCTCTAGATCCCTAGATCCATGAATACGTTCTGAATGAGCACAATGAAGGGTTACAGAAGTCCCATCCTTCTCCAGGTGATCCGCAGTGTATGATGGTCCACATTGCTGAATGCCTTTGCAGAGGCAATGAAACACTAGTAAACATCTTTTTAGTGTTCTCCATTTTGAGAGTAGAATCCAGAATATTTGCCAAAAAGAGCCCCCAAATTATTGAAAAACAGATTTTACACTCAAAGTTGCAGATAAGATTATGGCAGCTTAACTACTATTTAATTGATCTTAAAATAAAGAGCTTAGCCTGGATTATATCGGTAGGATTAATGTAATCACAAGTTTCCTGAAAAGAAGAGAGAGGGTTGTAGAAATGTTCATGTCAAAATGATGTGAGGTGAGAAATAATGGTCTGGTTGTTGATGCCTTGTTTTGTGGACAGTCTCTAGAAGAGGGTAAGAACAAAGAAATGTATTCTATTCTGGAGTCTCCAGAAAGGAATGCAACTCAATAAAAATGTCTATTGAAGTGGATTGAGAGTTACTTTACGCTTCTGGTCCACAGAACTGTAAAAAACAACATAAGTGTCTTTAGGCAAATTTGTAGTCATTGGTAAAGTGACAATAAGAAATGAATAAAACGTGTATTTTCAAATTAATCAAGATTTCACTGAAAATATACCTGTATTGATTGTTTTACCTAGTAGCTATTGACGACTATACATTCTTATGAACTTTTCACATGGATATATGATATCACATGGTAGGTGTAGCAGAAAGAACTGTACGGTTTTTGCTAGTTTATTGACAAGTTTTCTTTTCTTTTTTTAGTATCCCCTCCAAACCAGTTTTGAGTTTACATCCACAAATATGAGAGGGGGCTTCAAAAATGTGACATTTTAATTTAATTGTCCACAGACCTTTCGAAGTTCTTGTGTATATACTGAGGTTAGGCAATTTCTGGCCTTGTGTAGAATATCTTTTCACTTACCTGCCAACAGTACATTGGGTGAGCACTTATTTCATATTTAAGACAGAATGTAGGTCAAAATCTGGGAAATTGTTTCCACCTACCATGTTAAACCAAATATAAGCTAGTGTGACTCTGGGAGCCTTTTAACAGTAGGGAGAGACTATCATGGCTAACATATTTGTTTAACAAAATGAAGCAGTTTTTCATACTGCAGAGTTTGGCTTTGGGGATATTAGTGGCCATGCATAAGAATTATAAGCTGGGGGTGGCAGAAAAAACTCAACTATAACTGCATTGAGTTAGCATTTTTGAAATCGTTTTATTAGGGCTCATACGATTCTTATCACAATCCATACGTACATCAATTGTGTAAAGCACATTTGTACATTCATTGGCCTCATCATTCTCAAAACACTTGC
>NW_022111301.1:2717193-2725082 GCF_000313985.2 Echinops telfairi | reverse complement strand
GGAGGGAGGGAAAAAATGAGGACCTAATGTTGGGGGTTTAAGTGGAGAGAAAATGTTTTGAGAATGATGTACAAATGTGCTTTACATAATTGAAGTGTGTATAGATTGCATAACAGTTGTATGAGCCCCTAATAAAATGTTTTTTTTTTAAAAAGAATACTTTGTTCTGTTAAATTAGCATTCTATGATGATGCTCACCTTCCCGATACAACCGCTGAAGACAAAGTGGGTGAATAAGCAAAAGTGGTGAAGAAAGCTGATGGTGCCCAGCTATCAAAGGATGTAGCATCTGGGGTCTTAGAAGCTTGAAGAGTTAGCATTTTGAAGGAAGCTTTTTGGGATGGAAAGAAAGCAGAGGCATAGGGAATACACTTAGAGGGAGAAAAAGATTACTGAAATGGATATCAGGCAGCAGAATTATAAAAAATGGAAACTGTAACTTTAAATATACTTTGAAAAGGTCATTATAGATGCTGATTAAAATCTGCATCAATTGTATGTTTGTATATGCATATGTAGATATCTATATATTTTTCCTTTTTAACAATATTTATTGACTATACACTATGTATTGATAACTGATATCATGAATCTTGCATCTTAATGAATGAATTAGAGAAATTAAAAGAATACTAGATACAGGCAGTTAGTAACAATTCTTTAAAAGGCAGTTAATACTTTGAAGAAACGTAAATGTGTAATAGGACCAAGCATGATAATGCTATTTTGCTCATAGACAAGATGATCAACTCTGACTTTCCTAAACAGGTGGTATTTATGTCACATGAGAAAATTACTGTGGAAAATTACTTCAAAGACAACAAGAAGGCATGTGAAATGGCATCATTTGGAAATGAGGCTAACATATTTGAGAAACACAAGGAATCCAGTACTTGGATAAGAACCCTAATCCTACCATAGTTCTGTGATTATAAGATATGACGTATGCAGCATTTCACATTACATTACAAGGGGAAAATTGAAGTGAAATGTGAGTCTATTTCCAATCATTTGGAAATTTAATACATCAAGATATAAGGATGAGTTTAAGTCTAAATGTAATGAAAAGCTATTGGTTAAGTTATTTTCAGAGATTTGGTGACACAATCCCACCTGTTTTTACAGAATCATTATGCATAGAATATACTATAGACTCTGCTACACAAGACCTCTTTAAATCTTGGAAGAGCAAGAATGTAACTTTGAGGACTAGGGTTTGCCAGAGCAAATCTTGGCCTTTTCAATCACCTTACATGCATGTGAAAGTTGAACATGAATATGAAAAATCTCAGCAGAATTGACACATTTGTATTTTGATGTTGACAAAGAATACTGCAAAGAATATATACTTCCAGAAGAATTTTTAAACCCTATTTAGAAAGAAGTACAACCAGAATGCTCCGTTGAAAGAAGGCTGGCAAGACACTGTATCATGTACTTTGGATAGGTTATTAGGAGGGACGAGTCCCTGGAAAAGGGCATCAGGCTTGGCAAAGTACAATATCATGAATAAAGAAGAATGTTCTCAATGAGATGGATTGACAGTAGATTTCTACACACTATAATAGCAATGGTGAGTACTGCTCTGGGCAGTGACTGATTCTTTAGAGAATCAGAGTGATGTAAACTCAGATTCATTTCAGGCCAGTGATAGAATTATAGGTAATGCATGATGGTAACTTGATAGTGCTAAGACCTGAAGTGAGGCATAATATACATGATATAGTTTAAATAATTTGCCAGCTTCTTAGACAAAGGATATGACAATAAAGAAGTGAAAGATGTTAAGGTTTTGTAATACATAGATAGTTGTGCCATGTATCGAAATAGGATATTTTGAAAGATATTGAGGTGAGTAGAGGAAATAGGAGAAACCCTAAGGGCTCAGTGGGTTGTGTTGAGCCACTAACAGAAATGTCAGTGGTTGGAATCCACTGACTGCACATGAAGAAAATAAGAGGTCATCTGTTTTCCTGAAGAGTCAATGTGTTGGAAATCTATGGAGCAATTCTACTTCTCTGTCCTACAACTTTATGGCGGCATGTTTATGTTTTTTATTTTTTCAATTGAGAAGTTTGAACTTGAGTTTTAGAAAAATAACGTTTGAGATTCCCATTAGACATTCATGTAAAGATACCCATTGTAAATTGGAATGAAAGCATAAAATCAGAGAATATTGTATCTAGACATACATATTTGCTAGTAATTAGCTTTAAATGATATTCACTGCTGTGGATGAGATTATGAGGAAACAAATGTACCTGAAAAAGGGAACAGAAGATAAAATCTTCAGAGTGACTCAAATACAAAAAAGAAAGAAAGAATGATACTTCGAAGGGCATAATGATGATACATTCCATAAAATAGGTTGAAAATCATTAAAAAAATAAGGCATAAAGCTGAATAAGTAAATAAATGATTTCTGTTGAGAGAAAGTGATAAAAATCCAAAAACATAATAAATCTGAAAACAAATTTTGGTAAGATGAGGACAGTGAAGTGGCTATTGAATTTTTGCATCTTACATGTAAGTATTACTTTGATGTGAAGAGAAGCAGTGATGTTGTGCAGTGGGTTATGATGTATAGACGAAGAGAAAAATGTAATAGAGGATGTATGGAAGACTGTTTTAGGCAATTTAGTTTGAATATTTATTAAAAAGATGAGACATATACATGAACTATATTTTTCTGATACTTAATTTAGCTTATAAATATTGAAGATGATGAATAATATGTATACACTAAGGTACGTATACATAGTGTAGAGTAGATATCCTCCACTTGTCTGTCAGTTTGTTGTCGTGTGGTGGCTGTGTGTTGCTGCTAGTAGCCATGTCACTGGTGTTTCAAATGCAAGCAGGGCCACCCACAGTGAATACGTTTCAGCAGGGCTTCCAGATGAAGAATAGACGATGAAGAAGGATTTGGCTCCCCACCTCAGAGGAAAGAGCCGCTGAACCATTATGCATAGATTGAAAACACCGTCAGAGACTGAAGGCCTAAAAAATGCAATGAAAACATTGTCAGCGGTAGTGCCATAGGACAGAGCGCTCAGGTCTGAGGGCACTTGGGCTGTGACTGAGGAGAAGCTGACTGTTCACAGTGGAGTCAACCACGATGGTGTGAATTTGGTGAAGCCCGTGGGATTGGATCCAGGAGTGGAGCCTACAGGCTCTACTCACTTACTGAAAGTAAGGGCGAAACAGCTGTAAACATTCTGCTAATGATCTCAAATTGGTATGTGCAAAGTGCGAATATAGGAAAATGGAAAGTCATAAAAATAAAATGGAATGCATAAAGATTTCTACCCTAAGCATTCGTGAGCTGAAATGGAATAGTTTTGGCCATTTGGCCCTAGAAAATCACATGATCTACTATGCCAGGGGTAATGCAACCAAAGAGAATGGCATTGCTTTCCTTTTCAAAAAAGGACATTTCAAAATCCCTTAAAGTGCAATGCTATCTATAATAGGATAATATCTATCAGTCTTCAAGGAGACCCAATCTATACATCTGCTATTCACTTTTATCCACCTCCCACAATTAAAATTTTTCATCAAGCTGGTGAAGCACTGGAAGCAGGCATTGATCTATTCCAGGAAATCTGAAAGACAATTACTTGGCCAACTGGGAGAGATCCATATTTGTATGCATTCCAAAGAAAGGTGACCCAATACAATGCTCAAGTTGTGGAACAATATCATAGGCAAATAAAATTTTACTTAAGGTCATCCAACAACAGTTGCAGCAGTACATTGTCAAGGAGATCCCAGAAGTTCAGGATGGATTCAGAAGAGGATGTCAGATGGATAGTGGCTCAAACAGAGAATACCAGAAAGATGTCAACTTGTGTTTTATTGACTATAAAAAGACAATTGACTGTATGGACTATAATAAATTATGGATAACTTTGAAAAGAATGGGAAATCCTGAACACTTCATTGTGCTCATGAAGGCTTATACATAGATCAAGAGACAGTGTGGGAACAGAATGAGGTGATACTGAATGATTTAAGACTGAGAAAAGAAGTGTGTCAGGGTTGAAGCCTTTCATCATACTTGTTCAGTCAGTCCTCCACTGCTGGTGGTCATGTAAATGCATATAGCCTCTGTGGAAAGTGACCTGGTGATATTTAAAGAAAATGAAAATTGAATTAGCTTATGTGCCAGCAATCCCTTTACTGGGCATAAATCCAGAAGAGGTAAGGTACAATTCACAATTACAAAGAATTGAAAACAACCGAAATTTTAATCCATAGATGAGTGGATTAGAAAACTCTGGCACCTACACACAGTGGAGTCCTACACATCACTAAAAAACACTGATGATTCTATGAAGCACATCATCTCATGGGAATAGTTGGAGGAAATGATGCTAAGCAAAGTTAGCCAATCACAAAAGGACAAGTGCAACATGAGTCCACTAAGGTAGATATAATCAGCACAGTAGGCATAGAAGAAAAGCCAGTCACCTCACACTATATGGGGTTGAGGTACAGGCAATTGGGCAGGGGACAGACCAAATCCAAGGATGTATGTGTCATTCCAACACAAAGAAAAGGAAAAGGGGTGGTGGAAAATTGGGGGGGGGGTGGAAAGAGGGAGACAATGACACTGGGGGAGCAGGGAACTAAACCACCCAGGGGGAGGGTATTGTTTATGTCTTTACAGAAATGGGAGGGTGCATGCAGAACCTAACATGGCATGCCAAACTTTGAGGGCAATGTAAGTAACATGGAGAAACATATGAACTGAGAGGTCTACAGGGCTGGCCCCAATTAGAGCCAAATTGGCCCCTTCCCTACAAGTACAGAGTACAACACTAAACCTACATGTTGGGGAAAGGAGCACACCTGTCATGCCCACACAGAAGCAAACCAAGAAGGAACAAGAAAGAATGAGGGACTACACCCCATGTTGGCACATCAAGCTCTGAGCACAATGTCCCTGCAGGGAGCTGACAAAGCACAGAGAGGACTGTAGGGCTAACAACAGTTGAGACATGATGTCCCCTTGCTGGAGCATACCGCAACAGAGACCAATTCTGGGGACACCTGGAGGGAGTAAAACCCATCTGGCCTCCCCCAGAGTGTGGTGAAACAAGAAAGGAACACAACAGACCAGCAGAGACAACAAAGAAAAGCCACAAAGAACCCTGAAGAACCCCCCAAATAGATGTTAGGCTAGGAGGGGCAGTTTCCAGAGCAACACGCCTCCTCCCCCTCCCAAGGACTGGTGGGGATACAGTCATAAAAGTCACGGACAGACCTGGAATTATATATACTATTTTGAGGGCTTTTTAAGCGATTTTTCCCTCACTTTTTATTCAAACTTTTGTTTAATCTCTGTTATTGTTGTTTTGTCTATATTTATAAGATAAGCATGAGATGCAAGCGGAGAAAGCAACAGGACTGATGGTTCTGAAGGAAGTTGGAGGGAGGAAGAGGCAGGAGGAGGAGGAAGTGGGGAAGGGAGCAATGAGCCAATAACGCCATAGATAGGAGAACAACTAGGGAATTAAAATCAACAACCAGGAGGATGTAGAAATCCTGGGAGTGTTGAAGCAACAGAAATCTAGCTGAGAAGAATGACTAAGAAGTAGAAGAAGGAAGAAAAGCTATGGATAGAGGTATAAACATAGGTGTATGCATATGTGTATATATATAAATTCATAAAAATAGATATATTGGCCTTTGTACATATATTTATATGGTAATACATTGAGGAAGTGGACAGACTTGTGCCTCTGCTCAGGCCCTCCCTCAATGCAGGGGAACTTTGTTATAACAATCTGACATTCTGTGATCCTCACCTGCCAGGCACAATTGCTGGAGACAAAATGGGTGCATAAGCAAATGTGCTGAAGAAATCTGATGGTGCCCAGCAATCAAAAGATATAGCACCTGGGATCTTAAAGCCTGGAAGTTAAACAAGTGGCCATTTATCAGAGAAGTAACAAGCCCACATAGTAGAAACACACCAGACAATGAGATCATGAGGTGTGACGAGATCAGGTAAAAGGTATCAGAAGACCCAAAACAAAAATGAACATATTTTTCAGAACGAGTTTGGGTCAGACCAGAGATCTAAAATCCATCTGTAGAAAATAAGACATCCCTTCACAGAAGGGTCACAAGAAACGGATGCATCAACCAGGGTGCAGTATAGCACCGATGAAACACATAATATTCCTCTGGCTTCCTCACCCTCCACAATCATGACCCCAGTCCTGCCTTTCAGTTCTGGTTAGAACGGGTTACATACACTGATACAGAGAAGAAGAGCTCATGGAAGATTGAATCCAGGTCAGATAAGCCCCTCAAGAACAGAAATGGGAGTAGCAATACCAGGAGGATAGGGGAAAGGTGCGGGGAGGAGGGGAGGAAGGAAGAGCAGATTGCAATGATCAACACATAACACTACTCCACCCCCACCCCCCAACCCTGTGGACGAAAAACAGAAATGTGGGTGAAGGGAGACAGCAGTCCGAGCAAGATATGAATGTATAATTTATCATTTATCAACATTTATAATTTATAATTATCAATTTATAATCTATGGTCAAGAGGGGGGAGGGCGGAGGGAGGGAAAAAAGAGGAGCTGAGACTAAGGGTTCGAATAGACAGTAAATGCTTAGAAAATGATGATGGCAACATATGTGCAAATATGCTTGATACAATTGATGTATGGATTGTTTTAAGAGCTGTAAGAGCCCCCAATAAAATGATCCTTAATAAAAGAAAAACAAAAAATGTTGATAATCTGGGAATCCTCAAGCTTCTGTCTTAAATCTTGGTCAAATTTGGAATCTGAACACAGTGTCCTTTAACCTATGAAATCTGACCTAACTCGAAGTGTTTAAAAATAATACTGTACTGTATGTCAGATTAGAACTGTACAACATAGAATTTTCAACAACTAATATTTCAGAGGTATATTGCCAAGCCTTTTTGTTGAGGTATCTCTGAGTACATTTTATCTTCCAAACTTTCATTTATCAACAAAATGTAATAAAGGTTTGCACCACTCAGAAATTTTAAAAAGATGCAGGATAAAATCAGGAAAAGTTGCAGCAGGTTGTAACCCTTCACCATGCTTATGCAGACAATATGCTCAGCATATAATCGAAAAAGCTGGTCTATATGAAAAAGAATGCAGAATCAGGATCGCAGGGAAATTTATTAACAGCCTTCTATCTGCAGATCACACAACTTTCCTTGCTAACGGGAAGATCAAAGTATACAGACTTCAGAATGGATTATAACCTGGTGTAAATAAAATCAAAACCAGAACTACAGACAACATCATGATAAATGGAAGAAAGTTTGAGGTTGTCAAGGATTATATTTTACTTGGATACTTCAATGCTCATGAAAGTAGCGGTCAAGATATCACATGATGTAGTGCACTGGGCAAATTTGCCACACAAAACTTCTTCCAAGTGTTGAAGAACAAGAAAGTTACATTAGGAAAAAGGTGCGTTTAACCTAAGCCCTGGTATTTTAACTCATATGCATGCGAAATTTGGACAGTGAATAGGAAGAAAAGAGAAGAATCGAACCATTTGATTTATGATATTGGAAAAAGATACTGAAAGCATCATGAACCCCTGGGAGAGCTACTGGAAGTTCCATTTTACTCTTTTTTTTTAAATCGTTTTATTAGGGGCTCATACAACTCTTATCACAATCCACACATACATCAATTGTGTAAAGCACATTTGCACATTCGTTGCCCTCATCATTCTCAAAACATTTGCTCTCCACTTAAGCCCCTGGCATCAGCTCCCTCAAGCTTAGAATAAGGCAAGAAAGGAATGTGCTGCCACCGGTTTTCCTACCACCCACCCACCCACCCATTCAACCATTCATTCATCCATTCCTGAGTT
>NW_022111301.1:2715897-2717093 GCF_000313985.2 Echinops telfairi | reverse complement strand
CCCTTTCCATTCCACCCTCCCTCCGCCCTTCCAGTATCGCCACTCTCATCACTGGTCCTGAAGGGATCATCTATTCTGGATTCCCTGTGCTTCCAGTTCCTATCTATACCAGTGGACATCCTCTGGTCTAGCCGGACTTGCAAAGTAGAATTTGGATGACTTCAAGTTTCCCTCGATTCATACTTTGTAGATTCCAAGTTCAGATGATCAATAGACGTTTACAACTGTTTCTTTCATTTTGAGTCATGCCCATCAGCAAACGGAGCCCCTAAAAGCTTGACCCCAATCACATCTGTATGGTCAACACTACTTCAAGAAGGCAGCAGCTCTTCCTCAGCCATTTTCTGAGTGCCTTTCAATGTTAGGGCTTCATCTTCTGGTCCTCTCTCTAACGATGGTCTATTGATATTCATGATGTTTTCAGTATCTGACAGTGTTCCGCTGCTTTTTATAAAGGACTCTGTGACTAATGTCTCTGAAGTGGACAGGTTATACCTTTGTCATAGTCTTCTCTTAGTCTGGAAACTTTGCTGAAGCATGTTCACTTTGGGTGAGTTTGCAGGTATGTAAAATACCGGTGGCATAGCTTCCAGCACCACAGCAAAATAGACCCGATCACAGTACAGCCAATTACAGACACGTGGTAAAAGGTCTACTTTGGGGTTACAATAGCAGAGTTGAGACGCTACCTTGGAAACTTAGGGTTCCCAAAGGCTATGATTTTTAATCACGCTTTGACATTTTACATAAAGGGCCTGTTAAGTGTTAATGTATGGCATTATTTTACTTGTGTGCGTAAGAAATTTAGAATCACAGAATTAGCTACCCTGCTCAAGGAAGATTGTGTGATAACATTGCTAATGTCAACCTGAAGTTTACACTTATACACACATACATTTTACTAAAATCACTTTGACAAATAATGTTTTCTCTGCCAAAGAATATTAACTTTAAAACAAAACTAGAATTTAGAATCAAACTATGATAAAATCAACAATGACTTGATGTTTAAAATATAATAATTGATATGGTTTAAAGTAGTCTGAATCAGATTGGTTCAAGTCTGAATCAATGTGTTTTAAAGTAGTCTGAATCTGACTGAAGACAAATGGGTGCATAAGCAAATGTGGTGAAGAAAGCTGATGGTGCCCGGCTATCAAAAAGTATAGCGTCTGGGGTCTTAAAGGCTTGAAGGT
>NW_022111301.1:2701455-2711918 GCF_000313985.2 Echinops telfairi | reverse complement strand
AAAAAAAAAAAAGCTTTGTTAAAAAGAGTCCTGGTGATGTCATGGGTAGGGTGGCCTACTACACTGAACGTTTTGCAGTTTGAATATCCTTTGGCTCTGTAGGAGATGAAACCTTGAGATCTGTTCTGGTAAAAATTACAACCAGTGAACAGTCCTATTCTATACTGCAGGGCTAATGTGATGACAAAAATGACAAGTTTTTTTTTATTTTATTATTTTTATTTTACATTTTGTTTTATTTTTAATCAATTTATTGGGAGCTCTTACAGCAATCACATCAGGCAGTATTTTACAATTGCTACCACAGCCAGTTTCAAAATATTTTTTTCTTCTTGAACTCCTTGATGTCAGCTTCACTTTATCCCCTCCCTGCACACCCTCCCCGCACACAACCCTTATTATTTTTATTATTTTGCTGCATCTTACACTGTCCTATAGATCCATTTACATACAATTCTGTTGTTCGCTCCTCTTGAGTGGGGTTATACAGTCATCAGTGCTATCAGCTGGTCCACCCCCTACCCCCCACTTCCTGCTCACGTCTTGTTCCCTCAGGAAACCATTACTCCTGTTACTGTTTCTGACTTGTTTTTTATCTTGGCTTTCACGTATTGAACTATCTTAATTATACAAATGAACATATGTAAGTCTAATATTAATGAGGTAAAACAAAACAAAAAACATAATGGTAGGGGGATGAAATAGTAAAGAACTAGAGGATAGTTATGTGCTTCATCAGTGCTATCCCACACCCTGGATTTATCATCCCTTCCATGTGGCCCTTCTCAGAGGGACTCCCCAATTAACTTGCAAATGGGTTTTGGGTCTCCACTACATCCCCACCCCTTCACATCAATTTGGTTGCTTGGTTTTGAACTTCTGATACCTTTTCCTGTCGCCACCTCATGATCACAAAGGCTGGTGTGCTTCTTCCATGTGGGCAATGTTGATTCCCTTCTAGATAGCTGCTTGTTTGACTGCAAGCCTTTACTACCCCAGACACTATATTTTGAATAGCCAGGCACCATCAGCTTTCTTCACCACATTTGCGTATACACCCATTTTGTCTTCAGTGATCGTGTCAGAAAGTATCATACAATGCCGTATTATTAGAACACACTGGTCTTGTACTGAGGTAAGATTTAAGTGGAGGCCCACATTCCAGTACACATCCCTAAAAAATAATGATGAAACACCTCATCTCATGGAAAGAGTTGGAGTGTTGAGTGAAGTTAGCCAAACCCAAAAGGTCAAGTACAACATGAGTCCACTGAAGTAAGTTCAAATAGCAGAATGTGCATAAAGGAAAATGCACCCACCACACAGTACCCAGGCTGAGGACCAAATAGTCTGTCATGAGCCAAACCAATGATGACAGATTCTATCATCATCAAAAACAGATGCAGAAAGAACCTGTGCTGGAAGGCAAGCCCCTCCCCATCCTCAATATGCCTTTGAGTCCCACAAAGGGGTGGAAGAAGAAAAAAGATGACAATGGGGGAGGGGGGTGTTAGGACACTAACCCAGCCAAGGGGAGGGTATTATCTTTATCTTCACAGGAAAGGGAGAGCAAGAATAGGCCTCATTCTGGTGTTCCAATACTTGAGGATGATGTTCCTGCTCAGAGAATCTCATACCCAGAGATGACTGCAGGACCGGCCTCAGCCTGAAACATGACGCCCTCTCCCTAGATGGCAGCACTACAGAGGATGGCCTTGAAGATACAGTTTGGGAAAAGTTGCTGATTTGACCTACCCACTGGGGGATAAACCAAGACAGGAGTGGGGCTGGCCAATGATCCTTTCCCTTTTTCTGCTGAGCTGTCTCCAGGGCCCAGGGTGGCTGTCCTCCAGCCACAGAGCCTAAGGGGCTGAGCAAGATAGGTGGCCTGGCTGCACATCGATGCCCATGACCCCTGAGAAATATAGAGCATCAGACTTAAAAAAAAAAAAAAGAAGGGAAAGGAGAATTCAAAAGTAGAGCAGGAAGGCGGGAGAGGAGAGGGAACACTAGAATGATTGTTGCACAACTCATTTTAAAGGCGACTTAAGGGAATTGGGATGCTCTAAATTTTATGTGGTAATTATTTTGCAATTCTCTTTAATATGATTTAGCAATTGAATTATGGAATTGTATGATATGTAAATTGTGTGTCAATAAAGCGGTTGGAAATAAAGACTTAACTGAGAAAATTATAAAGCAGTTTAAACATAGATCTTCAACCTTTAAGATTATGATTAAAATGTTTTCCTACAAAATTCTGGGAATTAAAATGACAAAAGAGAACAAATATGGTATCTAGAACAAATAAATAATGAAGAAACTGACGATAATTTGGACGTCCAGATACATTTATTTTCATAATCTGAAAGTTTGAGCAAACTATATCCAAATAATGTTCCAAATAATATAATGTTCCAAGCTATATCCAAATAATATAATAAAATTAATATTAATAATGGAATGACAATCGCAATGAGAATTATGTACTGAGGTATAAGTAATATATAAAAGTGATAAATATTTATTAGCAAATATTTGTTATTTCAACAGTCTTCACATGGACATTTCAGTCGCATCCATCGTGCTTACCACATTGGTCAGCCATCGCCCTTATGAGCTCTCAAATTATATCATCACTCTTCGCAGAAGCTCAGTTTCCTATAAGTATTGATGGGCCCACTCATCGGAAATATCAATCATTGGTAACTATATAGAGGACTACATGCCATCTTTATAAATTGCATGGAATTTTTATTGAGATTCTTTAGGGGGATTATTTATTTGCCTGATCAGAATGTGTACTGCTAAAAATTGGAAACAAACAAATAAACAAAAAACTTTAGTATCTATTATGATAGAGGGAAAGGATGTGTTATTGTGGATTTATTAAGTTATTTATAAAAACTATCAATTAAAAAACATGATTGATATAGAAAAATGATATTAGACCCATGGAATTCTATATTTTCAAGTAAATATATGTATATGTACATATGCCTGTGATTATAACTCATAGAAAGTTAATAGTACTTTTATGTAAACAATTTGTTGTTGAATATTCACTGCTTTCTTATTTACATTGATCAATTTTTTGTTAAATTTTTAAGCAGAAAACATGAATTTAAATCATGCTACTTATGGTAACTGTGTTAGAAGTAGAAGAGCCTCACATTAATAAAATAAGCATTTCTTAAGTTCATTGTTAATAAATTTGTCAATAAAATTGTTACATAATATTACCATATAAGGTATAACTAATGATAATGTAATAGTTGTACAAAATATTAGCAAAACAAGAACATAATGTCAAAATAAAAGAGAAGACCATTCTAAGATTGTAGAGTATTTTGATATGATATGAAATTGGATTAAAGTGTTAGGAGCAGTCAAAACTACATAACAGTTATACAGGGATATCTTATATATTCTTATTTTTGAAACTTTGCTATCAATTAAAATTTATATCCAAATAGAACTTTCTTAAATCTCAAGCTCCCACAAAGAATGTGCAATAGGATGCTGACATACAATTTAATATTTTTATGTAGAAAATTCTCCAAAATATCAAATCATGTTTTAAATAAAATGTGAAATTATGGTATGCACAGACTTGTACAGTGGGTAGCACAAGAATAAATTTATTTTGAAGTAGATGAATGGGTTTGACTATTAAGGCACAACTGCAAATTGTAATATATCTTTGACACATTAATTTTCTGACATCAGGTTGATAGTAAAATAGATGCTGAATTTTACTTATTAATTCTGTTTATTCTCAGACAGAATTTGCCATATTGACTTTTGATACTGTGGAAAAATAAATCAACTGCTTAAAGTGTGCCAAGACTTCATACTTATTATTTAAAATCTGTTTTGCTGTTTACCTTTTAATTTTCCCCCCCATTTTAATGAACAGCTTGTTTCTGAGTAGATGCACACAATTTGGCACCGTTCTGTATAGTTGAGCACAGTATGGTTGATTTGGCAGTCTCTGCTCTGAGGATGCCATTATTGCCTCAGCAATTAAATTCCATTAGTCAAATCCCCAAAGAATGAGATCTTTATAAGGCAGGAATAAGACTAATGGCATGATGACAGCACTGTATGCTAATGTCTATACTTGCAGAATGTTTACCAAAGAGAAATATGGCTAACTAGCTTTAATGCATATGACCTCTCTTTGAGAATTTATTATAAAGAAACAAAAGAGAGTTTTTTCATAATTGATTTTAATAATTTCAATGTTAAATCATTTCACTGAGCAAATGTATTGTGTTTGAAATGCATTTAGAAGAATTTTCTCTGCTTACTAGTGGAATTAAATATAATAAACATTTTGGAAATATTTATTAAATAACTTATCATTATGATTTGATGATTGAATTAACTATTTTATTTTATAAACCTTTTTAACCAAAATTCAACAAGGAGATATAAATTGTGGAAGGAAAATATTTCCTTATATGCCAACACTTTGTCCTATCAGATATTTTGCTTGAAATTTTAGGAAAAGAGGGCATTTTCCTAAATTAGCAAAGTATGAGAACCGAGTAAATGCATTTAACTGTTAACTTATTCACATTCATTATTATGTCATGCTTGTACTAATTTACAAAAAGTATTATAAACTTAAATTAAATATGTGAACTTGTAAAAAATAAAATGCTGTTTGAAGACCTTTTCTAGCCCTATACAAACTGAAGGTTATATATGCTTATTCAGGGTTTATTTAAATTTATGTTATAAAGTGGGTGTATTTAATGGTTGAAATAATTAAAATTTCTTACAGAATCCAAGTTTCAATGAATAAATACTATATGATACTATATAATTGATCAAAGAAAATGTTATGAGGAAATTTGCATGTGATGCATGCAACATGTACAATATACAACAGACACAGCATCTAAAACATCGCAAAATTAACATGTCATTATAATTATCCATAATAAACTACAAAAGGTTTTTGCTAAGATATAGGATGTATTAAGCACAGTTGCGATCCCCAGCTTCATTTCTATTATAAAGACTATTTTTGAACCACTATTACTTCCTCTTAGTTTCCAACTTTTGCTTTTCAATCACTAATAATTATCATTGCACCTTGGTTGTATATATGATCAATTTCAGACTGAAGACATTGCTAGAATTCTTCAGTTTCTCGAACACTAACTTCCGTGGTTCATTCATGCATAAATCTCTATAATTGTAAGATATTGAGTGGATTTCCTTGAAACTGCATAGATAAACTCCTATCACAGACAGCATTATACCTCAAGATTGATTTAAAAGTGTTCTGAAAGGAATCCCATTCCTATTGATTATGTCATTCCCTGCATAGAAAATCATATACTTTCCTGATTCAAAATAGCCAATACCAGTCAATTCAGACCACTAATCCCAAGGATATCGATTTTCATTTCTTCCATTCTATTTTTGACAACTTCCAATTTTCATAGAGTCATACTTTGCCCCTTGCAAGTTTAGATCATTTGCAGTTTTCTTGCAGCGGACAGGGAACTAACAGGGCTTCCGGCCTGATTTAGAAGAGGAGAAAATACCAGAACTCAGAGAATTACAGAAAGATGTTTACTTTTGTTTTATTGAGTATGAAAAGGCATTCAACTCTGTGGATAATTACAAACTATGGATGATCTTGAGAAGAATGGGAATTCCAGACTAACTCATTATGAACATGTGGAACTTGTTCACGGATCGAAAGACAGATGTGAGAACAGAACAAGGGAATCCTGCATGGTTTCAAATCAGGAAGGTGTGCATCAGGGTTGTATCCTCTCACCATACTTCATCTGTATGCTAAACCAATCATCAGAGAAGCTAGTTTACATGAAGAAGTACACAGCCTTAGGACTGGAAGAAGCTTGTTAACAACCTGTGATATGCAGATGGCATGACCTTGCTTGCTGAAAGTGAGAAAGACTTGAAATAGCTGATGATGAAGATCAAGGTTTGCAACCTGCGGAATGGAAGACAACTGAATATAAAGAAGACCCAACTCCTCACAACTGGACCACGAGGGCACATCACAGTACATGGAGAAACATTTGAAGCTGTAGAGGGTTTAGTCTTGCTTGGATCAATGCTCATGGAAGCAATAGTCAAGTGATCAAAAGACAGGTCTCACTTGTGTAAATCTGATACACAAGACCTCTTTAAAGTGCTGACAAACAAGGATTTTATTTTGAGGATGGAAGTACATCTTACCCAAGCCATGCTATGTTCAATTGTTTTATGTGCACGTGAATGATCTTTTTTTCCCCCCTGTTACCAGAGTTCCTGCTATGGCTTCCTGAGATTTGGGGTGGTGGCCTCTATGTGACCTTGTGACCTTCAATCCCCTGTGGTAGTTGGATGATTTTATGTCCACGAGAAATGACTGGTTGTGAGTGGAATTTAGCATGTTGATGGGTTGTAGCCTGGTTATGTCTCTTAGAAGTGTGGATTAGATACATAGTGACGCTGTGGGAGACAGCCTCTCTCTCACTCCCCCTTGACCTTCCTACTTGCTGGCCACCCTGAATGTTGTCAGATGCCTGCCATGCTTCTACTGACCTTGGATCCAGAGGATTTTGCACCCACTTGCCTGTGATCTTCTAGCATTCTGTGTCATTGTTTGTGACTGTGTGGGTCAGAAGAGGGACTTATGGGGTAGAATTGGAGGTACGGGCTTGAGGTAGACTGGGCAGGCATGCTTCCCTGAACTATAAGTACTTCTTGATAGACAGCACTTTCTCATACATATATAAGGGTCACTGGGTTTGTTCATCTAGTCAAACTAGTGTAACATACACCCTCTGCAACAGTGTGCAACTTCCTTGATAAAATGTATGTTTTCCCCAAGCTATTTCATTAGGAGCCAATCCAGACCTCAGACCGCGCCATAGTTCAATTGTAACAAGCAGTGTTGTGCAATTGCTACCAAAATTAGTTTCAGAATAGTTTTTTCCTTCTTGAGCTACTTGATATCAGCCTCTCCTCCCCCAGCTCTACGTCCCTTCTGCCATAGCCTCCAGGAACTCTTTCTCCAGTTGTTGTGTCTATGGATTCACCTACCCAAGGTTAATATCCCCAAACCATCGAGCAATGCATGACAAAGAGTCAAGAATGACAAAATTCAACAGAGATAAGCCTCAATAGGAAAAAAACAAAGCAAAAACCAACACAGACAATATGAAAAAACAGATTAAGCCCCAGATGTATCAGAATGGACATAAAATGACAAGGTTGAAGTCAGATTTATAATTTTACTCAACTATAGTTGAGTCTCCAGTACTCTCTGAGAGTCTAATAGCCAGCTTATTCCTGTCCTTCAATTCTGGTTAGAAGGGAATAACTGGAATCGTATTCCCTGTGTAGATCCTGAAAATATATTTGGCTTTCTGTTGTCATCCATAGCCTTGTACACACTAGAATCTCACAATTTAAGCTTTGATATTATTACCTCAATTGGATTTGAATTACATATTTTAAAATCCTTGAGTCATGGATGTTGGTATGCTTCTTCCATGTGGGTTTAGTTGATGTCTTACTTAGATGGCTGCTTGTTCAGAAACAAGCTTTTAAGACCTCAGACGCTATTCTTTCTGATAGTCAGGCCCCATCTAATTTCTTTACCACACTTTGTTATAGCTCCCATATCTTGTGTGTTTCCTTTATGAGGGTGAGTGGAGCATGGCCATGTTGTAAGAACTAATTGTTCTTAGACTGGAGCTAGGATTGAGAGCCCCAAATCCATTCCTGAATCTGTTTTTATTATCTGCCTCTGGTTCTTCTTTGAGATGCCCTTGTTAGGACCTTCTGTTTATAGTGATTGATAAGACTTTGGTATTAATTTTTGAACACTATTGAGAGAGCAAGATCGACCCAGTGTAGGTTACCAACATATTCCAATACCTGGATTATACATTTGTACAGAATATATCCTTAAGTGAATGGACACCTTTTGCACAAACAATGGGAATTGGTAATCAGGCAAAAAATATATATTCCCTGTTAACAGCAGACACAGGTCTGCAAGAATAATATGAATCCTAATATAGCAAATAGGTTATTGGTGTATTAAGTTTATATTAGTTTGCCCACCAACAGTTTGATATTCTTGGCTTACCTGTCTTCTGCCTCTCAGACAACATGTAGTTTCAGTTGTAAGTCTTCAGGTTAAAGGTGTGTTTGAGGTAGAGTCCAGTTAACCTAGTGGGGTTTCGACATCCTATCCTTCTGGTACAGCTTTTGCAGTGTGTTGTGGGCTTTGAAGATGCAGGGTTTAATGTCCCAGTGTTCTATGGCGCATGGCCTGGGTCCCCAGGGGGATGTACAGAAACTTGGACCAATGTGGCTTACTAGGAGCATAGTAGCAGGCATACTGCCCCCTTAGGGTCCTTAAAAGTATTATTATTTATTTTTACCGCATTAGGAAGTTGGTCCTCGTCATTTTTTAACCACAGATGTGCATTTGTCTTCTCCCAAACATGTATGCTCCCTTCCCCGCCTCCCTGACTTGACTCTCCGATCAGTGTCCCTCATCAATCTGATAGCAATGGCTGCCAGTCCAGAAGGATCTTCAGCATATCTTTGCATGACAGCCACTAAGCGGTCATCTTCCCCTCCACCTCTTTCAAAAATCTGATCTCAGCTAACGCAAGTACCCATTGACCAGAGGCCCTTCAAGACACACATATAGAGAGGATAGTGCATGATTCATTAGCACCGTTCACGCTCCCTCGTGAGCTTCCTGGCTGCCCAAGCCAGTAGATTGGATAGCCTGAAAGCCTAACCCTCCTCCCACCCTCATGTTCATCCCTACAACAATCAACTAATACAGTATTGTACTCCTGTGACTGACCAACTTTGTTCATCATCATGATTTTAGAGCCCAGCACGTCATGAGGCACTTCATGGTCTCATCACTGTGCTTGAAGGATGCTTAGTCTTCTAGTTTGTGTGTAAGTGTATATGTTTTTATTCATCCTCCTTTTAAATTGTACTGCAGTTGTGGGTGTTAGAGGGAACCTTATCGTTGTTTTGTTTTCACTTACGGAGGGCTAGTAAACAAGAGCATTTCCTCATGTGATTGTTAGTAATTAGAGTGTCATCCTTTGTGAGTTTTCTACTCATGTAATTTTCACACTTAAGAGGGTTGTTTATTGTTGTTTTATCCCTGTTGTGGGCTTGCAGTGTTATGTAAATTTTAATAATTCATCCTTTGTCCGTTATGGTATTGCAAAATGACCCAATCTGTGGGCTCTCTTTTTACTCTTTTGATGAAATCTTTTGTTGTCCATGGTGTTTTATTTTTAATAGGTTCAGTTCATTGATTTTTATCTTGCACTGCTTGTACTTCCTTTGTTATATCTGGTAGCTGTGTAGGCTGTGCACTAGGACCCTTAGATGTGTCCCAATTTCCTCCTTGATGATCATGATAGCTTTAGATTTTATATTTAGGTCTCTGATCCAACTTGAGTTCACTTTTTGTGTATGGGGTGAGGTATGGGTCATTTTAATTCTTCTGCAGATGGATATCCAATTTTTCCAGCATCATTTAATGTTTACTGAGCCTTTGTCCAAACTCAGGTGACTGTAGGTGGATGCTTTTATTTCTGAGTTCTGTCCTGTGCCGTTGGTCTGTGTATCTGTCATTATATAGTACTAGGCTTTTGTGACATGTGGCTGTGTAATAGGTTTGAGGAAATGGGCTGCAAAACCACCTACTGTGTTCTTTTTTTTAATCATTTTATTAGGGGCTCATACAACTCTTATCACAATCCATACATACATCAATTGTGTAAAGCACATGTGTACACTCGTTGCCCTCATCATTCTCAAAACATTTCATCTTTCCTTATCCTGAGTTTCTTCCCTCTCCATATGAGGTTAGCAATCACTTTTCTATTTCTTTAAAGAATGATGTTGGGATTTAGATTGGGAGTATATTGAATTAGTAGATAGCTTTAGGTACTGTTGGCATTTTCACAATCGCTTAACGGTTGAGGGGAGGAGACGAGCTAACCAGGGTGCAGGGTAGCAACGATGAAACATATAACTTTCCTCTAGTTCTTAAATACTTCCTCCCTCCCTCCCCCAACTATCACGATCCCAATTTTGCCTTACAAATCTGACTAGACCAGAGGATGTACACTGGTACAGATAGCAACTGGAAACACAGGGAATCCAGGATAGACGACTCCTTCAGGACCAGTGGTGAAAGGGGAAAGGCCTAGAGGGTGAAGGGAATGTGGGATGGAAAGGGGGAACCAATTACAAGAATCTAGGTATTGCCTCCTCCCTGGGGGAGGGACAGCAGAGAAGAGGGGGAGGGGAGACATTGGACAGCGTAACTTATGACAAAACTATAATAAGTTGTGAATTATGAAGGGTTCATGAGGGAGGGTGAGGGGAGGGTGGGGGAGAAGGGGGGAACCAATTACAAGAATCTAAGTACA
>NW_022111301.1:2686760-2701355 GCF_000313985.2 Echinops telfairi | reverse complement strand
GAGGGCAAATGTTTTGAGAATGATGAGGGCAGCGAATGTACATATGTGCTTGACACAATGGATGGATGTATGGATTGTGATAAGAATTGTACAAGCCCCCAATAAAATAATAAAAAAATATTATTGAAAATAGTTTCACCTGGGTTTGAATTTTTTAAGGTTTAATGGCCTAGAATGTCATCTATTTTTAGAGCATGTGTCACATGTGTTTGAGAGAAACATGCATTTCTTATGCTTTTGGTTGGAAAACTCAGTAACTATCTAAGATGTCCAGTTATTTGATTGTGTTGTTCAGCTCTTGAGATCCTTTAATGCCTTTGTTTCCTATTGATGATTTCTCTTTTTATCTCTCCGAAGATTTGATTGTTTCACATGATTTCTTTTTAATCACTTTGAAGATTTGGCTGTTGTATATTGAGTTTCTTTGGATGCATATGCTTATTGGGGATCTATGTTCTTGGGCTATTGATTTTTTTATCCTTATGTAAGGGCCTTTCTTAGCTCTCATTATGTCATTTACTTTGAAATCTATTTTGTCAAAGATTAAAATGGCCACTCCTGCTTTTTTATTATTGAGGACAGTGGCAGGGATTGTCACTAGCTTAGTAAAATTTTCGCCATTCTTTTTTGTTGTCTGTGAATTGGAGATGTGTCGCTTGAAGGTAGCAGATTGATGGATCTTGTTTCTTAATCCAGTTTGCTACTTTTTGTCTTTGATCGGTGCATTCAGTCCATTGACATCCACTGTTATTTAGTTCTAAATGTAGGTTAGTTGTTGCCAGATCGTATTCTTAGAGCTTGGTATTTGTCTTAGTTTTTTGGGAGGGGTGGAGGAATTAATTCATGCCCTTATTTCCCTTTCGATTTGTGCTGTTTTGACTACTGTTTTCAGTGTTTTGACTTCTAGGTGGTATTATACACTATGTTGACCTCTTATTTATGTGCTGCAGTTGTTGATTTTCTGAGCACAGAGATAGAGTTAATATTTTTTGTAATGCTGGTATTGTTTTTATGAATTCTCTAAATATTTCCTTATTTGAGAGTACTTTTACTTTTCCTTCATATTTGATAAATCGCTTTGCTAGATATAGGGGTCTTCATTGGCAATATTTGTCTTTCAAAGTTTGGCATATGTTGCTCATTTTCTTCTTTCCTGCATGGTTTCTGAAGGGAGATCTGAGCTTCTTATCTGTTTAACTTTGTAAGTCACTTTTTATCTCGCTAGCTATTATCAAGATTTTTTCCTATTCCTTGAAGTTGAATAATTTGATTGCTATATGTCTTGATCTTTTGTATGTGTATGTGAGGTCTAGCCTGTTTGGTGTTCTCTCTGCTTCCTGGATGGTTACCATTTCTTATTTTGTGATGTTGGAGAAATTTTCCTGCGTGCATTCCCTTACTATTTTATTTGTTGATTTTTTTTCTGTTCTAGTATTTTGAGGAATATATGTTACTTTTCTTCATGCTGTCCCACATCATCCTCAAGCTTTTCCCATATCCATTTGCTTTCTTGTTTGATTGCTTCTTTCATTTGCAAAACTCTGTACGATTGTCTGTGAGTCCACTAATTCAAATTTCCTTTTCTTCTATTCTATTGCTCAGGTTTTGTATCATTTAAAATTTATTTTATTGGGGGCTCATACAACTCTTATAACAATCCATACTCTATCTTCTTTTTTATTTCTGTTATCTCATTGTTTAGTTTCTAGGTTTCTTTTGGAGGTGAGGTTTTTATTATCTAAATGTCTGAGGTGAGGTTTTTATGATCTAAATGTCTTCTTTTATTTTCAGGATGAATTCCCAGATCTTTTGTATGATTCTAAACATGATTCTCTTGTATTCTCATTCCGATAATTCAACTTCAGTGCCATCTGAATTGTCACTGTGATGGTCTAACAAAAGGGAACAGAAACCAACCTAGAGGACTATTTCAATTAAATATTACAGAATTGGTGTTCAATGTGCTTGTACCAGTATCTATTTTTAACAATAACATCGTAAAAGCTCTCTTTGATACATATTATCAAAAACATTAGATATTGCTAATGTCCTCTTTACTAGGAGCTGTTGATATAGTCCTACTGTTAGTGACCTTATGAATCACAAAGGGAGTATTGTATGCAATATTATGCAATCCTCCTATCACTTATCTGTCAATTTGTCATATTGTGGTAGTTTGTGTGTTGCTGTGAGGCTGAAATCTATGTCACTGATATTTCAATTACCAACAGGGTAACATGAAGTGAACAGGTTTAAGTGGAGCATCCAGAATAAGAACACACTATGAAGAAGACATAGGCTATACACCTTGAGGAGTTAGCCACTGAAAAACCTTATGGATAGCATACATAATATTGTCAATTGCTAAAAACCTAATGAAATGAAGCAGACTATTTGAGTTAGTTAAAGATTATTGTACCAAACTGGCCAATAAACACATGTGGAGTTAATTAAAGGGCAGAGAGATAAATGGCTCCATATGCCATGCCTTTCTAATTCTCAGGACTCTTGCTTTCTGATGATTTGACCCGTGTGCAGCTGCTTTAGCCAGTTCCCTGCTTCAGCTGGCAAGGTTCACTTCCTGCAAGACATCGCTGAGGAGAAACCACATGGACCTACCCTGATGCAGTCCTGTGTCCTGGAGCAGCCGTGTGGAGACTCCTGCCAGAGCTGAGATGCTTACATGTTTACTGATTCAGCTTTTCTCCTGCAGTCATCATCATTGAGATGACATGCAAGTAAAATTTTGCTAAAGATCATCCAAAGATCATTGTACATTGACAGGTTGCTGTGAGAGGTCATAGTAGAATAAGAAGACAAGAGATTCAGAGGAACAAGAGATATCCATTGCTAGTGTCCAGTGGATCTTGGCTGAAAGCAGAAAATACCAATCATGTATTTACTTGCGTTTTATTGATTGTGCAAAGTAATATTACTATTTGAATCTTAGAAAACAAACAAACAAAACTTTGGCTAACCTTGCAAAGAATAGGAATTCTGGAGCAGTTTATTGGATTCATGTGGAGCTTATATATGAACCAAGAGGTAGTCATAATGAATAAAGTAAGGCAATAAATATTCTATCGTTTAAACTCAGGTCAGGTCTACATTAGACTTGGAACCTTCCATCATATTTATTCCATCTTTATGCTGAGCATAAAATCTGAAAGGTTGAACTATTTAGGAAGAACATTTAATAGCGACTGGGGAAGGGTTATTAACCATGTGGTGTACATACAGATGGAACAACCTTGTTTGCTGTTATTGCAGAGCACTGGGAATACTTCCGGATGAAGATCCAGAATTGCAGCCTTCAATATGGCTTCAAAATAGCTCAATTCTAAAAAAAAAACAACAAAACAAAATTCTCATAACTGGACCAGTAAGTAACAGCAGCCAAGAAATCAAATGGTACTGCCTTAGGAAAACATGCTGCATGAGACCCCTTTAGAGTATGAAGAATAAATATGTCACTTTGAAGACTGTGCTGAGCACGACCCAGTCCATGTCCTTTCCAGTCCTACAATGTTCATATGCAAATGAGACAATAACTAGGAAGACTGAAGAAAAATCGATGCATTTAAATCAGGGGTACTCAACCTTCCTAATGCCATGACCCTTTCATGCAGTTCTTCATGTTGTGGTGACCCCTAACCATAAAATTATTTTCGTTGCTACTTCATAACTGTAATTTTGCTACTGTTATGCATTGTAAAGTAAATATCTGATATGCATGATGTATTTTCATTGTTAGAAATTGAACATAATTAAACATAGTGATTAATCACAAAACAATATGTAATTATATGATGTGAAATATTTATGTGTTTTCCGATGGTCTTAGGTGACCCCTGTGCAAGGGTCATTCAACCCCCTAAGAGGTCATGACCCACAGGTTGAGAACCGCTGATTTCAATGATAGTGTTGGTGACATATGTCAAAAGTACCGTGGACCACCAGAAGAACAAACAAATCTGTTTTGGAAGTATACCTAGAATGCTCATTAAAAGTAGAGATAGGACTGTGTCTCATGTATTTTGGATATACTATCAGCAGAAGTCACTGGAAAAGGACATCGAGTTTGGTGAAGTGTAAAGTCAGCGAAAAAGAGGAAGACCTTGCGCATTGCTTGCAAGAGCAGACACACACAATAAACCAAATGCAAAACTGGCTTTCTTGAGTATTAAACAACTAATGCAATGAAAATATGTGTCATTTTCTACATGGCATTGATACAGTAACTGGTTTGTTACAAAAGACAAAAAGTTAAATATTAAGAAAGTATCACTACAATTTATTTATATCAGGAGTTTTCAGAGTCCAAACTATCATATAGTTGCTATTATCAGAGTTTATCTAGGTGGCTCTCACTCATAGCTACACTAGCATCGCATAATGCAATGCTGCTTGTTCCCGTGCCATTTAAAGTCCTTTCCATATTTGAGTATTTGAGGCCACTGGTGGGCCCACTGTACGAACCCATCCCATTGAGTGTCTTCCTCTTTTTCTCTGGCTCTCTGCCAGCATCCTATCTTTTTCCAGAGAGAACTCTCACCATCATCGCTTCTTAGGAGCGTTTTGGCTATACTTTCAAAACAAATTTGTTTGTTCTGGCAACCCAAGGCGCATTCATCATTTTTTACATCACCATAATTCAAGAACATCAATCCTCTTCATTTTTCATTGTCTAATTTCTCATGCATGGAATTTTACTGTGTGTATACACCAAAGATTTTCTTACCCACTCTTCCAGTGATGTATATGTCTCAGTTATGTGTGATACTATAATTATGCTATTTATTATTAGGGACCCTAAGTTTGTCCTTATCTTTTTTAACAATGATCTTTATGATGCTAGGCTGCACATTTACATTTTTATCCATTTTAGTTTGTTTTTGTGTAAGACGAGATATATTGGCCCTGCTTCATTCTTCTTCAAATAACTATCTAGTTTTATAAGCATCATTTGTAAAGAAACATATTTTCCCAATTTATTATGCTTTGTTTCTTTCTCAGAGGTAAGTTTTCCATAGATTAATCGATTTATATCTAGGTTCTCAATTCTTTTCCATGTGTCTATGTGTCTGTCACTGGACCAGCACCACATGGTTTGGACTGTAGTACCTTTGGAACAGAAAAGGAGACTCATTCTACTTTGTTCTTCTGCAGTAGTGCTCTCACACCAGCCCCCACACCAGCGTCTTTTTTCTTTTCATACAAAGCTGGTTATTTACTTTTTCATCTCTTTAAATCATGATGATGAAATCTGAATAGGCATTGAATTATATTTGTATGATGCTTTGTAGTACAGAACAATTCCTTATGTTAAGTCTTCTTATTCATTCGGATGGCATGTGCTTCTATTTATGTACATCTTATTTTATTTCTTATAGTAGTATTTTGTACTTCTCTTTGGATAGAATTGTTGTTGTTTCTATGGTTACATTTATTCCTAATTATTTCAACGTTTAGGTGTATATTGCAAATAGTATCATTTTCCAGACTTCCTTTACGGAGCTTCTTTTTTTAGCATAAAATAATCTGATTGATTTTTGTTTGTTGATCTTATACTTTTGCACCTTGTTGAGTGTTTCCATTTGAATCACTTTCTTAATGTGGCTCTGGGAATTTCTATGTATAGGATCAGATCATGTACAAATATATTGAATTTTATTTCTGTGCCAATTTGCATGTTTTTAATTTCCCTTTAATTCCTTATATCTCTGGATAAGACTTCCAGCACAAGGTTGAATGGAAGTGGGGCTAAAAGACATTCTTGTCTGCTTCCCATCCACAAGAAGAATATTCTCAGTTTCTCTCCCTTGAGCAATGATTCTCAACCTTCTTAATGCCGTGACCCTTAAATACAGTTGTGGTGACCCCCAAACATAAAATTATTTTCATTGCTACTTCATTACTGTAATTTTGCTACTGTTGTAAATCAAAATGTAAATATCTGATGTTCAGGATGTATTTTCATTGTTACAAATTGAACATAATTAAAGCATAGTGATTAACCACAAAAACGATATACAAGTATATATTGTGAAACATTTATTTCTAATTACAAATAAATGAAATTTTGTCTTGAAGCATGGTGTAGCATGGGTAACAGTCTTAATATAACTACAGTAAACTACATTGCTACATTTTGCATAAAAAGCCAACGTCAGTGCGAATGTTCTCACCAGATCAGAAATTCTCAGGGCAGTCTTTGCAAGAGCACAACAAAGATCATCTTCCACAACAAGGCTTCCTCTGTATGTAGACTTGATATCCAACAAGCTGGAAAACCTTATTTCACAAAGATATGTTGTTGGAAATGGAAGAAGAAGGCACAACACAGTCTCAGACCAAACAGGATAGGACTGCTAACAATTGATCCAGAATTTTGTAACTGTAATTGTAGAGAGATCAGTTCTCGTTGCCTCACTGCTAAAATGTTCAATGGACTCCTTTGTGCTGTCTCAGGAACGTCTTCAACTTTGACTGTGAACGGGCTTCTGACAAGTGCAAATAGGGTGTCAGGTAGGTTTGGAAAGTACGATGAAATTTCGTCTGCTAGCATGTGCAAGTGTTCTTTCACAGAAATTATCATTGTAATCCTCTTGTCTGGTTCAATGCCATGTTCCTCAAAGAAAGAAGATAAGGTAGGCAACAAGTAAATTTTATTTTCATCTTTTTTTTTTTTTTTTGCCAAAGCTGAAGTTTCATTTTGAATGATCAGATCTTTTCAGATAAATCAAGGCATGTTGCATTTGGTCCTTGCAGTGATAAATTGAGCTCATGCAAAATGGCAAAGATGTCAACCAAGGATGCTATTTTCTACAGCTCACTATTATCTCTGAAAAGTGTGCTCTTGCTTACTTTGGTTTTTTTTCTAGGTTTTTGAAGGCTGTAATTTTTTTGGCTTTTTAATCGTATTGGGGACTCGTACAACTCATCACAATCCATATGCCCTCATCATTCTCAAAAATTTGCTTTCTACTTGAACCCTTGGTGTCAGCTTCTCATTTTTCCCCTCCCTCCCGGACCCTCCCTCCCTTCCCCCTGATAATTTATAAATCAATAGTTTTCCACATCTTACATTGACCGATGTCTCCCTTCATCCACTTTTCTGTTGACCATCCCCCAGGGAGGAGATTATATGTAGACCCTTGCCATCGGTTCCCCCTTTCTAGCCCACCTTCCCTTCACCATCCGAGTATCGCCACTCTCACCACCGATTCTGAAGGGTTCATCTATCCTGGGTTCCCTGTGTTTCCAGTTCCTATCTGTACCAGTGTACATCCTCTGGTCTAGTCAGATTTGTAAGGTAGAATTGGGATCATGATAGTGGGTGGGGGGAGAAAGCATTTAAGAATTAGAGGAAAGTTGTATGTTTCATCATTGCTACTCTGCACCCTGACTAGCTTGTCTCCTCTCCGTGATCCTTCTGTAAGGGGATGTCCAATGGCCTACAAACGGGCTTTGGGTCTCCACTCAACACTCACCCTCATTCACAATGATATGATTTTTTTGTCCTGGGTCTTTGATGTCTGACACCTGATCCTATCGACTCCTCGTGGTCACACAGGCTGGTGTGCTTCCTCCATGTGGGCTTTGTTGCTTCCCAGCTAGATAGCCACTTGTTTATCTTCAATCCTTTAAGACCCCAGACACTATACCCTTTGATAGTCGACCACCATCAGCTTTCTTCACCACATTTGCTTCAGTGATCGTGTTAGGAAGGTGCGCATCATGGAATGCCAGTTTAATAGAACAAAGGGCATATTAAGGGAGTACTTGAGTACTTGTATTAATGGAGTACTTGTGGAGGTCTAATGTCCATCTGTTACCTTAATATTAAACCTATAAATACATGCACATAGATGTATTTCCTCCTCATCATATATAAATATATTTACATAAGTACATGCCTGTATTTAGACCTCTATAAATGCCCTTTGCCTCCTAGTTCTTTCCTCTATTTCCTTTTATTTTCCTCTTGTCTCACTATCAAGTTCAGCCTTCATTTGGGTTTCAGTAATTCCTCTCGGTTACATTGCCCTTGATCAAGCCCTACCATGCCTCTTACATCCTCATTGCCACTGATTTTAGATCACTTGTTTTTCCCTTGTCCCTGGATTTGTTAACAGCATTTCCTTTTCCCCAGATCCCCCTCTCCCACATCCTCCCAGAACTATTGGTCCCATTGTTTTCTCCTCCAGATTGTTTATCCAGTCTATCTTATCTAGATAGACCTGCAGAGATAATAATATGCACAAAAACAATGCAGAGCAAAACAAAGCAACAGAAAAAAACAAAGCAACAACAACCAAGAAACAATGACAAAACAAGAGAGAAAAGCCTGCAAATAGTTCAATGTTTGTTTCTTGACCCTTAGGAGTGTTTTCTGGTTAAGTCTGATGAGGTGCTGCGCCCTGGCCCCAAAGTCTATTTTTGGTACTCCCTCGGGACTTCCTTGCTCTGTTCCCCTTGCTGTTCTGTTGCATGCCCTTAGTGTTTTGCCTTGGTGTGTTGGGGTCACATTGGGCGCAATTCCCTCACTGCATCTCCAGTGTTGTCCCCATAATGGCTGTACATACATTAACGTCCAAAAGCAATGGATGAGAGTTCCTATCTCACCACAGCCCCACCAACACTTGTTGCTTTCTGATTTTTTGAATCTGGCTATCTTTGGAGGTATTAGGTAATATCTCATCGTTGTTTTAATTTTCATTTCATTTATGGCTAATGATCTGGAACATTTCCTCATATGTTTATTGGGGATTCAGATTTCTACCCTTGTGAAACTTTTGCTCAGGACCTTTTCCCACCTCCTCAGTGGGAAATTAGTTTTTTTGGGGGAGCTAGCAGAGTATTGTACATTTAAGTAATAAGGCCTTTGTCTGATGTGTCATTACCAAAGACGTTTTTCGAGTCCTTGGGCTCTCTTATTACACTCTTGTTGAACATTTTTTATGTACTCAGGTATTTTATATTCAGTATATCCCACTTGTCAATTTGTGACTAATCTGTATTTGTGCCCTTCCCTATTTCTGATAGTCTATGTAATCCCTGCACCAGAGTTTTCAGGTTGGTCCAAATTCCCTCACTGATAGCCTTACTAGTTTGGGGTTTACCTAGAGATCTGTGATCCACCTTAAGATTACTCTTGTGCATGGATGAGTTAAGGTTCTTGCTTCATTTTCTACAGGTAGATATTCATTTTTTCCAGCACCACTTGTGGAAGAGGGCATCTGCTTCCCATTTGATATTTTTGGGCCCCTTATCAAAAATCAGTTGCCTGTATGCTGATGATTTTATTTCTGGGTTTTCAGTTCTTTTCCATTGGTCTGAGTATCTGTCATTATACTAATACCATGTGGTTTTGACTACTGTGGCTGTATAATATGTGCTAAAGTCAGGTAAACCAAGCCCTCCCACTGTGTCCTTCTTCTTGAGGAGTTCTCTGCTAATTCTGGGCTTTTTCTCTCTCCAGAAGAAGTTGGTAATCAGTTTTTCCATTTCTTTAAAGAAAGATGAGGATAATTAGATCAGGACTGCATTAACTTTATAGAGTGCCTTGGGCAGGACTGACATCTTTACTATATTGAGTCTTCCAATCCACAAGCATGGGATATTCTTCCATTTGTCGAGGTCACTCTTGGTTTCTTGTAATAATGTTCTGTAGTTTTCCTCATATAGATTTTTGTTCTCTTAGTTCAGGTATATATCTAGATATTTCCATTTGTGCTTGGCTATTGTGAAGGGTACCCCCTTTTTTATATCCTTCTCTATGGTCTTATATGATGTGTATAGCAGTCTGATAGACTTCTGTTTGTTGATCTTGTATCGTGCCACTGTGCCACACTCCTCTTTTGCTTCCAGTACTCCCCTTATGGAGCTTTTGGGATTTTCCAGATATAAAATAATATCATATGCAAATTAACAATTGTTTCACTTCCTTCCCCAGGTGAATACCTTTGATATCTTTACTTTGCTTTATCCTGTCAGCTTAAACCTCCAGTATGATGTTTAATAAGATTGACGACAAGGAGCATCCTTCTCTGGACCCCTTTTTCAATGGGATTGTGTTAGTCTTTTCTACATCAACTACCACGCTGGCTGTTGGTTTTGCATATATAGCTTGTATTATCTTGAGGAATTTTCCTTCCATACGTATCTACTTGAGTGTCTTAAACAGGAAAGGGTGTTGGATGCTGTTGAATGGTTTTTCCCCATCTATCGATATTATGATGTGGTTCTTATAGGTTTTCATGTCAATGTGACAAATGATAATAATGGTCTTCCTTATGTTGAACCATCTCTGCATCCCTGTGTGAATCCCACTTGAGCATGGTGAATTATTTTTTTATATACTTTTGTAGTCTATTAGCCAGTATTTTGGTAAGGATTTTTGCACTGATGTTCATTAAGGATAGTGTGTAGTTTTCTCAATTCTTGTGGGATCCCTGCCCGATTTTGGTATCAGAGTTATAGCAGCTTCATAGAAGGAGTTCGGGAGTTTGCCATCTTTTTCTATGTTCTGGAATAGTTTGTATAGGATTGGTGTGAGTTCTTCCCTGAGTGCTTGGTAGAATTCTCCTGTGAAACCATCTGGTCCTGGGGATTATTTTGTTGGAAATCCCTTGATAACCTTGTCTACTTCTTCTATTACTATGGGTCTGTTGAGATTCTTGACATCCATTGGGGATCGTCTAGGGAAGGATTGTTTATCCAAGAATTTGTCCATGTCTTCCAAGTTGTTGAATTCATTGGAGTACCATCCTTTGTTGTACTGTGTAATTGTCCTTTTTATTTCATTAGGATCTATTATAATGTCCCCTCTTTTATTCCTCATCCTTGCTATTGAAATTTGTTCCCTCCTATATATATATATAGTATTGAATTCTACTGATGAGAATATTGTTTAGGATGTTTGTACTTTATCCATGAGGAATATTGACCCATAATTTCATTTTTTAGTCATTTATTCACCTGATTTTGGTATCAGAAGGATTTCTCCCAAGTTGTCTCCCCCAAATATCTGCCAAACTTAGCTGCTTGCAAATGACTATACACTTGGAGGTCATCAGAAGTAAATCAGGGGTTATTCTCTCTAAGAGCTATCAGCCATCTAGAGCAAGCAGACATCACTGTTTATCCCACAGCAAATAGGGCCCACTCCCTTCTGATAAAGATAGTAGTTGTCTGTTTCCTTTTAGGAGATGCCAGAGTGGTCAAACCTGCCCTAAGATGACCAAGGTTAGGCTGCCATCATGAATCTAGGGTCCACCCATCTTGTCACATGTATACCCCTAGACCTTCCCATTCTTATGGGCAGACCCCTAGCTCATCCCTTCCTGTTATACTTATGCCTGTCATACATCCCCTTCTTATGATGTGTATGCCTATTGTACTGCCCCTTCTTGTGATGTGTGGTTACCTGTAACCATGCCCCCCTAAGGAGATATAACCCTTGGTTAGCAATAAAGTTGGTGTTCTCTCCTGCTCTCACGGCTGGCTCCCCCCATGAAGACCACCAAGCAGGGCCGAGGTGAGCCCGCTACCATGAATTGTGTCTGACTCCATTATTTGACTCTCTCTTCATCTCTCATGCTCTCTATGACTTTACTATAATCTTTACCTATTATTGACGTACAATTATGCCTACTGGACCTGTGATGATTTGTTGGGGACCTTCTTCTCCCCACAGTATCAGAATTATATCACTTTATGAAAAGAATTAGGAAGTTTTCGAACTTTTTCTATACTCTGAAGTTATTTGAGTTGAGCAGCATTAATATTTGTCTTCTCTGGATGTTTGATAGAATTCATCATCAAAATCATTTGAGCATGGATTATTCTTCTGTACCTTCCCTGCAAGCAGACTTCAGTGTTGTTTAAGGACTTTGTCTACTCTCTTCCAGAGAGAAGGCCCAGGCCAAGTCCAGCCCTGTTATTCCTCTTAACCCTGCTAGTAATCAGGGTTCAGCCTGGCTTGGTGCTCTGTCTGCAAGAAGGGTAAATCTCAGTGTGTTAAGCTGAGTTGTCTAGAGAAACAAATAAATGACACTCATATATGTATAAGAAAATAATTTATATCCAGAAGTAATCAAATCAAGAAAGCACCCGAGATGAATCCAATCTGAGTCCAGGGGTCAGATGGTAGCTGGAGCCCTCTACAGACTTACATTAGCTGAAGGACAATGACACAGAGGTGAAGCAGGATGCAAAAAAATCACAGGAAAGTGGGTGCAGGGTTGTGTGAATTCCAAGTTAGGGAAATATGACAGGGCGCCAACATATCTCAGGGTTGAAGTCTGTATGCAGCTGTCCTTGGAGGTAAGTATAGCGTCCTAGCAAACAGGAAGGTGAAGGGGCAGAGACAGAGTAGGAGTCCCTCGTGCATCTCTTATTAAAAGCCCATGTCTCCAGGAAGGTATCATCAGGCTTTAATCTGATTGACAGGTTGGATTCCACCCTATACACAAGTGAAAGTTGTTGTACAATCTAACTGCCACACCCAGCCCATCAAGCCCTCTGTGCCCTTCCAATAAGCAGGCCCCAGCCAAACTAGGCACTCCGTCTGCACCTCCTCATCAAGAAAGCCCATCCAATGCCTTGACAGCAAACAGGGTCACCTTAGTTTAGGTACTCTTTTTGCACACTCTACCAGCAAGATGGCCCAGCACCAACACTGTGATCCTTTAATGCCCATCAGCAATCAGTGCCCAGCCAGGCTAGCCACTTACTATACTCTCTCCCCCCTCCCCCCACCCCCCAACACACAAAAGTCAAGACCTGGCCTGGTTATCCCTCAGTGGCTCACAAGCAAGCAGGATATGTCCAGACTTGGTCACTCTTTCTGCAACCCACCAACAACCAGACCCAGTTCCAAACCCCATGAGCTCTTGATGTCCGCCCTCCACTCCCAGAAATCAGGGTCCAGCCTGGCTTAGTCGTGCTTTTCTTGCCATCCCAACAATTAGGCACTTGACCTATTTCTCCACATTTTCCCAGCCAGCCCCATCAGCAGTATTTTTGCACTAGAAGAGTCCACAACACTCCAGGCAAATGACTGATGCCAAACCTTCTTACTGGAGCACATTGATGCACTGTCTTCAGCTACAAAGCTCCTGGACTGAGGGAAGATCCTCCCCAAACAGACTAATCCCTCCTTATTCTCTTTTTGATGTTCTTTATCAAACACATATTATTTATTCTTCCTTTTCCTTATATATTTCTCTTTTCCCTCATTTTTTCCAGCATTCTACCTTGATATACCTATTCCTATAAATTTCTTCTTCTCTATTCCCTGTTCCTTACCCCTTTCTAACCCACTTGACTAAATCAACTACTCACATGTAACCCAGCAGCGCCATAATCATTGTCCACTGCCCCATGATGCTATGAAAAAAACACACAATAATGGTACAAACACACAAATGAACATATAACACAGGAAAAGTAGGCACAAAAAAAACAGGAAAAACATCTAGATTCAAAAGAATATTCTGAATAAAATTCCCTGGAACTAATACAAATAGAATTCAGAAAAAAATGAGGTCCAAGTAACTTTCAAAGTTCGGAGAAAATATTTAAGAGAACAGAAAGAATATAAAATCCATCCATAGCCTGCCTACAAAAAACATACCTTAGACACAGGACAAAAATAGACTCTATATAAAAAGATTCTGCAATGTGAATGAAATTCTAACACACACACAAAAAAAACATTGGATTCTTGTATACTAAGAGAGAGCTCTGAAAAAGAAATCAGGAAGTCAATATCACTTACAATACCAATACAAAAGATGAAATACTTAGGACTAAACATAACTTGATAAACAAAAGACCTACACAAATAAAAATACAGAATACTATTACAAGAAACCAAAAGAGACTAACTCAAATGCAAGAATATCCCATGTTCATGGATAGGAAAGCTTATCATTGTGAACATCTCATTAAATACAACACAATGCTGACCCAGATCCCACCTTCATTCTTTAAATAAATGGAAAAACTATTTACTAACTATATGGAGAAGGAATATACCCAGGATAGATGAAGAACTTCTTAAGAGGAAGAATATAATAGAAGGCCTCTCCGTACCTGGGCACAATACCTGTTACACACTGTAGTAGTCAAAAGACCCTAGTACTGGTACAAGGATCGATACATAGACCAATGGAACAAAATAGAGAACGCAGAAACAAATTTATCCATGTATGACAACTGATTTTTGACAAAAGACAAAAAAACATAAAGCGGGAAAGAAACAGTCTCTTCTTCAAATGGTGATGACAAATGATTAATATAAGACCCATACTTTACTCATAAAATAAAATAACTCCAGTTGGATTGAGGCCTAAATGTAAACCCCTGAGTTAGAAAGATCATCAATGAGAAAATTGGGATAAACTTAATGGCCTGAATACAGGTCATAAGCATATTATTAAAGGAAGCATATACAGTAGAAGACAAAAGAGATGACTGAGACTTAAGATGAAGATATTAAAAAGACAATTAATAGAGTAAAAGGAGAATCTATGAGGAATCCTGAAACAACTTTTTTCCCCCAAAGTTATGTATTTCTTTTATATA